>NC_072389.2:95130121-95457621 GCF_028885625.2 Pongo pygmaeus | reverse complement strand
AGCCTTGGTCTGGCCAAATGGGTGCGTGTCTCCTCCTGTGTCTTCAACGCCCCTTGGCACGGCCACAGTAGATGTGAGGGGCTGTATGGGAGGACATTTTTAGGAGGCATATGTAGTTAAGCTGTTGAACCTGCTGCTAACTAGCTGTGTGACCTTGGGCAAATCACAACCTTTCTGTGCCTCGGTGTCCTCATTTGCCAAATGGGGGTGATTATCCTGGTAGGGCACATAGTAGGTGCTCAGTTTCACCTACCATGTGTCTCACCAGGATAATCACCCCCCATCTGGCAGATAGGAGTTGCCAGGCAGGATCTGTGGCCCCACACAACCCCTATGTGTACTTCCCCCACCCACAAATGCCTCCGCTCCTTCCCTCCTGTGTGCCCCGCATTGGGCTGAAGAGGCTGATGAGAGGCAACTTCCCACTGGGGCCTTCTGAGGTTCTTGCAGGAGGGGCAATGTCCAAGGCTCCCAGAGGAAGCACCCTGGGGTGATGCAGCTATGGGCGGAGGCCTCAGAAGCCTGGGAGAAAGCCAGGGGCCTGCGGGGACAGAGTGTGCCCTGGCCCAGCCCCAGCCTCGTCCCTACCCTTCTCACTCACTGCTCCGTCAGAGCAGACAATGAGCCCCACGTTGTCCCTGAGCTCCTAGTCTCATAGTTCACAGTCAGGGACACTGATTGGGAGTGGGTGGGGCCTACCCAAGGACCCAGTGGTCGGGGATGGAGCATGGATAACACAGCAGCTCACCCGGCCACGGGTGCTCAGCTTTCCCGACTACAGCCCCTCCCAGGCTCCTGGAGTCTTCATATTAGAGTAGAAAGCCTTTTGTACTTCACATCTGAGACCAAGGAGCCTCTCCCCACCCACAAGTGTGGGTATCTTCCACACTGCGACTGTGACTTAGATATGCCCTGGCATGATTGTCGTCAACCTTTATGTTTTTTGGTTTTGGCTTTGGTTTTAGTTTAGAACAACTTACGTTTTCTGGACTAAAACATAGGCAGGGAAATAATACATAAACCCATAGAAAGGCTGCTTTAGTTGAGGTGAGTTGAGAGCTTGGCTTCTACCCCGTCAAAAAATTCACAGTGAAAGGAACACATGCATTTTGCTCACCAGCAGAAAGGGCCTGCACCAAAGACAACCCACAGGGCCACCACCCCCAACATCATACAGGGTGAAGCAGCAGTTCCCAAAGTGGGTGCAACTGGACAAGATGCTTTTAGGAACTACCTAGAGGAACAGTTTTTTTCTTTTATTTATTTATTTTTTTTTATTGAGACATAGTCTCACTCTGTCGCCCAGGCTGGAGTGCAGTGGCACGATTTCGGCTCACTGCAACCTCTGCCTCCCAGGTTCACGTCATTCTCCTGTGTCAGCCTCCCGAGTAGTTGGGATTACAGGCACCCGCCACCACACCCGGCTAATTTTTTGTATTTTTAGTAGAGATGAGGTTTCACCGTGTTAGCCAGGATGGTCTCGATCTGCTGACCTCGTGGTCCGCCCGCCTCAGCCTCACAAAGTGCAGGGATTACAAGCATGAGCCAACACGCCCGGCTGAGGAACAATTTTTAAACCAATAGTCATGAATTGTTAATATAAATTAACACATCCAACCATGATTTTATTATCACTCAGAAGGAGGCTAAGAAAGTGAATTGATTTAAAGAAAAATATGAAGTAAATAATCACAAAGGTGGATCACGAAGGTGGTTTGTGCACAACCCAGAAGCCCAGGAAGGAATGTTGGGTAGGGAGGGTGGAACCTGTCCCGAGGATCAAGGCTCTGAAGTTCCATCCTTAACTGCTGTCTCTCATTCTTGCATTGATGCCCCATTCCACAAGCACGTGTTGCCCGCCCATTGCACGCCAGGTGTAGAGGATACGGCACACCTGGTGCTACCCTCATGGAGGCACTTGGAGGGCTGCCTGGGGGCAGCACCACTGACTTGAGTCTCCAGGGCAAGTGGGCAGTGGATGAAGCAAAGGCAGGAAGCTTTCCAGGCCCAAGGATCAGCTTGTGTGTAGGGGGGAGGGAGAATGAAGGAGGGAAAAACAGATTGGACTTGAACTGAAAGAGGCCACTGGGGTGGAGCACAGAAGTGACGGGGGAGAGCGCTTGAGATGAGGCCAGAGAATCACTGGGGACTGGATCACACGGGCCCTGTAGGTCGTGGCAAGGACTGTAGGTGTTGTCATTCACTTGGCCAACATGTGTTGGGCTCCTGCCTTGTACTAGGCGT
Source organism: Pongo pygmaeus (assembly GCF_028885625.2). Taxonomy (NCBI): domain Eukaryota; kingdom Metazoa; phylum Chordata; class Mammalia; order Primates; family Hominidae; genus Pongo; species Pongo pygmaeus. The sequence goes on along the minus strand of NC_072389.2, from coordinate 95,455,377 downwards.
GGAGGGGCATACGATGCCACCAAGCCTTCCTTTGAGGTGCTTAGGTGTAGTAGCAGTAGCGTTTTTGAACACATCAGTAGCGTTTTTCTTTTTTTCTTTTTTGAAACAGAGTCTCGTTCTGTTGTCGTCCAGACTGGAGTGTAGTGGCACGATCTCCGCCCACTGCAACCTCCACCTCTTGAGTTTGAGCGATTCTTCTGCCTCAGCCCCCCAAGTAGCTGGGACTACAGGCGTGCGCCACCATGCCCAGCTAATTTTGTATTTTTATTTATTTATTTATTTATTTTTTGAGACAGAGTCTTACACCGTCCCCCAGGCTGGAGTGCAGTGGCACAATCTCGGCTCACTGCAACCTCCGCCTCCCGGGTTCAAGCAATTCTCCTGCCTCAGCCTCCCGAGTAGCTGGGATTACAGGCACCTGCTACCATGCCCAGCTAATTTTTTGTATTTTTATTAGAGACGAGGTTTCACCATATTGGCCAGGCTGGTCTTGAACTCCTGACCTCGTGATCTGCCCGCCTCGGCCTCCTAAAGTGCTGGGATTACAGGCATGAGCTACCACACTCAGCCTCAGTGGCATTTTCCTAAGTGCTGTGATAGAGGCGGGAACTGGAGACTGGGGAAGCACAGAGGGGAGTGGGGGCTGGTGTGCATGATAAGGCAGTGACATTGAGTTGGGTTTTGAAGGATGAGTAGGAGTTTGACAAGAGGGAGAGGAAAGGCATTCCTGGCAGTGGGAACAGAATGAGCAAAGTCACAGAGGTATGAAAAAGCCCCGATGATCTGGGGAGACGCTGGCAGCTGGAGCCACAGCGAGCAGTAGAAAGAGGACAGGCCAGAGGGTCAAGTTCACAGAAGGTATTGAGGCCCAAGCCAGAGTTGAGGTTTCACTCTGCAGGCTGGGCACCAGGTTTGAATGGGAGAGTCCCACCCACACTCTTAGGGAGAGCCCTCTGCTGACATGTGCTGGTGGGGTTGGGTGACAGGGGAGGGCAGCATAGCCGCCACTGCCCGATGGGGTGTGGAGGTGGCCAGGCCTGGGCTGTGGCAGGGGGCTGGAGGAGGGAAGCCCTTTTGTGTGTTCCTGAAGGTGGGGGCTGCAGAGCATGGCTGTCTCTGTGCCCCCAGCCTGAGTTGTCCTGGTGCCTAGAGCAGGGACCTCTCATTATAGAGCCAACTTTGGGCTACCTGCTGCACCAACTTGGAAGACCAGAGGCCTTGTCCAGAAGAGTAAAGATTCCAGCCAGCTGGGCCTATGGTCTGAGTCCAAAGCAAACAGGAAGAGACCATGGTGGGCCAGGCAGGGCCTCTTTCTTTGTTTAGAAAAGGGATTAGTCCAGGCCGACTTGTGGGTCTTTCTGCTGCAAAGGTGGGAGGGAGCTGCAGGCTCAGTCAGGGACATATCAAAAGGCTTTTCATGGGCAGGCATGGCGCCCCAGTGCCAGCCTGGGGGGTGCTGTAAAGATGGCCTCCCTCGAATGCCACCCTGATGGGAGGAGCCTGGCAGCATGTGCTGGGAGCCACTGCTCCCTCTCTCACCACGCCCAAGCTGGAGCCCTTCCTGACACCTGATTTCGCACGAGTGCCCCTTGGGGTCATCACCCAAGCCTAATGGGGTGTCTGCTAGTCACTGCAGTGAGAAGTCCACGCTGGTCCCAGACCAAGGCCCCTTGGGGAAATGCCAAAGGCTCAGAACACCCTCAGTCTCAAAGGTGGGCACCCAGGACTCCCCCAAAGACCCTGTGCTCAGAATCGGCCTCCACTCACCAGATGAGAGGCGGCAGGCATTTGTGTTTTGCTTATGCCTGATTGAACTAATCCACATGTCCCTTCAGTTCACACATTGCATTTATTTAACAAGCCTTCCTGCAAGCTCAGGGGTGGCAGGGGTGGCAGGGGTGGCAGACGGGTGAGGCCCTCAGGGAGCAGAGCTGAGGGAGCAGGAAGGCATGTGGGCCCTGACATGCTGGGGCCTGGCACGAGTCCGGCCTGCCTGCCATGCTTGGAGAAGGGCTCAGAAGCGGCAGGCACTTCTCCTGGGGCAGGTGTGGGGTGGGGACAAGCTGGGAGACAGAGGCCCGAAAGACTTTGGTAAGGAGTTTCTCCTGGACTGACTCATTCATTCATTTACTCAGTCCTTCGTGCATGTGCGTATCCACTCAACATCTCAGTAATGAGGACCTACTGTGTGCCAGGCACTGTGCTAAGTGCTGGTGAGGCCCTGCTGTCATGGGGCCTGCAGTCCAGGACTCAAGTTATCACCACACAGATCAAAGGGAAGACCGCTCTGAGTTCTGGGGCTTTGCAGAACAGGTTTGTGGAGCTAATGGAGCTCATAGGAGCTTGACTTGGTCAGGGAGGTCAGGGCAGCTTCGCTGCGGAAGACTTGTAGGATGGAAAGGAATTAACCAAGGCAATAGGGAAGAGAAGATCCAGGCAGAGGGAACAGGTTGTGCCAAGGCCCTGGGGCTTGATGAAGGCCAGAGTGGCTGGGGCACTGCAACAGAGGGGAAGAGGCCGGGAAATGGGCAGGCTGACTGTACCCGGGCTTGTGGGTTCCTTTAGAAGGTCTGGTCTGGACTCTACAAGCAAAAGGAAGGGTTTTTTTAGCAGTGGCGTAAAATGATCCAATTTGTGTTGAGCAGGTTCAAGCAGGCCCGAAGGGAGGCAGGGAGTCCCATAAGGGCGCTGTTGTGTCCACATAAATGATGAGAATGGCTTTGACCAAGTGCATCTTGCGATGGGGGAATGTGGGTGAACTGGATGTGGAGTGAGGTCAGGCAGTGTCGAGGTCGGAGAAACTGGGCTGGTGGATGGGGAAAGTGACAATGAACATAATTTTCCTGTAAGGTGTGTATTTTATTTTGTATGGTAAGTAATATCTTCATTTCTACCAAGGATAGAAAGAGGCAGTGGTTGAGCTTTGGGTAAGAAAGAAGGGAATGATTTTTTTCTTTTTTCTTTTGAGTCAGAGTCTCACTCTGTCACCCAGGCTGGAGTGCAGTGGTGCGATCTCAGCTCACTGCAACCTCTGCCTCCCAGATTCAAGCAATTCTCTGCCTCAGCCTCCCGAGTAGCTGGGATTACAGGCGCCTGCCACCACGCCCAACTAATTTTTTTGTATTTTTAGTAGAGACGGGGTTTCGCCATGTTGGCCAGGCTGGTCTTGAACTCCTAACCTCGTGATTCACCCACCTCGGCCTTCCAAAGTGCTGGGATTACAGGCATGAGCCACCACGCCCAGCTGGGAATGATTTTTAATCATTCTGCTATTTGGTGTTTAATATGTTTTCTCATTAAATCTGTTCAACAAACCTGAGAAGCAAATACTGTTATTTATTTATGAGGAGAGAGGTTCAGAAGGGTAAAGTTACCTGCTCAAGGTCACAGCTGGAAAGAGGTGAAGCCTTCAGCAAAAAAGCAAAACAACTCATTTCATTTTATTCCGTGAGCTGATAATGGAGGAAAAAGTATTTGGCAAGAAGCAGCAGGGAGGGGAATCTGGAGGAACTCCCTGCTCTTGAAGAATGCAAGGGAGGCTGGGACCTTGTCACTGAGGAGCCCCTGGCATCCTTCCAGAGATGCAACCAAAGGGGTGACCCCAGTGTATTCTTAATAGGAGCCGGGAACCCCTTCTCTGTGCACCACCCACCTCTTGCCCCTGGGAAGTCCTTCCCTGACTCTAACCTCAGTTCTGATGCTGTTCCCACCCTCTCAGCTCTCAAGCAGATCAATGCAATGCCACCTGGCTGCTTGCTCTACCCGCTGGGCCCACAGCCGGAAGCCTGCCCTTCAGCCCTCGGGCCTGATCCCAGGCCGCCTGCAGCCTGTAACCAGACACTGTTTGCTTCCAGCAGGCACCCCCCGAGCCCAGCTCCACACACCGTTCCTGGATCTCCTCTCCCCAGGCGGAGCGTGCCCCTGCCCAGTCCAGTGACCTTCGCCTGTTGGAGCCCTGGTTAATTTTTGCCCAGTCTGCCTGTTGTGGGGCTCCTCCCCTTCGGGGATATAAGCCCGGCCTGGGGCTGCTCCGTTCTCTGCCTGGCCTGAGGCTCCCTGAGCCGCCTCCCCACCATCACCATGGCCAAGGGCTTCTACATTTCCAAGTCCCTGGGCATCTTGGGGATCATCCTGGGCGTGGCAGCCGTGTGCACGATCATCGCACTGTCAGTGGTGTACTCCCAGGAGAAGAACAAGAACGCCAACAGCTCCCCCGAGGCCTCCACCACCCCGTCCGCCTCAGGAACCACCAACCCCACCTCGGCCACCACCTTGGACCAAAGTAAAGCGTGGAATCGTTACCGCCTCCCCAACACGCTGAAACCCGATTCCTACCAGGTGACGCTGAGACCGTACCTCACCCCCAACGAAAGGGGCCTGTATGTTTTTAAGGGCTCCAGCACTGTCCGTTTCACCTGCAAGGAGGCCACTGACGTCATCATCATCCACAGCAAGAAGCTCAACTACACCCTCAGCCAGGAGCACAGGGTGGTCCTGCGTGGTGTGGGAGGCTCCCAGCCCCCCAGCATTGACAAGACCGAGCTGGTGGAGCCCACCGAGTACCTGGTGGTGCACCTCAAGGGCTCCCTGGTGAAGGACAGCCAGTATGAGATGGACAGCGAGTTCGAGGGGGAGTTGGCAGATGACCTGGCGGGCTTCTACCGCAGCGAGTACATGGAGGGCAATGTCAAAAAGTGAGTTCCGGCTGGGCTGCCCGGTGGGGTGGATCCGAGGTGCTGAGGCGAGGCTGGATTCTGAGGGCCAAGGAAGGACTTAGCTTGCAGGCCTTTGAACCCTGTGGAGCCCGAGACTGGCCCATTGCTTCACCTCCAGCTGCTGGCAGAGCAGCTGCCAATGCGCCAAACTGGGAGGGCTTCCCCACCCCTCACCAGGGAGCTGGGGATGAGGGACGGAGTGTCCCTTGGACAGACAGGAAAACCGAGGCTCAGAGGAGAGAAACTCACCCGAGGTCCCTGAGAGCCTGCTGGCATCCTGAATCCAGAAGGAGCCCCAACCCCCACCAGTCAGCTGGCCTGGCAGGGCTCCGGAGGCTCCCAGGGAGGCGGGGGTGGGAGCAGGAGCAGGGGTTAGGCTGGGGCAGCCTTCCATGTACCCCTTTCCCTGCACGCCTGGTAGCATCCTCAGAGCCCCTCCCACACCCCCAGCCCTGGCACACCCTCTAACTTTCCCGTTGGGGCAGGGTGGTGGCCACAACACAGATGCAGGCCGCAGATGCCCGGAAGTCCTTCCCATGCTTCGATGAGCCGGCCATGAAGGCCGAGTTCAACATCACGATTATCCACCCCAAGGACCTGACAGCCCTGTCCAACATGCTTCCCAAAGGTGAGTGGGCCCTGCCTGCGGCCACACGGCCAGGGAGCAGGCACTCTGGGCTGGGGTGTGGGGCAGGAGGGTGCATCCTCACACACGCATGCTCCCTGCCCAGGTCCCAGCACCCCACTTCCAGAAGACCCCAACTGGAATGTCACTGAGTTCCAGACCACGCCCAAGATGTCCACGTACTTGCTGGCCTTCATTGTCAGTGAGTTCGACTACGTGGAGAAGCAGGCAGCCAATGATGTCTTGGTATGAGGCTAGGACCTTCTCTCCTTCATATGGGCTGGCCCCGGCTTGAGGGGTCTTCCTGTTCTCCTCATCCCTGTGCCCGTTTCTGAATCGTTAGGCCAGGGTTTGAATCCCACCTCTGAGTGATTTCAAGCAAGTGTCTTGTTCTCTGGTTCTCCATTTCTGCACCTGAAAAATGAAAGCAATGGTTTCTCCTCATGAAGAGAGTTCCTGACCCACCGGTTCCAGACAGATGGTGGCTATGATGATTGTTATTCTCCAAAGGCCCTTCTCTAGGACCCACAGCCTCCAGACCCCCCTAGCGTTCCCCTCTGCTGACCAGGCCTCTAGGTTTAGCTTGATTGGCCCCCAGCTCTGGCCCATCAGGGATCCCCCCAGCCCACTGGGCCCTGGGACCCAGCCTACCTGCCCCAGGATCAAACAGGAGCCCCTGGCCTGCTTCTTCCTCACACCCTGCAGATCCGGATCTGGGCCCGGCCCAGTGCCATTGCAGCAGGCCACGGCGATTATGCCCTGAACGTGACAGGCCCCATCCTTAACTTCTTTGCTGGTCATTATGACACACCCTACCCACTCCCAAAATCAGGTGAGGAGAGGTCCTTGAGGAGGGAGGCAGTGGATGGAGCTCCACTCCCGGAGGCCATCCTGCCAATGGCCTCGCCTCCCCAGACCAGATTGGCCTGCCCGACTTCAACGCCGGCGCCATGGAGAACTGGGGACTGGTGACCTACCGGGAGAACTCCCTGCTGTTCGACCCCCTGTCCTCCTCCAGCAGCAACAAGGAGCGGGTGGTCACTGTGATTGCTCATGAGCTGGCCCACCAGGTAGACCCCATCTTGGGGAGTGTGGAGAAGGAAACAGGGGCTCCGAGAGGAGATGGTGCAGGTCCAGGATCCGCCCCAGGCTGCTGAGAAGGGAGGAGGGTGCCGCCTGGCAGGGCAGCAGGAAGGGGTCACGATGGTGTTGAAGGTGGTGCTGAAGGGGTCACGATGGTGTTGAAGGCGGTGTTGAAGGGCTGGCAGATGGCCAGCCCTGGGGAGGGTAGTTCTGGGGATTCTCAGTGCCCAGCCTGGGCGTGGCTTGCCCAGCTGACCCCTCCCCACGCAGTGGTTCGGGAACCTGGTGACCATAGAGTGGTGGAATGACCTGTGGCTGAACGAGGGCTTCGCCTCGTACGTGGAGTACCTGGGTGCTGACTATGCGGAGCCCACCTGGAACTTGGTGAGCCAGCTGCCCTGGGGTCCGGTGCAGGAGGTGTGGAGGGAGACCTGGGCCACCGCTACCAGGCCAGTCTCCTGATGGCCCTGGGGAATTTGCAGAAAGACCTCATGGTGCTGAATGATGTGTACCGCGTGATGGCCGTGGATGCACTGGCCTCCTCTCACCCGCTGTCCACTCCCACCTCGGAGATCAACACGCCGGCCCAGATCAGTGAGCTGTTTGACTCCATCTCCTACAGCAAGGTGCAGCCCGCTCCTCGTGGGGCACGGGGAAGGAGGTGGGGACTTGGCCTGGAGGGGCCTCACTGAAGCCGGGGTCTGGGGGCACAGGGTCCTTGTGGCTCTGCACAGCCTTCTGAGCGCCCCCTCACCCCCACCCCAGGGCGCCTCAGTCCTCAGGATGCTCTCCAGCTTCCTGTCCGAGGACGTATTCAAGCAGGGCCTGGCAGTGAGTACCGCACCCTGGGCCAGCCATGAGGGTGGGTCTCCTTCTGCCCCTGGCCCTTGACCCGGGCCTCTGCCCACCACAGACGGGGAGCCTCGGGGGCTCCGGCTGTGCCCTCACTGTGCTCTGTCTTTCCACAGTCCTACCTCCACACCTTTGCCTACCAGAACACCATCTACCTGAACCTGTGGGACCACCTGCAGGAGGTCAGTAGCAGCCAGCCCCTCCACAGCCATCCTGTTGGGGTCTTGAGATGCTGAAGGTGCCTGGGGGCAGCACATGTGTAAGAGAATGGGTCCACCTCTGCGGCTGACCAGCCCTGCAGGGTGGATGGAGCCTCCGTTGCTCCTACCTATAGTGGAAGCTGGGATGGCTCCTTGCAAGAGGTGTCTGAGTGAGGCTGTGGTTGAGGTCCTGGCCGGCAGCTGACCTCAGGCTACAGCGGGCTCCTTGATGGGAGCTGTAGAGCCCCTTCCTGGTGGTGAGGAAACTGCCCTCATGGTTCCCGCCTCTGCCTGGAACTCTGGAGCCTGACATTCAACCTTCTCCCCACTCCTGGCTGCCCTGTGCCACCCGCTGGCACCACGGGCATGTCTTTGCACACAGCTCCACCACCCTCAGCAGGAACTCTGCCCTCTGCCCCTGCCCCGCCTCGAGTTCCTCTCCATCAGACCCCGCACAGCCCCTGTTTGTGGGGCAAACCCCCAGACTGCCACACCCTCCTGCCTTCCCCCAGAGGCCGCCGCTCCTCCGCCTCCCCCGGGGTTGGAGTCCACCTGCTCTCCATCCTGCCCCCATCATTTCCGCTCCCTGACAGCTGCCCCCCACCCCTTCCCTGCAGCTCTGCCCAATGCCAGCCTCTTAAGCCAGAGGACAGACATGTCCTCGCCTCACCGACAGCCCCTCCAGAGTGCCGGGCCCCAAATTCCCGTCCAGCTTCTACCCCACTGTTGCCGCTGCACTTCCAGTCCAGGCCAGTCTCACCAGGGAAGCGAGACCCAGGATCTTGTCACAGAGTCACAGCTGAGGTCTAGGTCCCTGCTGGGCAATTTCCAACCCCCCAGACCCCAAGATGCTGCTGACAAAATGACACTGTCATTGCCTGGGTCTCCCCCACTACCTTCCTTGCCGTGCCCCAACTTCCCCTCTGCGTTCCCTCCTAAGCCAAGCTCTCCTCCCTCTCACTCCTCTCTCCTGAGACCCTCGGCCGGCAGCCCCCAGCTGGTTCCTCCCCACATGCTCTTCTGCCCTCTGTGTAGCCCCGTTCTTAGGTGATTCCTTTCTTCAGTTATTAACAAATGGTGTTGGCTTTCTGTTGTGATGATAAAGGCAAGGCAGGCACATGAGCAAAGATCCAAGAAGACAACAGCAGTGCCCCTGAGTCCTGCCCCACACCCCAGTCCGAGTGCATTTCCCTCATGCGACCCCCAGGGCCCCGTCCCCGACCCCTGCCTGTGACACCCGAACACTGGCTTTCCCTCATCTCTGTCTCCTCTTTCTTGTCATCCTCCCAGTGTTGTTCAGGAAGAGCCATGGGCATCCTGGGCACCCCCTCCCTGACATACACACCTCAGGGTGGACCACAGAACGGGGGGCCACATAGATTTGCTGGGAAGCTCTCCAGCTCGTCCAGCACTGAGCAGCCGAGGAGGGGCAGAGCTGGACGGTACCCTGGCTCCCGGCTCCCAGCCCAGTGCCCTTCCCAGGCCTCCCATACAAGTGGCCCCCCGGGGTCGAGGCGAGAATCTGCAGGAGATGCCCTGAATGGCAGGGACTGGAGGGTGGCAGCCCACTGATGGCCACACCCTCTCGCTCCACCCACAGGCTGTGAACAACAGGTCCATCCAACTCCCCACCACCGTGCGCGACATCATGGACCGCTGGACCCTGCAGATGGGCTTCCCGGTCATCACGGTGGATACCAGCACGGGGACCCTTTCCCAGGAGCACTTCCTCCTTGACCCCGATTCCAATGTTACCCGCCCCTCAGAATTCAAGTGAGCAGATAGGGTCACTGAGGCATGGTCAGATGGGTGTGGTAGAGGGCGGTTACTAAGGGTCCATAGTAGGACTGGCCTCCTGTGGTCCCAGCCCCAGCCACTGTAGACAAACCCTCCCTCCAGAGCCAGGAGATCGGGGCACTCGGTGCCAGAGCTGGGCAGAAGCTGGGAGCCTGGGCAGCTGCTCCTCACTGGCATTGACCACACCGCCATCTCTCACCACCTCTGGGTCTTTAATTGCAGCTACGTGTGGATTGTGCCCATCACATCCATCAGAGATGGCAGACAGCAGCCGGACTACTGGCTGATGGATGTAAGAGGTAATCCAGCCCTGCCTTGTGGGCAGCAGCCCCCACCCCATACTCCTAGCTCCTGGCCCATGTTCTGAGGGCTGTGATGGGCCATTCCATTCCAATCAACAAATGGAGTTGACTTCTTTGGTTCCAATCTCCACTTTGCTGCTGCTTCACTGTGTGACTCTGGGCAAGTTACCATCCCTCTCTGGTCTCTAGTTCCTCATCTATAAAATGAGGCTAAGAGCAATACTCCATTAGTTATGTGAGGATTAAAGGAGAGAATCCTAGGCCAGGCATGGTGGCTCACGCCTGTAATCCCAGCACTTTGGGAGGCCAAGGCGAGCAGATCACCTGGGGTCAGGAGTTCGAGACCAGCCTGACCAACATGGAGAAACCCCATCTCTATTAAAAATACAACATTAGCCAGGTGTGGTGGTGCATGCCTGTAATCCCAGCTGCTCTGGAGGCCGGGGCAGGAGAATTGCTTGAACCTGGGAGGCGGAGGTTGCAGTGAGCCAAGATCGCACCATTGCACTCCAGCCTGGGCAACAAGAGTGAAACTCTGTCTCAAAAAAAAAAAAAAGGGAGAGAATCCACATAAAATGTTTAAAGTAGTGCCTGGCACATGTTATGAGCAGCACTACTCAGCCAGGCACTGAAGAAGCGAAGGACATGACAAGTCGTCCTTTGCCTTGGCCAAGGCTACAGATGAAGGAAGGCAAGAAGTTGGAGGCATTCTAGTGCTGTGCTGAGTGCTTTCAGTGTGTATGGTTGGGGCTAGTGAGGTATGGGGACATGGAGCCGGGAATAAGGGAGATTCAAGTTCATGGAGAGGTCAGGGAGGGCTTCCCAGAGGAGGTGAGCTGAGTCTTAGAGGAAGAGTAGGAATCAGACAGGCTAATGTGGCAGAGAAAAGAATTCCAGGCAGAGGGAATAGCAAGTGCCAGGGATAGAGGTAGGAGAGAGTGTGGGGACTGAGTGTGGCTAGGGCAGAGGTGTGCCCAAGAGACAAAGCTGGTCCCCAAGGGCCCCAGGGGCTGCAGGAGACAGTGGATGGGGCAGGTGGGAAATGAGCAACCTATTGGCCCTGACCTCTGGCTGCTGAAACAAAGTATGAGAGGAGTGAGGGAGGAGGGGGACCCACAGGGAGGAAGGGGCACTAAGCCCCAGGAAGAGACAGCAGCACTGGGGGGCTGGGTGAATGGGAGGGGAAGGGAGAGGAGGAGTTGCCTGTGGTTCCCACTTGGGTGACAGGTGTGATGGAGTGTGGAGGAGCGCAAGGAGGAGGAACAGCCTGGGTTGCTGAGTGTGAGCAGCCTGGCAGCTGGCCTGGCCATGCGGAGCCTAGGGAGGCAGGGCAGGTTCTGAGGTTTGGGGTGGCATGTCATCCTCATGAGTTTATGGTCTGTGAAGCCACTGGCAGCCCAGTTCTTCATTCCTTCTTTCCCCACCCCTAGCGTCACCCCAGAAGCTTGAGGGTGAGGTGGTGCCAGGCTGCAGGGGCAGCTGCTCTTGCAAGAGGTCCAGGGGTCAGCCCATGGCCTCTGAGCAGCCCTGCCCAGGTCTCGTCCCTCTCCACAGCCCAGAACAATCTCTTCAGAACATCAGGCAATGAGTGGGTCCTGCTGAACCTCAATGTGACGGGCTATTACCAGGTGAACTATGACGAAGAGAACTGGAGGAAGATTCAGACTCAGCTGCAGACAGACCACTTGGTGGGTGTCTGCCACCCCTCGCCCTGCCCCCTGCCCCAGGACAGGCACCAGACTGCAAGGCCTGCCACCCACAGCCAACCTGTGGTCACATGCTGTGCTTCGCATTCTAGGCCATCCCTGTCATCAATCGGGCACAGATCATTAATGACGCCTTCAACCTGGCCAGGTGAGTGCTCCGCTTCCTGGCTCAGCTGTAGAAGCTCGTGATTTCGGCAAGTCTGAGTCCACAATGAGGGCCCCTGCTCCTCCTGCTGCCCTTCCCGCATGCCACGTGCTGTGCACTGAGCTCCTGTGCTCCCTGGACGTCCCTCCCTGGGTCCCCACACACCCATTTCACAGATGAAGAATGTGACACCTTGCCCGAAGTCACACAGTAGTTCATGACAGCCAGACGGAGGCTTGTCCAACTCCAAAGCCATCCTCCACAGCACCAAGTTGTTGTTTTTGTTTTTGTTTTTGTTTTTGTTTTTTGAGATGGAGTCTCGCTCTATTGCCCAGGCTGGAGTACAGTGGCGCGATATCAGCTCACTGCAGCCTCCACCTCCCAGGTTCAAGCGATTCTCTGCCTCAGCCTCCCGAGTAGCTGGGATTACAGGTGTGCACCACCACGCCTAGCTAATTTTTGTATTTTTAGTAGAAACGGGGTTTCACCATGTTGGTCAGGCTGGTCTCGAACTCCTGACCTTGTGATCCACCCGCCTCGGCTTCCCAAAGTGCTGGGATTACAGGCATGAGCCATGGCACCCGGCCATGCCCCCCTACTTTTTTTTTTTTTTTTTTTTTTTTGAGATGGAGTCTTGCTCTGTCACCCGGGCTGGAGTGCAGTGGCGTGATCTTGGCTCACTACGACCTCTGCCTCCTGGGTTCAAGTGATTCTCCCTTCTCGGCCTCCTAAGTTGCTGGGATTATAGGCATGTGCCACCATGCCCGGCTAATTTTTGCATTTTTAGTAGAGATGGGGTTTCACCATGTTGACCAGGCTGGTCTCAAACTCTTGACCTCAGGTGATCCACCTGCCTTGGCATCCCAAAGGGCTGGGATTATAGGTGTGAGCCACCGTGCCTGGCTGCACCAAGCTTTTCCTGAAGGCTGACTGTGCCAGGCCACTGTTTTAGGTGCCAAAAATCTGGGCTGGACAGGGCAGGAGGGATGCAGCATGGATAAACAGGTACTTATTGAGTACCTACTCTGTTTGGGGTGAGGTACTCTAAGCTCTTGGACATGAGTGATGTCACCCATAGACAAGGACATTTGTGAGCTAAATGTGTACAGAAGGCAGGGGGAAGAGGAGGAAGAAAGGCCTAGAATGCCCAGAAAGTCAGAAGAGGTGGGCAGAGTTAAGAACATGGGCTTCTTGCCCTTTTGAATCTCAGCTCTGTCTCTCGTGAGGTGTGTGACCTTGGGCAAGTCAGTTCACTTCTCTGAGCCTCAGTTTCCTCACCTGTAAAATGGGGATAATAAGCAAGGGAATGAGACTGGCAATGGGTGAGGGTGGGGCCTTGTTTGTGGCACCACCCAGCAGCCATGTTGCTCTTTTTCCATGGCAAATGCCTGAGCTGGCTCAGTTGGGACTCTGGGACCTCGGGCTCCAGGAGCGGATACAGGGGGCCTAGGGATGTGGATTATCTTTGAGGGCCTGGGCTGTGGTTCCCAGGCTGTGGCTGGCCTGGGTGGAGGTGCTTTACTTGGGCCCCTCTGTTTATTCCCAGTGCCCATAAGGTCCCTGTCACTCTGGCGCTGAACAACACCCTCTTCCTGATTGAAGAGACAGAGTACATGCCCTGGGAGGCCGCCCTGAGCAGCATGAGCTACTTCAAGCTCATGTTCGACCGCTCCGAGGTCTATGGCCCCATGAAGGTACGGAGGCGCATGGCAGGGTTCAAGAACCAGTTCACCCCAGTGCCTGAAAGTGCACTATTAGGAAGTTAATAGACTATTGCCTATTGGACTCCTGGTCAGGGAACCTTCAAAAGCAAAACAAAAAACCGAAAAAAAAAAAAGAAAGATTGCCTTGTCAGGTTCTCTCCTGAGAGCACGCAGGTGAAAGAGTGAGCCAGACGGACATCGAGGTGAGTGAGCAGGCACTGAGGAGGTGAGGAGGCTGCGTGGGGCAAAAAAATAAAGGTCGCGGAGACTTCAGCAAAGTTTGTTGATTTGAAATATGGGGAATTAATGCTTTCAGAAGGCACAGAAAAGGCCACCATGCTGAGGGCCAGAAGACCTGTCTTTTGCCAGCTGTGTGGCCTTGGGCAACACTTTCTCAGACCCAGTTAACTCCTCTGCTAGATGAGCAGGTCTCTACCTGCCCGGCCAGCCCACCTGCGCTATGAGAGAGATGTGGGTATTGGCTGCTTTGGAGTATTTTAATGCTGAGCATGGGGGCCTATTTGAGGGCTGAGGCTCCCACTTGGGAGACCAAAAGGAAACTCGAGCTTATTCTGGATGAATAAGGTACACCCACAGGATGCTCACTGCAGCAGTTTATAAAAGACAAAAAGCAAACAAAACACAAATACTTAAATGTCTAAAGGTTGAAGATTGGTTAAACTGTAGAATATCCATTTCAGGGTGTGATATGTAGTCATTAAATCATGCTTGAAGAGATCTTTTTTCATTAAAAAATGTTCAACTATCGGACCTAGTGCAGTGGCTCATGCCTGTAATCCCAGCACTTTGGGAGGCCAAGGCGGGTGGATCACGAGGTCAGGAGATCGAGACCATCCGGGCTAACACGGTGAAACCTCGTCTCTACTAAAAAACAAAAAAAACCAAAAAATTAGCCAGGCGTGGTGGCAGGCACCTGTAGTCCCAGCTACTCAGGAGGCTGAGGCAGGAGAATGGCATGAACCTGGGAGGTGGAGCTTGCAGTGAGCCAAGATGGTGCTACTGCACTCCAGCCTGGGCAACAGAGCAAGCCTCCATCTCAAAAAAAAAAAAAAAAAGTTCAATTATCTGTTAATATCCATTATGGTAAATGAGATATTTTGGTAAATGAAGTTTCAGCCCTCTTACCTGCTCTCCCCACATTCCCCATCCTCTTAATGTAGTTAAATCATATAAGCATTTGCTTTATTGTGATTATCTAAATAGTATTCTCTGCTGAGCCATGTAGGGCACTATGTTTATGTTTCCTTTTTTGTTCACAGTTACAAATGTATCACACAATAGGTCAAGTTTTTGTTTGTTTGTTTGTTTAGAGACAAGGGCTCACTCTCTTGCCCAAGCTGGAGTGCAGTGGTGCAATCACGCTTCACTGCAGCCTCAAATACCTAGGCTCAAGGGATCCTTCTGCCTCAGTCTCTCCAGTAGCTGGGACCTCAGATGTGCACCACCATGCTCAGCTATTTTTAAAATTTTAATTTTTTGTAGAGATGGGATCTTTCTGTATTGGCCAGGATGGTCTGGAACACCTGGCTTCAAGCAATCCTCCCTCCTTGGCCTCCCAAAGTGTTAGGATTACAGGAGTGAGCCACTGTGCCCAGCCCAGTTTTGAGACTGGACTCCTCCTGGAGTCCTATTCTGCCTGCTCTCTTCCAGAGCTGCCACACAGCTCCCATGCTTGGAGGTGCCTCCCTCTACTGTGTTTCCTGCATCCCATGGATTCTTTGATTTTTTTTCCCTCTCATAGGGGAATACATCTTCCAGGAGTTTTTGAGAAAGGGTTCATGAGAGGTGGCTTTTCTGGGGTAGATCATCTGAAATGTCTTTATTCCACTCTCACACTGGATTGAGTGTTCAGCTGAGTTTAGAAGTTCCAAGGTGGGAAACTATTCCTTTGAATGTTTAAGGTCTTGCTCCACTGATGTCAGGCTTGTCATGTTGCTGATGAGATGCCCAGAGCCATTCTTATTTCCAGTTATTTGAATGTGACCAGTTTTCCTCCCTTCTGGAAACTTTGGGAGCTTCTCTCAGTCCTGGTGGGCCTTGGTTTGGGCCTCGTCTCCATCTACATTTTCCAATCAGGACTGGCATTCACATCATCTAGTATTGGAAGATTTTGTATTGCTTCTTTAAACTTTATTCCCTTCCTTTTTTCCAGTTATCTCTTTCTGGAACCCCTGTAAATCCAGCTTATTTCTCTTGCTTTCATCCTCTAGTTTTCTTTTTCTCTTCTGTTTTCCAGCTTATTGACTTTTTGTTCTGCCCCCTGGGAGGTTCCCTCAGCTTTGCACACCACCTCACCTAGAAATTGTTTTCATTTCTTCTGTCATATTTTTAAATTTCCAAGTGCTCTTTCTGATTCCGGCAACTTATGCAATATCTTCTCTTCACTCTCAGAGGATATTTATTACAGGCTCTTATGAAGTTTTCTTTTTTTTTTCCATTGACTCGTTTCCTCTTGAGTTTGGTGTTTGTTTTGGCCTCTTTTCAAGTTGGAGGCTGAGCTACCCCTTTGGATTTGAGACAGATACAAACAAAATGCAAGTGGAAGCTCCATGGGAAGGTAGAGTGTGTTGTCCAGGGGATCTCATTGTGAGGTGACTGGGTGGCCAAGTAACTCTTCACTGGGGACCCTCAAAAATTAGTCCACAGGTTTGTTCTCTGGAGACCATGCAGTTTTTCCAGAGAGTGAGCCTCTGTCTTGTCCCATTCTGGGACACAGGAGGGAAGGGAACTGGGGTGCCGCCTTTCAGTATGGAAACTTTCACCTCTGACCCTCTTTGCAATCCAGCAACCCTCCCACTGTGGTCTGGTGACCCCACTTTCTGAGCCTCCTGGTTCAGTCTCTCTCATGGGGGTGGTGAGGGGTGCTGCCCTCTACAAGGAGGGAAGTGGGGACTTGGGGGTTGAATGACTCCTTCCGTAGACTTTGACTTCATCTTCCTGTTTGCAGTCCTCACCTCCCCTCTGTCCCTTGCTGACTTGTCCCTTTACTTTTTTTATTTATTTTTATTTATTTATTTATTTATTTTGAGACAGAATCCTGCTCTGTCAGCCAGGCTGGAGTACAGTGGCCCGATCTTGGCTTACTTCAACCTCCACCTCCCGGATTCAAGCGATTCTCCTGCCTCAGCCTCCTGAGTAGCTGGGATTACTGGCGCCCACCACCACACCTGGCTAATTTTTGTGTTTTTAGTAGCTTCGGGGTTTCACCACATTGGCCAGGCTGTTCTCAAACTCCTGACCTCAGGTGATCCACCCGCCTCAGCCCCACAAAGTGCTGGGATTACAGGCCTGTGCCACCATGCCTGGCCTTGTCCCTTTAATTCTGAGTCTTGTCACAGCAAGTTCCCTTGCTTCTGTCTCCCCTTCTGCAGATCCTCAGTTGCAAATTCTCCCACTCTGCCCAGCCTGGTACATCTCCCTTTCTGTGTGTCCCAGCTGCCTAAACTATGCTGACCTTGCATCCGTTGTTGCCTCTCCTGTTCTTTGTTCTTGGGGGTTTATTCCTTTTACATTTGGGTGTGGATCCAGGTGGGCACAGAAATCAACCTGCCATGTCAAACCAGAGTCCACAAAGGATTTTACTAGCATGGGGTGGGGCTTACACTACAATGTTAGGAGAAAAAAGCCATGTGCAGAATATGCTAAGTAAAAAAGAAAAAAGTATAGAAAAAAGAAGATATAAATGCATCAATGTGGAAATTGTAGTTTTGGTGAGCTCCTGGGTGTGTTTTATTTTCTGCATGTGCTTCTCTGTGTTTTCTAAATTCCCCACAATAAGTCATGGAATTTTTTTTTTTTTGAGATGGAGTCTCGCTCTGTCACCCAGGCTGGAGTGCAGTGGCGTGATCACAGCTCACTGTAACCTCTGCCTCCCGGGTTTAAGCGATTCTCCTGCCTCGGCCTCCCAAGTAGCTGGGATTACAGGTGTACACCACCACAACCGGCTAATTTTTTAATATTTTTAGTAGAGACATGGTTTCACCATGTTGCCCAGGCTGGTCTCGAACTCCTGGACTCAGGTGATCCACCTGCCTCAGCCTCTCAAAGTGTTGGGATTACAAGTGTGAGCCACTGTGCCCAGCAAGTCATGGAATATTTGTGATTGTGTAGGGAAAACCCAACATTTCATATTAAGAAATGGTGACCCGTAGACAAGGAATATTGCAACTGACTAAGGCTTTAAGCAGAAAGAAACTCAGCTCAGTTATTTGAACTCTAGACTTCTATGGGCCCCTTTGAGCACTGTTTGGCCTCAGGTGAGGCCCCGACCTCTGACGTCTCTGCCGGCACGGCCCCCCAACATCAGAGGCTCCGTGGGGCTCCAGGCAGGTCAGGCATGAGTCTTTGATGCGATTCATGTTTTCTTTTCCCCAGAACTACCTGAAGAAGCAGGTCACACCCCTCTTCATTCACTTCAGAAATAATACCAACAACTGGAGGGAGATCCCAGAAAACCTGATGGACCAGTGAGTGGGAGCTCTCATGGGTTTGGAGGTCCTGGGCACCCTGGGGAGTCAAGAGCAACATCCTGGCAGTGTTCTCTGCCGCAACTCTCAATGCGGGGGCACCAGGCAGGGAGAGACCCCCACCCAGGAGCAGGGAGGCCCTGCCCTGAGGCTCCATGTGGCCTGTGGGCCCATCAGACCTCTTTATACAAAGACTCAAACTGAAACTCTAGCTCACCCCACTGGCTTGAGGTTATACAGTTTCTAGGTGTTGAAACTGGGGCTGGAGCCTATTCCTGCCCTTCTGGGTCCCTGGGCTGCTTTGGGGACCAAGGAACCTCAGGCCCAAGGCACAAAGCACATACAGGGGGGCCCAGAGGGCCAGTTAGTCCACAGAGCCTTAGGCAGGGTGCCGGCCTGGGGTTGTGTGTCAAGAGGTGAATCTTGGCTGGAGTTGGCCAAGTGTGCTAACCGCGTGTCACCCCGGGGCAGGTACAATGAGATTAATGCCATCAGCACCGCCTGCTCCAACGGAGTTCCAGAGTGTGAGGAGATGGTCTCTGGCCTTTTCAAGCAGTGGATGGAGAACCCCAATAATAACCCGTGAGTGTCTCCCCTGCGCCTCCTCTGCCAGTCTTCATCTGCCCCCCACAGCCCCATCCTCAGCAGACCCCTGTCCCACCCTCCCCGCTGCTGCTCCACACCTGACCTCCCTACCCTACACCAGGATCCACCCCAACCTGCGGTCCACCATCTACTGCAACGCTATCGCCCAGGGCGGTGAGGAGGAGTGGGACTTCGCCTGGGAGCAGTTCCGAAATGCCACACTGGTCAATGAGGCTGACAAGCTCCGGGCGGCCCTGGCCTGCAGCAAAGAGGTGTGGATCCTGAACAGGTGAGTCCTGGGGCAGGGTGGGACTGCGAGATCCCTCTCCCCACCTGGAGAACCAGGCAGGCCTCCACACTCCTCACCAGATCCTTCACATGACCTCCACAGACCTGTTGAGGTGGAGGCAGTATTTCCAAAGCAACCGGTGCAGATCAGAAGCTTTAATAAGTGATAGAGACAAGATCTGGACTCAGGTCTGAGTCCATGTCCTCTGCTCCTAGTTGCTGTGGCCTCTTAGCCTTTACCTGACAACAACTCGTGTTCACTTCTGTCAAAGGCTCTGGCGTAGCTGGACCTGAGTCTTTTCAAACGTCCAGCTGGGCACCCCCTCAAGCCCTTGGATGAGGGTCCCCACCTCCCACCATGTGCCTCATATACCATTACCTGGATGCAGTAAAGAAGAGCCACCCTTGAGGAGGGTGTGGTGGCTCACACCTGTAATCCCAGCACTTTGGGAGGCCGAGCTGGACGGATCATCTAAGGTCAGGAGTTCGAGACCAGCCTGGCCAACATGGAGAAACCCCGTCTCTACTAAAAATACAAAAAAAAAATAGGCATGGTGGCACATGCCTGTAATCCCAGCTACCTGGGAGGCTGAGGCAGGAGCATCACTTGAACCTGGCAAGCGAAGGTTACAGTGAGCCCAAATAGCCCCACTGCACTCCAGCCTGGGTGACAGAGTGAGACTCTGTCTCGAAAGAAAAGAAAAGAGAAAAGAAAGGAAAAGAAGGGCCACCCTCAACGTCAAAGATGAGAGTGGCCACCCACCTGGTGCCAGGGCTTGGGATGCTAGGACTCCTTCCTTCATTGATTCATTGTCAAATATTTCTATGTCAGGCATGACACTAGCTTAGCCAGTGACCCTGTGACCCTGCTTAGGTGACTCAGTTTTCCATCTACAGAGGGAAGAAGGAGCAAGGGGTCCCTCAGCCCCTGGCAGGCCAAGGGGATGTTGAGAGGACGCAGGCATAGGTGATGTGCGTGGGACAGTCCAAGTTCTCTCCTGAGTCACCTGAATTAGCAGTAGCTGACTCAGCATCTGGCCCTCTTAGGTACCTGAGCTACACCCTGAACCCTGACTTAATCCGGAAGCAGGACGCCACCTCTACCATCATCAGCATTACCAACAACGTCATTGGGCAAGGTCTGGTCTGGGACTTTATCCAGAGCAACTGGAAGAAGCTTTTTAACGAGTGAGTCTGTGGAATGGGTGTCAGGGACAGCGAGCGCCGAGGCTGAGGCCCCGGGGGGTGGCCTGTGCGCGTAAGACACGCCGGGGGCTCTACCCAGGAGTGGACAAAAATCAGCCAAGCCTGGGGGCTAGGGTGGGGCAGGAATGGAAAGACAAGCTGGGGTATGGGCCGTCCCTTTTCCCATTCGGAATGAAAACGTGGCGGGTGGGCGTATTTTCCAGAAGAGAGGGGAGTGAGGAACTCGGCAGTCAGACCTGTGTTCAAGCTGTGGCTCCCCCACGTCCTAGTGGGGTCTCCCAGGGCGTGTCATTTCATCTCCTCTATAATCATAGCTCCCTCCCCAGTAGGCGTGAGGATGAGCCTCCTTAGTTCCCGGCCTCCCTCACAGTTCACCTCTCTCCCTCCCTGCAGTTACGGTGGTGGTTCGTTCTCCTTCTCCAACCTCATCCAGGCAGTGACACGACGATTCTCCACCGAGTACGAGCTGCAGCAGGTAACAAGTCATTCCCCAGCCCTGGGCTCTGCCTACTTCCTTCCCAGGCCAAAGGGGCACTGTATTCTCCCACCGTGTCCCTGAGGGAGCGCAGGCTCCACGCCGCCGGGCCTTCCTCATTTACAGAGGAAGCTGAGCAGCCAGGCTTTGGAAATGTTGATAATTCAATTAAAAAAAATTCATCTTGGAATTTTTGTATAGGCACAAAAGGAAAGAGTGGTATAATGAACCTCCACGTACCCATTACCCGGGTTCGACAATTATCAACATTTTGCCAGTACTTTTTCCGGGCGGGCAATTTTTAAGCAAATCACTGACACCATGTAATTTTACCTCTAAATAATTTAGTCATATGAAAAATAAAGGCATTCTTTTTTTTTTTGAGATGGAGTCTCGCTCTGTCGCCCAGGCTGGAGTGCAGTGGTGCGATCTGGGCTCGCTGCAAGCTCCGCCTCCCGGGTTCACGCCATTCTCCTGCCTCAGCCTCCTGAGTAGCTGGGACTACAGGTGCCCGCCATCGCGCCTGGCTAATTTTTTTGTATTTTTAGTAGAGATGGGGTTTCACCATGGTCTCGATCTCCTGACCTCATGATCTGCCCGCCTCGGCTTCCCAAAGTGCTGGGATTACAGGCATGAGCCATGGCATCCGGCCTTTTTTTTTTTTTGAGACTGAGTCTCGCTCTGTCACGCAGGCTGGAGTGGTGCAGTGGTATGATCTTGGCTCACTGCAACCTCCGCCTCTGGGATTCAATCAATTCTCCTGCCTCAGCTTCCCGAGTAGCTGGGATTACAGGCACACGCCACCACACCCGGCTAATTTTTGTATTTTTAGTAGAGACGAGGTTTCACCATGTTGGCCAGGCTGGTCTCGAACTCCTGACCTTAGGTGATCCACCCGCCTCGGTCTCCCAAAGTGCTGAGATTACAGGCGTGAACCACTGCGTCCAGTAATAAAGGCATTCTTAAAACATAATCACACTGTCCTTAGCAAACCCAGGAAAATGATTATCTTCTTACTATCATATACCCAAGCCATATTCAAATTTTCTAAGTTGTTTATAAAAGGTCTTTTTACAATTGATATATATGTTTGAATTAGAAGCTTGACAAAGTCAACTTGGATTAAGTTAGTTTGTCTTTTTTAAAAATTGAGATATAATTTGCTGGGCGTGGTGGCTCACACCTGTAGTCCCAGCACTTTAGGAGGCTAAGGTGGGTGGATCGCCTGAGGTTGGGAGTTCCAGACCAGCCTGGCCAACATGGTGAAACCCTGTCTCTACTAAAAATACAAAAATTAGCTGGGTGTGGTGGGGGGGTGCCTGTAGTCCCAGCTACTTGGGAGGCTGTGGCAGAAGAATTGCCTGAACCCAGGAGGTGGAGGTTGCAGTGAACCAAGATTGTGCCACTGCACTCCAGCTTGGGCGACAGAGTGAGACTCTGCCTCAAAAAAAAAAAAAAAAAAATTGATGTATAATTCATGGACCATCAAATTCACCATTTTAAGTGGTTTTCAGTAAACTAACAAGGTAGGGTGGGTGGGGTGCTTCATGCCTGTAATCCCAACACTTTGGGAGGCCAACGCAGGAGGATCCCTTGAACCCAGGAGTTTGAGACCAGCCTGGGCAATATCGTAAGATCTCATCTCTAAATAAATAAATAAATAAATAAATAAGCTGGGCATGGTGGCGCATACCTGTAGTTCTAGCTACTCGGGAGACTGAGGTGAGAGGATCGCTTGACCCAGGAAGGCAGAGGTTGCAGTGAGCCGAGATGGTGCCACTGCATTCCAGCCTGGGTGACAGAGCAAGACCCTGTCTCAAAAAACCAAAACCAAACCAAACAACAAAAAAAAACCACATGGTACAACCATCACTACTGTCTAATTCCAGAACATTTTTATTACGCCACAAAGAAACCTTGTACTCATTAGCAGTCACTCCTTATTCCTACCTGGTCCCCTCAGCCCCTGGCAACCACTAATATACTTCTGTCCCTATGGATTTATTACCTATTCTGGATGTTTCATAAAATGGAATCATATATACACAGCATTTTTGTGTCTATCTGCCTTCTTTCACTTAGTATAATGTTTTCAAGATTCATGCATACGGTAGCAAGGATCATTCCTTTTTATGGCTGAATAATGTTCCATTACATGGATGTACCACATTTTGTTTTCAGCTCATCACTGATGGGCATTTGGGTTGTTTCAGTCTTCTGGCTATGATGAATATCATGGACCTTCACGTGCAAATTTTGTACAAACATGTTTTAATGTATCTTGGGTATACACCTAGGAGCAGAATTGCTGGGTCATTTGGTTACTCTGTGTTTAACTTTTTGAGAAACTGACAAAATGTTTTCCAAAGCAACAGTACCATTGTCCATTCCTATTAGCAATGTATTGCATGAGGGTTCTAATTGCTCCATGTCTACACTTACCTCTCTTTCCCTCTTTTTTTAGTATAGTCATCTAGTGGGTAGGAAGTGGTATCATTATGGTTTTCAGTTGTATCTCCCTAATGAGTAATGACATGATGTTGAATAGTTCATGTGCTTATTGGCCTTATACACATTTGTGTATCTTTGGAGAAATGGATAAAACTGACTGTTTTTCTTTTCGAGAGAGGGTCTTACTATGTTGCCTAGGTTGTCCTTAAATTCCTGGGCTTAAGCAACCCTCCCACTTCAGCCTTCTGAGTACCTGGGATCACAAGCATGTGCCACTGTGCCCAGTCTTTTGCTATTTTAAAATTGGATTGTCTTTTTATTGTAAGAGTTCTTTATATATTCCGAATATTAGACTCTTAATCAGAGATAGGGTTTGCAAGTATTTCTCCCATTCTACAGACTGCCTTTTCACTCACTCGATAGGTCTTTTGATACCCAAAAGTTTTAAATCTTGATGAAATCCTATTTATCTGTTTTTTTTTCCCCCTTTGGTTGCTTATACTTTATGTGTCATATCTAAGAAACTATTGTCTAACCCAAGGTCATGAAGATTTATACCTATGTTTTTTTATTTCAAAAAAAATTTTCAAACCCACAAAAGACCTGACGATGTTTTTTTCTGAGAGTTTTATTGGCCAGGCACCGTGGCTCACGCCTGTAATCCCAGCACTTTGGGAGGCCAAGGCGGGTGGATCATGAGGTCAGGAGTTCAAGACCAGCCTGGCCAAGATGGTGAAACCCCTGTCCCTACTAAAAAATACAAAAATTAGCTGGGTGCGGTGGCAGGCACCTGTAATCCCAGCTACTCGGGAGGCTGAAGCAGGAGAATTGCTTGAACCCGGGAGGCAGAGTTTGCAGTGAGCCGAGATCGCACCACTGCACTCTAGCCTGGGTGACAGAGCAAGACTCTGCCTCAAAAAAAAAAAAAAAAAAAAAAGAGTTTTATTATGTTTTCACTCAAACGTAGGCATTTGATCTATTTTGACTTAATATTTGTATATGATATGAGGTTGGGGTCCAACTTCATTCCTTTTGCATGTGGATATCCAGTTGTCCAAGTCCCATTTGTTGAAAAGACTGTTCTTCTCCCACTGAATGGTCTTGGCAACCTTGTTGAAAATCAATTGACTGTAAATGTAAGGGTTTGTTTTTGGATTCTCAGTTCTATTTCATTGATCTATATTTGCATTCTTATGCCTGCACCATACTGTCCTGATTACTGTAGTTTTGCAGTGAGTTTTAAAATTGGGAAGTGTGAGTCCTCCAATTTGGTTTTTTTTTTTTTTTTTTTTTGAGAAACGGTGTCACTCTGTCGCCCAGGCTGGAGTACAGTGGTGAGATCACAGCTCACTGCAGCCTCAACTTCCCAGGCTCAGGTGATCCCCCCATCTCAACCTCCTGAGTAGTTGGGACTATAGGCACATGCCACCATGCCCGGCTAATGTTCTGTATTTTTCTGCAGAGACAGGGTTTCACCATCTTGCCCAGGCTGGCCAACTGTGTTCTTTTTCAGTATTGTTTTGGCTATTCTGGGTCCCTTGCAATTTCTTATGCATTTTAGGATCACTGATCAATTTCTGCAAAAAAAAAAGTAGTTAAAATTTTGATGGGATTGAATCTCTAGAGCAATATGGGGACTACTGCCATCTTAATAATGCTAAATCTTCCAGTCCGTGGACACAGATTTATTTGGGTCTTTTTTCTTTTTACTTAGGTGTTCTTTAATTTCTTTCAAAAATGTTTTGTAGTTTTCGGCATACCAGTCTTGCACTTATTTTGTCAAATTTATTCCTAAATATTTTATTCTTGTTGATGCTGTCGTACATGGAATTGTTTTCTTAATTTCATTTTCAGGTTTTTCATTGCTAGTGTATAGGAATACAATTGATTTTTGTGTATTGCTCTTGTATCCTGCAACCTTGCAGAAATCATTAGTTCTAACAGTTTTTTTAATGGATTCCTTAAAATTTTTATGTATGCAAACATGTCATACACATAGTTTTACTTTTTCCTTTCTGGATTCTTTTCATTTCATTCTCTTGGCTGATTGCCTGGCTAGAACCTCCAGGACTGATAACTCTTCTAATTTGTAGGAGTATTTTTTTTAAAAAAACCCATTTATTTATTGAAGCAACTGGATCATTTGTGGTATAGAAATTTCCACATTTTAGATTTGGCTGGTTGCTTCATTAGCCCCTCTCTACTCTCTTGATTGGATTGATATTATAATAAAATATTACACATGAAGGCCAGAATCTCCCTGAGCCAGGTTTTGCCTGGGATTTTCATTTTGCAACCTCTGTGTTGACAAGGACCTTGCCCGGGAGCAAGGTGGACGTCCTCCCTATCCCTGCAACTGGGTGTGGTCCCATCCATGGGGACTGTAAAGTGGGAGTGGAAAGCCAGAGGCCTGAGAGAGCTCCTCCTCAAGGCTGTGTTAGGGACCCAGCCCGGGCTGAGAATCTTTTGTTTTTCTGGCAGCTGGAGCAGTTCAAGAAGGACAACGAGGAAATAGGCTTCGGCTCAGGCACCCGGGCCCTGGAGCAAGCCCTGGAAAAGACGAAAGCCAACATCAAGTGGGTGAAGGAGAACAAGGAGGTGGTGCTCCAGTGGTTCACAGAAAACAGCAAATAGTCCCCAGCCCTTGAAGTCACCCAGCCCCCATGCAAGGTGCCCACGTGTGTCCATCCCAGCGGCTGATGGCAGGGCCTCCATTCCTGGAGCCCGAGGCACCAGTGTCCTCCCCTCAAGGACAAAGTCTCCAGCCCACGTTCTCTCTGCCTGTGAGCCAGTCTAGTTCCTGATGACCCAGGCTGACTAAACACCTCCCAGCCCCTGCCCCTCATGCCAACCCCCCCTAGGCCTGGCATGGTGCCTGTCGCCCAGGGCCCTGGGGCTGATCTCAGGGAAGCCCAGCTCCAGGGCCAGATGAGCAGAAGCTCTCGATGGACAATGAACGGCCTTGCTGGGGGCCGCCCTGTACCCTCTTTCACCTTTCCCTAAAGACCCTAAATCTGAGGAATCAACAGGGCAGCAGATCTGTATATTTTTTTTCTAAGAGAAAATGTAAATAAAGGATTTCTAGATGACTGAGACTCATTACTAAACTAAAGCAGGAGTGGGTCAACACAGCAGCTGGGGAGGCCGGGTGGGGGAAAGCTGGGTGCATGCAGAGCACCGTGGAGCCTGGGACCCCAGAGCACAGGAGGGGAGATGTGCCCAGCCTGCTGGCCCTTCCTGCAGGTGCCCTGTGCCTGTGCCTCCGTGTCTGCCTGCAGGACTCCGGGCTCTTTTTTCATGCTCTATCGACTGAGCTAGCTGGGTGGTTTGCAGGGCTCCTTTTATCCCTATTTTGATGGCAGCTGGAGATGCTGGGTGGTAGGGAGGCATCACGAGGTGGAGGGTGGGCAGCTGTGGACCCAGTGCTCCCGCAGTGAGTGGTGAGAGGGGCCCTGGCAGAGCGCAGGGAGTGCTCTCCAGGAAGCACCCTCCTTAACGTGAGGCAAGGGTGCAGGGTGCTGGCCGTGCCCCTCTTCCCGCCCCACAGGAACACCTGGGATACCTGGGACAATGCGGGACAGGTCTGTGCAGTGAAGGCAGCAAGCGCAGGGTCCCAGACCTGGTGCCATCCTTCACTGGCCAAGGGCACGCCCCACCATCTTCCATGGTGGAAGGGTGGAGTGGGGTGCGGGTACCAATGCATAAAGAGGTTGTTTTCTAGAGCAGCACACAGGGAGGGGCTGGGCTGAGGAGCAGGCAAGCCATGGGGTGGGGACAGCTTTGCCAGGCTCATAAAGTGGGAGCTGTGCCCTCCACATCACCTGGGGCAGAAGACGGTCAGGGCCAATTCTGAGAAGGCCTGGGACCAGCGCAGCTCCACGCACACATTGGCCCTGGTGAGCATTTCTTGACAAATGGAGCCCCACTGTGGCAGGCTCCCCTCAGCCTCTGCCCCGCAAGGCCCAGTTGAACATCCAAGGCTGAGGGGAGGGGGAGAAGGCGGGAACAGCCGCAGGGGTCCTTAGGAGTCACCTCCAACAGACACCCATGGCCAGCTCCGCAGGCTGGAATCCTGGAGTCCAGCAGGTCTGGTTTCAGTTTCTTAGACAAGGGACCCACATGCCCAAGCCTCGGTCTCATCTGCACAACGCGGCAGTGTCAGAGCTGTTGGGCTCGCATGT
The DNA here is from genome assembly GCF_028885625.2 of Pongo pygmaeus. Taxonomy (NCBI): domain Eukaryota; kingdom Metazoa; phylum Chordata; class Mammalia; order Primates; family Hominidae; genus Pongo; species Pongo pygmaeus. The sequence goes on along the minus strand of NC_072389.2, from coordinate 95,428,576 downwards.
GGATTGAAGGAGATACATGTACTTAGCAAATGGCATGACACATAAGGAGAGCTGGGTTTTATTATCACCCTCGGCCCTCTTCCCCCTTGTGAGAAGCGGCAGGCCTGGGGCCAGGAAGGCCCCCCATCCCCCACCACCATCTGCACATCAAAGAGTAGGGTGAGCTAAGGGCGGAGGCCAGCCCGGATGATGGTGCGCTGTCCCTCCACCAGCCGGGAGGCTCCCTGGGCCACCCCAGATTAAGCTCCACCAGCCACTTTGGGCCAACCCTTCCTGTCGCCAGTATCCAGTGGCCGTGGCTGGCACTTGACCTTCTGGGGACCAGCTGTGGGAGGGGCCAGCCTCACCATCTTGAGTTCCTAATGGGCTCTAGGCTCCCTGGACATTGCAGAGGAGAGAGCTGGCCTGCCAGGGAGAAGAGTTTATGCACATTATTTCATTTAGTTCTAAACTGTACCATGAGATAAGGAATATCTTTATCTCAACTTCACAGATAAGGAAACTGCAGGGCAAGGAGATGAAGTCACAACTCGGTAGAACTGAACTGGAACCGCTGTCTGGCCTTATTCCCTGCACAGAAATGGAAGCCAGTTCTCCATCTGGAGCTGGGGTGGAGTGCGTGACGTCTAGACTGCCATGCTTGTGCCCTTACTGGAAAGGGGTCTCGATCCAGACCCCAAGCAAGAGTCCTTGGAGCTCATGCAAGAAAGAATTCGGGGCAAGTCCATAAAGTGAACGCAAGTTATTAAGAAAGGAAAGGAATCAAAGAATGGCTACTACACAGGCAAGGCAGCAGCATGGGCTGCTCAGCTGAGCAAACTTAAGAGTTATTTCTTGATTTTTTTTTTTTTTTTTTGAGACAGAGTTTCGTTCTTGTCGCCTAGGCTGGAGTGCAATGGCGCGATCTCGGCTCACCACAACCTCCGCCTCCTGGGTTCAAGTGATTCTCCTGCCTCAGCCTCCCAAGTAGCCAGGATTACAGGCATGCACCACCATGCCCAGCTAATTTTGTATTTTTATTAGAGATGGGGTTTCTTGACCCCAGGAGATCTGCCCACCTCAGCCTCCCAAAGTGCTGGGATTATAGGTGTGAGCCACTGCGCCCAGCCTTATTTCTTGATTATATGCTAAACAAGGGGTGGATTATTCATGAGTTTTGGGGGGAAAGAAGTGGGGATTTCCCAGAACTGAGGGTTTCTCCCGTTTTTAGACCATACAGGGTGACTTCTGCATATTGCTGTGGCATTTGTGAACTGTCATATGCTGGTGGGAGTGTCTGTTAGCAGCTAAGGCATTATAATCAGCGCATAATGAGCAGTGAGGATGACCAAAGGTCACTTTTGTCACCATCTTGGTTTTGGCGGGTTTTGGCTGGTTTCTTTACTGCATGCTGTTTTATCAGCAAGGTCTTTGTGACCTGTATCTTATGCCGATCTCCTGTCTCATCCTGTGACTGAGAATGCCTAACCTCCTGGGAATGCAGCCCAGCAGGTCTCAGCCTCATTTTGCCTAGCTCCTATTCAAGATGGAGTCGCTCTGGTTCAAACACCTCTGACGATGCCACCTGGCAGTGTACAATGCTGGCACTCATCAGGACCTCCATGGCTGATCCTGGAATGCAGTGAGGATACACAGAGCCAGAGGAATGCCTGCAGGAACCAACTAGAACTCTGGCGGCTGATTCCCTGCCCAGCGCCCTTGCCTGCCAGAGAGACGAGCCCTCAGCACTCAAGTCCAGCAGGAATGGAAGGTGCTGAGGCTCTGCAGCCAGCAGCCCTGGTGGCTCCTCTGACCCAGCCTTTCGAGACTGTGGAGTCAGCGCTAAGGCAATCTTTCATTTTCTTTTTCCCTTTTTTTTTTTTTTGAGACAGAGTCTCACTCTATCGCCCAGGCTTGCAGTGGCACGATCTCGGCTCACCGCAACCTCCACCTCCTGGGCTCAAGCGATTTTCCTGCCTCAGCCTCTTGAGTAGCTGGGATTACAGGCGCTCACTACCACACCAGGCTAATTTTTTGTATTTTTAGTAGAGACGAGGTTTCACCATGCTGGCCGGGCTGGTCTCAAATTCCTGACCTCAAGTGATCACCCCACCTTGGCATCCCAAAGTGCTGGGATTACAGGTGTGAGCCACCGTGCCTGGCCTCAGTACTCATTTTATTGAGCACTTACTATGTGCCAAGTATTAAAACCCTGAGAGGCAGGTCTATTATTGTCTCCACTTCACAGTTGAAGAAACTGATGCTCAGGGAGGTTTCAAAGCTTACCTGTCAGTCTCACTTGGTTACACAGCAAGTAAGAGCCGAGTAGAATGCGCAACCTGGGCCCCAATGCTGTGTCTCTGCTCTAACCTTGCCTGGATTTTTCTCATCCTTCCAGCTGTGGCTGACAGCCCCTCAGGACAGCAGGGCTCTAAGGGCAGAACCAGAGCACTTCTGGAAGGTTAGAGGAAGAAGGTACCTCAGCACCACCCAAGATAGTTCCTCCTTTAGGAACTGTGAAAACTGAAGCTCAGAGAGAGTGACTTGCCTGATGCCACAGGACATGTCAGAGGCAACGGGCAACCTTGCAGGATGACAGAGGAAAGCCCCACACATCAAGAGCTCAGGCCCAGGAAATCAGGCAGCTCATGCTCTGTGCTGCCTCTCCCTTTCTCTCAAGCTGGACTGTCGCAGTGGCCTCCTGCCTGGTTCCATTTCTATGAAGCGGCCGAAGGGACTGAGAGCAGACTTCTTACCAGCTCACCCCCAACTCCCAACCCTCAGTGCTGCCCATTACTCAGGAAACGGAGGCCAAAACCTCATCATCCACCACATGGAACTCCCCACAAACTTGCCTCCAAGCCCCTTTCTGGCTCTGTTTGCCACTTTTCTCTGTCAACTCTAGACACTAGACGCTTGTTTCAACTTGGCTCATGCTGTTGCTCCTGCCTGGACCTCTCTTCCCTCACTCCTCTTGGTAAACTCCTGCATATCCTTCAATACCCAGCTCCAAGGTCACCTCTTCTGCAACTCTCTCCTCCCCGAGTCAGCAGATACAGAAGGAAGTTACCACCACCACTGGCTCCCATGCCCACGGGAGCCTTTGCTAATAGATCTTGGCATCCTTTCCCCAAGATCCTGGCAGTGCCTCTTACTCTTAAGACACCACAATCAAGGCAGCAGGACCAAGGAATCAGGTAACTCAAGAATGAGATGGTACTGCCAACCTCGCCTCCCACCAGGTTACCGCATCCTGGTCCCTAAGCACCTCACACAAACTCCCATCCTTGTGTTTAGGACCTGGGCTCTGATCATTTATTTCCCTGTAATTCACATTAGTTGGGGAATATTTTCTCTCTGGCACCTAACACATGGTGTTATGGGCTTAACTGTGTCCCCATAAAATTCCTGTATGGCTGAGCGCAGTGGCTCATGCCTGTAATACCAGCACTTTGGGAGGTCGAGGGGGCTGAACTGTGTTCCCATAAAATTCCTATGTTTGGCTGGGCGTGGTGGCTCACGCCTGTAATCCCAGCACTTTGGGATGACGTGGCAGGTGGACCATTGGAGGTCAGGGGTTCAAGACCAGCCTGGCCAACATGGTGAAACCCTGTCTCTACTAAAAATACAAAAATTAGCCGGGCATGGTGGCAGGCACCTAGGCCAGCTACTAGGGAAACTGAGGCAGGAGAATCACTTGAGCCCGGAAGGCAGAGGTTGCAGTGAGCTGAGATCATGCCACTGCACTCCAGCCTGGATGACAGAGCAAGACTCTGTCTCAAAAAAAAAAAAAAAAAAGTTTCTTATGTTTAAGCCCTAACATCCAATACTTCGGAATGTAACTGTGACTGTATTAGAAGAAAGATCCCTGAAAGAGTAAATACAGTTAAATGGGTCCCTTAGGGTAGGTCCTGATCCAACATGACTAGTGCCCTTATAAGAAATCAGGACACAGACAATAGAGACAGATGTGTGACCGTGTAGGGGCTCAGTGAACAGACAGTCAAATGCAAGCCACAGAGAGAGGCCCCAGAAGAAACCGAACCTGCCAACACCTTCATCTTGGACTTCTTGCCTCCAGAATTGTGAAAAAATAAATTTCTGTTGTTTAAGCCACCCAGTCTGTGGTTGTTTTTTTTTAAGTTTTTTGTAGGGACAGGGTCTTGCTATGTTGCCCAGGCTGGTCTCGAATTCCTGGCCTCAAGGGATCCTCCCACCTCAGCCTCTCAAAGTGCTGGGATTACAGGCATAAGCCACTGCACCCAGCCCGTGGCATTCTAGTATGGCACCCCTCGCAAACTAATACACTGGGCCTAGCACATAGGAACCACTCCCAGCATTCTTTGAAGAAAATTTCATGTCATTGTGAAAGAGCCCTAAATCACAGGTCTCTGGGACTGTGGTCTCCCCATTTGGGGCTCCTGTCTGTCTGTCCACAGCTGCATGCACCCACCCCCCCAGTCACCAGGAATGCACCCAGAAGAACACAAAAGGGCCGTGGTGATGTGGCTGGGGCAAGTGGGCAGGCCCAAGCTTAGCCCACCTGTGCTACCTTGCACAGCGAGCCAGGTGGAGCTTTTGGCCCTGGAGCTCCAGCGCAATAAATATGGTCAAACTGACAAATGAGGGCCCATACAAACCTTGGCAGGCCTGGATTCGGGAAGGAAAGAGCAGCGGAACTTGTTCCCCACAGAAGGAAAACATGTTTCCTTTTCCAGAGGCAAGAAAAACCCAGGTTGATGGACAAAAAACAAGACCAAACCAAATTTTTGTTGTGTGTGTGTGTGTTTTTTCTTTTTAAGTACAAAAAAATCAAAGCATACAGGGCTCTGGCCAACTGTCACCAAGAAGCAGAGCCTGGGGCCGGCCTCCTACACCCATTCTCCCGCCTGTCCCTGCCCAGCTGCCTTTAGGGTAAAGGAGACCCCTTCTTAGAGCAGCTCAGACTGTGCTCTGCAGAGCGCTAGGCATTCTGGGAGTGTCTAGCAGTGGAGGACAGTGCCCCCACCCTGACTCCATCCAGGGAAGGTACCCGCTATCTATTTCAAACACTGCTTCCCTGAAAGACATCACTTGGAAAAAGGGAGCCTTGGCTAAAGGAGAACATGAAAAGCCACTAATTAACAAATGAGGAGGCACCCAAGCTACAGGCCTGATTCCTGGATGGAAAGAGGGAAGCCGAGGCCATTTAGTAGAAGATGCCCAGGTGGGCCCCCTCCAGATCTTCTTGCCAAAGTTCAGGGCAGCCACTGAACCGCAGGCCTGAGCTCTGGGGAGGGCTTGCTTCACTGAGCTGGAAGGCGGCGCCCGGTCCCTGGTCCTCTGAGTTGGGCACCACCTCTGCACTGTGGCTCCAGCACCCCCAGGGAGTCTGAGGCTGCAGTCTCTGGCATGATGGGTGGGGCAGGAGAGATGGAGCTCCCAGCGATAGACAGGACTCTGGAGACACAGAGAGACCCTGCAAGAGAGATGAGAGCAGCCTGGTTAGTGGGCTACTCCCTGATGTCCAGAGATCTTGAATCTGGTTGGTTGCCATGGTATGGCTGGCAGCATTCGGACAGCCCTGGTGCCATGAATGCAGCAAAGCCAAGTGGTTAAGAGGACTGGCTCGGGAGATACTCTGCTAAGGCTTAAATCCCAGTTCTGCTACTCACTAGCAATGAGAACTCAGGTAGCTTCTTTTAGTCTCAGTTTTCTCACCTGTAAAATAGAGATGCTGATAACACCTACTTCCTAGGGTCATTACTGGGGCTGAATAATACATGTAAGGTGCCAAGAATGATGATGGGCACATAGAAAGTGTTCAACAAATTTTGGTTAATATGATTTTTTATGGACCATGAGTCATTCATGAGCCTCATGAATGAACGAATCTTGAAGAAAACTTGAAATCACCAGCTCTAGGCCCATCTACTCAGGAAATGCTGCCCTTACCCTGGGACTTCCTTCCCCCACTGCAGTCTTAATAGCACTTGAAGTCAGCACGCCCACCCTGCTACCTTCCACCCTCTGAGCAAGTCGGTGGGCTCCCCCTCTTTCCTATGGCTGTGAAGACTGCTTGGGGTGACTGTGGAGATGGCCTTAACTTCCCAGGGTCCCACCTCTTCTCCCGAGGAGCCGAGGGTTCCTTCCATTCTCCCCTCCATTAGATAATCCTGGAGTAGATAAGCTGGGATCGAAAAAGTATGAGATTCTCTGCAGACTGGAGGCTGGGGAACACAGCAAGGGCCTCCACACATACCTGGTACACTGCGGCCAGCTCCAGGGTTGCTGGGGGCGTCGTCCAGGGCACTGGTGGGTTCCGGGGCTCCGGGGACGACTGCGTCCAAGGACAGCCTTGGGGTGGCGTCCAAAGAGACGCGTCGGAGGTTGTCCCTTGGGACGAATACGGGGGCGACTGTATCTTGGGGCAGTAAGGGGGTGTTGCCCAGGGATCCGTGTCGTGGACCCCCCTCCCCAGGCGCTCGGGTGCGGCTTGGGCTCCGGGGCAGGCGGACGGGGATCCCCAGGACGCCTCGGCGAGGACGGCGGACACCAGGCCCGGCCTGGGCCCCTGTCCTTGCCCCTGCCCTTGCCCCTGCCCCTCCGCCTGCGTCTGCGCCTCCGCGGGGCCGCGGTCGGGGCACAGCGGGCAGCCCCGAGGGGACCCCGCGTCCCCGCGCTGCCTGCGCCGGCACTGCAGACTCTCCTCGCTGAGACCCAGCACGGCCGACAGGTGGCCGATGTAGCGGATGGCCAGGCGCAGCGTCTCGATCTTGGTCAGGCTCTGGCCGGCGGGCGCCACGGAGGGAGGAAGAAAGCGGCGCAACTCGTGCAGCGCGCGGGCCAGCGTGCGCATGCGCAGTTTCTCCCGCTCGCTGGCGCTCTGCCGCTGTCCGCCCGCTGGCTCGGTGCGCGCTCGTCTGGGCGTCGTCGCGGCTGCCTGTTCGGCTCGGGAGCTGCAGCCCGGAGGCGCTGGCTGCGGGAGTCCGCGGGCGCCGTCGCAGGGGCACGAACCCGACGAATCCGAGGAGGAGGCCGGGGACGTGGAGTCCGAGTGGCCGGCCCAGCCCCAGCCCTGGGCGAAGATCCAGTGGTCGTGGCCGAGAAGGCTCTGCGGAGGAGGCGACTGGGCCATGGCCGGGCTGCAGGCTCTGGGAGGCTGGGCTGGCCACCTCCAGGCCTGAGCTTTTATGTTGACCAAAGGTGCGAGGTGGCCCCCCGCCAGGTTGCAGAGAGGTGTCAAAACCCACAGAGCCCGGGGAAGGTCTGGGCAGGGGGCCCCTGGGAAAGCGGGCCCATTTGCGGAGGTGTGGATTCTGATTCCTTGGGGGCTCTAAATGGAGGCCCCTGCAGCCCGGGAAGTATGGGAGGGACAATTCGCATCTGGATGGAGCTGCTAAGCTTCTCACCACGCTCCCACCCACGCCCCTGCCCCGTCCACTGCTCACGGTGAGTGCCCGGGAGCCCAACAGTGGCGGGTAGTGCCATGGTCTGTGGGTGCCTCAGGAACCCCGTGAGGAGTGGGTGCCTCTCTCATCACCAACCTCCCGGAGATCTGTGCCCAGGACGCGGTGCCTACTGTTGTATTAAATAAGGCATCAAGACAAGCCCGGAGGGCCCTGCCCATGGTGGCTGAGGAAGAAGTACAGGTGGGCCCTTCTGGGGTCCCCAAAATCCACAGTTTCTGATTTGTTGAGTGACACCAAGAAAGGCATCTCACTGCCCATGGTCTGTATCTACTCTTGAGAAATGGAATAGATTAGGTTGGGGAAGAGGAGTTGGGTACCCTAGGTGATGAAAACCTGCAAAAATGGGTCCCCAAGCTGGCCTCTTTATTGGCTGTGACCTTGGTTAAGTTATTTAGCTCCTCTGAGCCTCAGATTCCCTCATTGGTACCAATAGTGATACAAAATACCTATGCCTAGGATGGTTCCTGGACTAAGTACAGCGATCCCTGTAAAGCACTTAGGCCCTGGCAAGTGAGCTGAAGGTTTGCCACGATCATTTTATAAAGAAGGTACTGGCCAGGCGCGGTGGCTGACGCCTGTAATCCCAAGACTTTGGGAGGCCGAGGTGGGTGGATCACCTGAGGTCATGAGTTCGAGACCAGCCTGGCCAACATGGTGAAACCTTGTCTCTACTAAAAATACAAAAACCAGCCGAGTGTGGTGGCAGGCACCTGTAATCCCAACTACTCGGGAGGCTGAGGCAGGAGAATCGCTTGAACCCAGGAGGTGGAGGTTGCAGTGAGCTGAGATCGTGCCACTGCACTCCAGCCTGAGTGACAGAGTGAGACTCCATCTCAAAAATAAATAAATAAATAAATAAAATAAAAGGAAAGTACTTACATTTCAAGGCACTAATGGGCTTTATTCATTTAATTCATATTTATTTATTTATTCTCTCTCTTTTTTTTTTTTTGAAACAGACTTGCTCTATCGTCCAGGCTGGAGTGTAGTGGCACCATCTCAGCTCACTGCAACCTCTGCCTCCTGAGTTCAAGTGATTCTTCTGCCTCAGCCTCTCAAGTAGCTGGGACTACAGGTATGCACCATCATGTCTGGGTAATTTTTGTATTTTTAGTAGAGACTGGTTTTTGCCATGTTAGCCAGGCTGGTCTTAAACTCCTGATCTCCAGTGATCCACCCGCCTTGGCCTCCCAAAGTGCTGGGATTATAGGCGTGAGCCACCGCGCCTGGCTGAATTCATATTTAGCAACCAGTAAATGTCGAGCACACAGGGTGAATGAGCTAGTCATGGTCTCTGCTCTGAGATTTCAGTCTTGTGGGAAAGAAAAGTGAACAGGCCATTGTATAACAGTAGCTGTATGCCCTTAGGCAGAGCCCTTAACCTGTTTGAGCTTGAGCTTCTGCTCAGTAAAACAGGAATAATGATAGTATCTACATGGGACTGTGTGAGGGATAGTTGAGATAGTAAAATTTATAAAGTAAATTATCTTCTCAGCAACAATTACAGTTTTAAGGAGATTGTCAATGTCCTGTGTGGTCTTGGGGAAAGGGCTGAGTCCTGAGGCTAAGAGCCAAAAGAAGGCCAGGGACATTAGGGTTCTGGCCACAGAGGTGAAGAAGTCATAGCTGGGCCTTGAACCATGCGTAGGATTTGAGTAAGGAGAGAGGCAGGTGCCGTGCATTCCGGATGGGAACTGCATAAGCAAAGACCTGGCCTTGGGACCTTCCAAGATGCCTCAGGAGCAGGGCACTGGGGTGGTGATGTGGAAGGCCAGAGCACACCTGGGCTGGGGCCAGGTTAAGGAGTTGGTTTTGGGAGCCATGGGGACTTTTGAGCGGAAGGGTGATACAATTTTAAAAATCATTAGCTGATAACTAACTAAAGATCAACATGACAGTGGTGTTCAAGAAGAGATTAACCTGCAGCAGCCTGAAGTAGCAAATGGCTTTGTAATTATGTAATCATTATTATTATTTTTTGTAGAGTTGGGTTTTACCCAGGCTGGTCTTGAACTCCTGGGCTCAAGTGATCTGCCCTCCTCAGCCTCCCAAAGTGCTGGGATTATAGGCGTGAGCCACCAGGCCCAGCTGCCTTGTAATATTTTTGTGGCTGATTTTATTTTATTTTATTATTTGTTTTATTTTTGAGACAGGGTCTGTCGCCCAGGTTGGAGTGCAGTGGCAGCTCACTGCAACCTCCGCCTCCCAGGCTCAAGGAATCCTCCTGCTTCAGCCTCCTGAATAGCTGGGACCACAGGTGCACGCCACCATGCCTGGCTAATTTTTGTATTTTTAGTAGAGATGGGGTTTCGCCATGTTGGCTAGGCTGGTCTCGAACTCCTGGCCTCAAGTGATCGCCTGCCTCAGCCTCCCAAAATGCTGTTATTACAGGCGTAAGCCACTGTGCCCAGGCTTTATTTATTTTAATTTTAGAGACAGGGTCTCACTCTGTTGCCCAGGCTGGAGTGCAGTGAAGCAGTCATGGCTCACTGTACCCTAAAACTGTGTTCAAGTGATCCTCCTGCCTCAGCCTCTCAAGTACTGGGACTATAGGCGCATACCACTATGACTGGCTAATCTTTTTTTTGTGTCTTTCTTTTTTTTTTGAGGGAGGGCGTGGCTATTTTCAAAAATTAACTTTTAATTACACAAATTATGTAACTACTACATTTCACTGTGAGAAATGGAAACATTACAGATAAAGTTGGAGTCTCTTTAACCAACCCCATAAACCCCCAAAAGGTAACAGCTGTTATTAGGCTGTGTGTGTAGTTCCAGACGTAGCCAGTGGGTTAACATAAACATGTGAATCCTTAGCAAACACACAGTAACCCTCCAGTTACATTATGTACATTGTTATGTGTAAATGTCAGCTTGTAATTTGTTTTTCTTCTTTTCTTTTTCTTTCTTTTCTTTTTTTTTTCATTCAACAGCATGTTTCAGAGCATTCCATGTCAGGACATATTTTGCTGACTCACCCTTTAAAAAAATAATGGATCAAATTTTTAGTGGGGATAATCCCAGCACTTTGGAATGCTGAGGTGAGAGGATTGCTTGAGCCCTGGAGTTCAAGACCAGCCTTGGCAACATAGTCAGACCCCGCATCTAAGCAAAAAAAAAAAAAATTAGCCAGCATGGTGGTGTGGGCCTGTAGTCCCAGCTACTTGGGAGGCTGAGGCAGGAGGATCCCCTGAACCCAGGAGTTTGAGGTTGCAGTAAGCTATGATTGCACCGCTGTGCTCCAGCCTGGCCACAGAGCAGCACCCTGTCTCAAAAAAAAAAGTACTGCCAGCGAATACAGATTTAACCAAAACCTTGGTTATAGTTGATCTAAATGTTTTAAATATTTATCCATTTAAATAATTTTTTTCTTTAGACAGGGTTTCACTCTGTCACCCAGGCTGGAGTGCAGTAGGGCAGTCATGGCTCACTGCAGCCTCCACGTCCTGGGCTCAGGTAATCTTCCCACCTCAGCCTCTGGAGTAGCTGGGACTACAGATGTGCACCATCACGCCGGCTAAATTTTGTATTTTTTGTAGAGACGGGGTTTCACCATGTTGCCTAGGCAGGTCTCACACTCCCGGGCTCAAGCAATCCACTCGCCTCGGCCTCCCGAAGTGCTGGGATTACAGGTATGAGTCACCGTACACAGCCCATGTAAATAATTTTAACTTTGGAAAAAAGGTAAAATGGCAGGAGGTACAGATACACTTTCAATAATGAAATTATATCACTTTTTCTCCTCAGAATTTATTTTGAAATATATTGGAGAAAACATGCCCAAGTCACTGCTCTAACGTTATGATGAAGTAACACTTGGCGTTGAATAACACTGGGCAGACAACTATCGTTTAGTTTATTCTAGCAGCTATGAATAAAGAAGAGAAAATTTTAATTGGTCCATAACATGAAAAGAAGGTGGGATAGATTTCAAACAGGCTTTCTTTGGAAAGAAGCAGTTAGTTATGGAACATTTCATGGCTTAAATGGGTTTAAACCAAAATTAAAAAAAAAACAAAAAAAACCTATTTCCTAAGGGGAAATAAGGGACAACTCGTAAAACATTCACCCCTAGACTTTTTGGCACATGTAGTGTAGGTACATCATTTATTGGTCCAAGACCACACAACACTATAAAGCTCTTGACATACTGTCTATCAGGGAACTTGCACGTATGCATTCAACAGTTATAAACAAAATTCATCAGGCTTCATAGATCCGTCTTGATCTACGTGCTGCATTTCAGATATAGCAGGTGCTGTTTCTATTGGTGTTTCTTCATTATTATTATTTTTTTTGAGATGGAGTTTCGCTCTTGTTGCCCAGGCTGGAGTGCAATGGCATGATCTCGGTGCACTGCAACCTCCGCCTCCTGGGTTGAAGCGATTTCTCCTGCCTCACCCTCCCAAGTACGTGGGATTATAGATGCCTGCCACCATGCCTGGCTAATTTTTTGTATTCTTAGTAGAGACAGGGTTTCACCATGTTGGCCAGGCTGGTCTCGAACTCCTGACCTCAGGTGATCCACCTGCCTCGGCCTCCCAAAGTGCTAGGCTTACAGGTGTGAGCCGCCACACCTGGCCTCTATTGGTGTTTCTGACTCACACCTTTATTTTTATTTATTTATTTATTTATTCATTTATTCATTTATTTATTTTTTTTTTTGAGACATTCTGTTTTGTCCAGGCTGGAGTGCAGTGGTGTGATCTCAGCTCACTATAACCTCCGCCTCCCAGGTTCAAGCGATTCTCGTGCCTCAGCCTGCCAAGTAGCTGGGACTACAGGCATGTTCCACCACGCCTGGCTAATTTTTCTATTTTTAGTAGAGACAGGGTTTCACCATGTTGGCCAGGCTGGACTCGAACTCCTGACCTCATGCAATCTGCCTGCCTCAGCCTCCCAAAGTGCTGGGATTACAGGCATGACTCATGCCTTTTAACTGCTGTATGGTAGTCCATGGCATGCACAGCCACTTACTGATGCACCTTTATTGTATTTTTAGTTTTTGCCCAGCAGTGCTGCCCTGTGCGTGAACAGCTAGGAATGCATTGGTGCATGGTCTTGTGATCTCCAGGAAGCTTCTGAATATCCAGAATTATTTCCCCCCAACCTCCTTAGAGCCAGCCTGAGGGATTTCTTGTGGAGGGATTTGGTATATAATGGGATTCCACCACAGGCACAGAGCCCTGCACATGGTACATACATCCTTTCCTCTCGGAGATTGCCTGGTCTCCTTCTACCTTGGTTTGAGCTGGCCTGGAGCCCAGACCCTAGGGTGACTGTGGGTTGTACAGTGTAAGTTCTGGAAGGTGGGGCCCTGGGCCTGGTTTGTTGTGGCCCCTGGCACTTCCCTGCACTCCTCAGCCAGGCTCTGGAAGCACAGGGGCACTCTATCTGCTAGCCTCACCCACCAGGAGGGAACCCCAAGTGGATCCCCCAGCTGGGCCTCCACTTAGCACAGGGAGGCAGTGCAGCTTAGTGGTCAGGCGTCTGGGCTGCAGAGTGAGACAGGCCTGGTTTCTTACCAGCTGGGAGAACTTGGGCAACTTACTCAATCTCAGTTTTCTCATCTATAAGTGGGTATTCTGATCTCCAGGATAACTGAAGTAAAATAAGATAATGCATGTGATAACATTTAGAACAGGGCTGATGTTATGCTTACAGCAAGTTCAGGAACAGCAGAAAGAAATGATTAAAGGAATAGGTTGGATTGTGAGTGAGGGAAATGATATCTTCAGCCTCGGTCTCAGAAGGAAGTGATTCCTTGCTTTCTGGGAACTGCTCCCACACCAGACCAGGGCAACCTGCCCTCCCCACCTCTTCATATCCAGCCTTTCTCTTCTGTTGGGCCCTGGCAGGGGTGCCTGTCCAACTTGCCTACAGCCCTGGGGCCCTTAAGGGGTCCACTTCTGGATGGGTGTGGGGCCACGTATTTACTCCGTGCTGGAACCTGCCCTAGGTGCCGAGCAAACAAGCCAGGTTTGGATCCTACTCTGCAGCCCCTTTTCAGTGTTTCCACCCTTCATTTGGTTCCCCTGTTAAAAAGAGGGCCTGTGGCTGTGTGCCGTTGGGTAAGGTGATTACATTCTGGGCTTCAGTGTGCTAGTAGCACCAGGTTCACATCTTCCTTTCTGTGATAGGAATGGTGGCTAGATCAGGGAAACGTGGTCAGAAGAATGTATTTGGGTTTCACAAGTGTGGCAGACACTGCTAGTTGCCCACACAGCCTTTATTTGCCTTTTTCTTTTAGTAATCTTGTGTTGTGCATGGTGATACACCCTGCTAAAAAAAAAAAAAAACCCTATATTTGCCAGCTTCTTTTATAGATGGAATGGCCAATGAGATATTAGTGGAAGTCACTGGCTGGAGCTTCTGGGAGAACTCTTTAGCGCTGAGAAGTACACTCCTGTGGCTCTGCCCCCTTATATTTTCTTCATTACCTGGAAAACATCTGATGGCTGGAGTTTCAGCAACTCCATTGTGACTCTGAAGCAGTCTCAAAGACAGAAATCACACATTAAGGATGGTAGAGCAGAGAGAAGCCTGCGGCATTGATGAGAACGTGGACATGCCACACTGGCCCTGGACTGTCCACCCCTGAATTTCTTTCATGTGAAAGAAAAATAGGCCGGGTGCCGTGGCTTGTGCCTGTAATCCCAGCACTTTGGGAGGCTGAGGCGGGAGGATCACTTGAACCCAAGATTTCAAGACCAGCCTGGGGAACATAGGGAGACCTATGTCTCTACAAAAACAACGAAACAAAAAGATGGGCAATGGTGTCACATGCCTCTGGTCCCAGCTACTCGGGAGGCTGAGGTGAGAGGATTGCTTGAGCCCAAGAGGTTGAGGCTGCCGTGAACTATGATCATGCCACTGTGATCCAGCCTGGGTGACAGAGTGAGACCCTGTCTCAAAAAAAAAAAAAAAAAGAAAGAAAAGGAAAGAAAAGAAAAGAAAAAGAAAAATCACCATCTTGTTTAGGTCAGTGTCATTTTAGGAGGTACTATGAGCTACCAAACACAATTCCTACCCACATAATAGGGAAGTTCCCAGAGTTTCCTTATCACCAAGTGGGGCCATGTGAGCTGGATGACAGTTCAGTTAAGTGAATTCACAACAGATTCAGGGCTCCCACAAATGAATGAACGGATGTTCACTGGGAGGAAGGTCTCTAGTGAGGGGCCACAGGCACTGTTCCCAGCCTTTTCCTGGGCAGTATTATGATCTTGAATGAAGATATGAACTGATCTAATGTGGGGTAAGACCCAAACCCAAAAGTGACTTGGAAAACAGCCAGTATCAAAAGAAATCCTGACAGGCTGGAACAACCTATCAGACCTGATCAAATAGAACCAGCAGGTCCCGTGTACTCTTCTCCAAGTTCATGTCAGGAGGCATCCTGTAAAATCAGCACATGTGGGAGGGCATGGTGGTCATTGCCTTCAAAGTATGAGGGGCATAAAAGTAAATGTGATCCAAGCTGCATGCAAATTCACAAGAAGCAGGCCAGGCGCGGTGGCTCATGCCTGTGATCCCAGCAGTTTGGGAGGCCGAGGCAGGTGGATCAGTTGAGACCAGGAGTTTGAGACCAGCCTGGCCAACATGGCGAAACC
This sequence comes from Pongo pygmaeus, assembly GCF_028885625.2. Lineage (NCBI taxonomy): Eukaryota > Metazoa > Chordata > Mammalia > Primates > Hominidae > Pongo > Pongo pygmaeus. The sequence goes on along the minus strand of NC_072389.2, from coordinate 95,413,533 downwards.
CCATCTCTACTAAAAATACGAAAAAGCTAGCCAGGCATGATGATGCGCACCCGTAGTCCCAGCTACTCAGGAGGCTGAGGCAGGAGAATCCCTTGGACCCAGGAGGCAGAGGTTGCAGTAAGCTGAGATCACACCACTGCTCTCCAGCCTGGGCAGCCGAGCAAGACTGTCTCAAAAAAAAAAAAAAAATTTTTCACAAGAAGCAGGGGTGGGGGCAGGGGGGGATGGTCTTCAATCGAGGAGTGATGGTTCCTTATTCTCCAGACAGGATGGGCCCTACCTAACTGGAGGCCACTGTTTATGAGGGATGGGGACAAATCCCAGCTTAGACAGGGACGTTGGTGAGAGGGCTTGAAGCCAGGTCGCCAGAGAAATAGCTGGAGGACCTGGGAGCATTGAGTACAAAAAGAAAAAAGTGGAGGGGATGTGACGGTTGTCTGCAGAGGCACGGACCCAGGGGAACACTCCAGAGAGAGTCTGAAGAACTTTCTAAGTCAGAGGCACTGTCTTGTAGGGGAGGGAGTGGCCTGTTCCTGGAGCTAATCAAGAAGAGGTCAGATGACGACACGTTAGGCACGTGCAGGAGCTGGAGCAGATGGCTGCTGTGGCCTCTGCCAAGCTCTGTAAAACAGGGGGTTGGACCTGATGACCACTGATGTCGTTTCAGAGCTCAGGCCAACAACTAGGGAGAGAACAGGAGCTGCTGCTTCAGGACTCTGGGTAGTCCCAGGGCAGGGGAGCACAGGGGAGCCCTCAGGGCGTCCTGAGTTGGGGGAGCGCAGAGGGAGGCCTCCCAAGTGCCCAGGCTCAGGCCACCTGCACACCTACTCTTGTCGGTGCCCGAAGCTCAGTGACTCGGCTGGGCCTGCTCTCAGGGCTGGAAGCACAAAGCTGCCATCATCTTGTGCAGGGCTTGCCTGTGTGGCGTGGGTCAGCTTGGCCCCGAGGCAGGTAATGCCCATGTCTGTATTCCTTCTAGACAGTGAGGAAACTGAGACCTCCATCCCACCACCCCCTTATGGGCCTCCCAGCACTTCCTCCCCAACCAGCAGTGGGGTGGGGAGGGCAGAGGCCTCAGTTTGGCCCCCCAAGATATGCTCATTTGGCCCTGGCCCTGTTACAGGGTGGGAGAGGGCAATGCCCTTGGTCCAGCCCACCTTTGGTGGCTTAGTACAGGCCCCTACAGCCACCTGGCTTCCCACAGCCCTGTGACAGGAGCTCTGCACCTGCTCTTTCTCCCTGGGCAGGCAGTGCAGGGCCCTGGGAACAGGTCCAAGGCCCTGGAGCCAGGTTAAAGTCTGGCCCTGACCCACGGGTCTCTTCTCCTTTCCTTCCCCTTGGATCCCTTCCAGGCCCTAGGGGGTGAGCAGGCTGTGGGAATGCGGAAGGGAATTGGGGGTGCTGGGCCAGGAGGGAGCTGCAGGGCCGTGTGGTATTCTCATTACCAGCGAGGCAGAGAGGGCCAGCCCAGCCTCCCCCCCGGGCCACTGTGGCTACCTTCACACCTCCTGGCTGCCTGTTGACACAAAGGCCGCCTCCCTCAGGGCAGAAGGTGTTGACTTGGGAACGAGGGTGTGCAGGAGCCTCCAAAACAGCCCAGCAGCAGACCCCCTCAGAAGCCCCAAAAAGTGCTTCCGGGGTGGGGGGTGGGAGGCTACAGGTCCCAGCCCCAGGAGGCCAGGGTAAGGCCAGGACCTATGTTCCTGGGCTGGGGATGGAAGGAGTGTGGGAGGACTCGGGTCTTGATGGACCGCTCACTTGGGGAGCCCGAGTCCGCGTCTCCTGGCCCCAGGGGCTGGTACATGGGCATAGCCATGGAGACCCTGCCAAGCAGAGCACCTCACTGAGAGGTGTCACTGGGAGGCCCAGAGACTGACAGCCACTGGGGCAAGGTCACAGAGCAGCCACTGGAACTGCCACTTGCCCCGACTGCGTGTCAGGCCAGCCTCGTCTTCTGAGCCCTTTCCACAGACCAGCTGAGCCTGTGCCTGCTGAGCCTACTCTGCTCAAACCCTGTGCCCTGCAACCTGCAGCTTGCCCCTGGCTCAGCTCAGGAAATGGTCCCCAGAGAGATCACATCACTTGCTGAAGGTCCCCAGAGCCAGGACTCCAGCCCACTGGTATCTGGCTTTGAGTCAAAGGCCGTGCATAACACCAGTGGGAACACTGCCTGGCTGGGACTGAGTCTCCAGGAGGATAAGTTGCCTGCTTGGGAGTGGAAGGAGAAGGACCGACAAGTCAGCGCTGAGTCTGGTGGTGGCCAGGTGTGCAGGGTGCCTGTGGAAGGCAGGGAGGTGCTCCCTGCCGGGGCCATCAGGGCAGGTTCTGGGGGGAAGGAAAGGACCCGAGATTGTGGATTTTCTCCAAGTGATGGCGGGTGGGTGTTCCTGGCAGAGGGAAAGGTGTGAGCCCAAGGCTGGAAACAGGGAAGCCCAGGGCGAGCTTGCTGGCAGTGCCCAGGGGGCTGGTGCCTCAGGCTGGCAGGGATAAGCAGGAGATGATGTAGATAAGCAGGTGGGAACCGGATGGGGTGGGGGAGGTCCTGCTGAGTGAGGAGTTCAGACTCAGGGAGGCAATGAGATCCACATAAGATTTGAGGAAAGAGAGAGGTTGGAAGGCAAAGATCCTGAGGCAGGAAACTGGTCCAGAGGCTGCGCTCATCTCAGGTCAAGGGCTGCCTGCAGCCTGGCAGGGGCCTGGGAGTGGGCCCAGCCGTCACTGGAGAGAATGTGGAAAAGGGGAAAGGACTGGCTGCTGTTGGCTGGGGAAGTAAAGGAGGGGCTGGGAGCCCCAGGCACAGGGAGCTGCCCAACAGAGCTCACCCTCTGCTCTTCCTCCAAGAAGGCTGAGCCAGGGAGTCCCCAGGACTACGTGGTCCAGTTCCTGGGACAGCAAGGCCCATGGAGGCAGCTCAGGCCTAGTGCCAACAGTGCCTGGGGTCAGCTCCCCATCTAAGCCTCAGTCTCCTCATCTGAAATGGATGTCCTTGCTGGGAGGATTAGATAGAGGACCATATGTTGGGCACCTGGGACTCCACAAGTCCTGCCTGCCTGCCTGCCCTGCTGGAGAGGACCACCCGAGGCCCTGCAGCTCTTGGGAGGACAAAGGGCAGTGCCCATTCCAGGGGCTGCAGGCTCTGGGAAGGAAGACCCAGCCTCCCAGGCCTTGTCTCCAGGCTTGGGCTTATCCATTGGAGTGTGAACAAGCTGGATAGGGGGGCGGGGGGGTTCAAAGTGTTTTCTTCCCTCCCCTCCCCTCCCTTCTTCTCTCTTCCCCTCCCCTCCCCTCTTCTCCCTTCCCCTCCCCTCTCCTCTCCTCTCCTCTCCTCTTTCCTTTTTCTCTCCTTTCTCTCTTTCCTTCTTCCTCCTTCTCCCTTCCCTTTCCCCTTCCCCTTCCTCTTCCCCTTCCCTTCCTTTTCTTTCCTTTCCTTCTTTTTTTTCACCAAAGCAACGCATCCTCATTACAGAAAAGGGAGAGAATATATACATACAAAAAGAAGGGAATGTAAAAGGCCCCCAGTTCCATCAACCCAGAGAGAAGCACTTTGGCCCATGTCACTGCATCTTAACCTTTTTTAGGCCTCTCTGCCAGCACAGGAACATAGAGATAGAGGCATTGAGAGGCAGCGTGTCAATTTCTGGGGTTGGGGGTTGTTTTTCTGTTTTTTGAAGCTTCTAACATATATATTTTTTCTCTTTTTTTTTTTTTTTTTTGAGACGGAGTCTCACTGCTCTGTCACCCAGGCTGGAGGGCAGTGGCGCAGTCTCTGCAAGCTCCGCCTCCCAGGTTCACGCCATTCTCCTGCCTCAGGAGATTACAGGTGTAATCCCAGGCCCACGCCTGGCCTATTTTTCTCTTTTTTTTTTTAAACAGCTTTTTTGAGATAGAATTACATACCATACAATTTGGCCGGGCGTGGTGGCTCATGCCTGTAATCCCAGCACTTTGGGAGGCCAAGATGGATTACTTGAGTTCAGGAGTTTGAGACCATTCTAGGCAACATGGCAAGACCTTGTCTCTACAAAAGAAAGCAAAACTTAGCCAGGTGTGGTGATGCACGCCTGTGGTCCCAGCTACTGGGGTGGCTGAGGTGGGAGGATCGCTTGAGCTTGGGAGGGTAAGGCAGCAGTGAGCCATGACTGCGCCACTGCACTCCAGCCTGGGCGACAGAGCCAGACCCTGTCTCAATAAATAAATAAAGTGTATGATTCAAGGTTTTTGTATATTACATTTTAATTATTTAAAAATTGTAATATTCACCTGAGGTTAGGAGTTCGAGACCAGCCTGGCCAACATGGCGAAACCCTGTCTCTACTAAAAATACAAAAATTAGCCAGGTGTGGTGATGCATGCCTGTAATTCCAGTTACTCAGGAGGCTGAGGCAGAAGAATTGCATGAACCTGGAAGGCAGAGGTTGCCATGAGCCAAGACTGCGCCACTGCACTCCAGCCTGGGCAACAGACTGAGACTCCATCTCAAAAAAAAAAAAAAAAAGGAATATATATAACATAAATTTGCCATCTCTGCCATTTTAAAGTGTGCAATTCAGTGGCATTAATTACACTCACAATGTTGTGCAACTACGACCACTTCTATTTTTAAAATGTTTTATCACCTTAAATGGAAACTCTGTAACTCTTAAGCAATAACACTCCATTATTCCCCACTTCATTCCTTGGTAACCTCTTACCTGCTTTCTGTCTCTGGATTTGCCTGTACTTGGTACCTCATATAAGTGGAATCATGCAATCTTTGTCCTCTGGTGTCTGGCTTTTTTCACTTAGCATAATGGTTTTCCAGTGCATCCACATTGTAGCACGTATCAGTACTTCACTCCCTTTTATGGTTGAATGATATTCTGTTGTGTGGATAGACCATATTATGTTTATCCATTCATCCTTCAATGAACATTTGGGTCGTTTCGACCTTTTGACTACTGTAACTAGAGCTATGCATTGGTGTACAAATATCTGTTCTAGTCCCTGCTTTCAATTTCTCTGGGTATATGGTGTGCTGTTTCATGACCAGCTTTTCTCACTGATATATCGAGAACATTTTCCATACCAGTAGATGTACTTCTGCAACCAGATTTTTAAGGCATGCTCTGTACTCCACTGGTGACGTGGTGGTGACAGTTTAGTTAACAAAATGTGTACTCTGAGATCCCTTAATAAAGTTTTCCACATAAGTACATCCTTATGCCTATATTTTAAAATTTATTTCTATTTTTATTTATTTATTTTTTAAGACTGGGTCTTGCTATGTTACGTTGCCCAGGCTGGTCTCGAACTACTGGGCTCAAAGCTGTCCTCCTGCCTCAGCCTCCCTAGTGCTGAGACTACAGTAATGTACCACCATGCCCAGCAATAAAAATTAATTTAATTTAATTTAATTTTTATTATTTATTTATTTTTGAGATGGAGTCTCATTCTGTCATCCAGGCTGGAGTGCAGTGGCACGATCTCAGCCCACTGCAGCCTTGCCCTCCCAGGCTCAAGTTATCCTCCCACCTCAGCCTCCGAAGTATCTGGGACTACAGGTGCACACCATCACACCCAGCTAATTTTTTTAAAAAAAAGTTTTTTTGTAGAGACGGGGTTTCACCATGTTGCCCAGGCTGGTCTCAAACTCCTGGGCTCAAGCAATCCATTCACCTCCACCTCCCAAAGTGCTGGGATTACAGGTATGCACCACCGCGCCTGGCCAAAACTTATTTCTATTTTTTAAACTTTTTTAAAAAATGTTTATTTTTCAGATGGAGTCTCACTCTATTGCCCAGGCTGGACTACAATGGCATGATCTCGGCTTACTGCAACCTTCACCTCTTGGGTTCAAGCAATTCTCCTGCCTCAGCCTCCCAAGTAGCTGGGATTACAGGCATGCACCACCACACCTGGCTAATTTTTGTATTTTTAGTAGAGACAGAGTTTCACCATGTTGGCCAGGCTGGTCTCAAACTCCTGACCTCAAGTGATCCACCTCGGATCCTCGGCCTCCCAAAGTGCTGGGATTACAGGCGTGAGCCACCATGCCCAGCCTTTTTAATTTTAAATAATAAAAAAAAAATAAGAAGAAAGAAACCTAAACGACTCGGTATTCCCAGGCTGTCTCCCATCCTAGTACTTAGCTTCTGAGATAAGACAAGATTGGGCGTGTTCAGGGTGGTATGGCTGTAGACCAGAACTTATTTTTAAATTGCACATGTAATACATGAATGGAGTCTTTTTGTGAAAAATGTAAACAATGAAGACAAATTTCAAGCTTGACCAGCCCCCAGAACTCACTCCTGCCCCAACCCACACTCCAAACAAGTCCTGGTATGTTTTTCTACATTTGGTGTGTACCCAAGGCCTCTGTCTATGTACATATACACATATATACGATAGACCCTTTCAGAATACATAGTATCATACTATGACTTTCTGTGTAGAGGGGCTGTTTTTCAAATTTCATTTTCTTTTGACTTTGCTTATATCAATGGTGCCATACTGAATGAAATTTCTGCACCTTGATTTTGTCACTAAGCAGTCTGTCTAAACTTGCACTTTTAATCTTTTCCAATCAGGATGAATTGCTGTCAGGGGAATGGCTGGGCAAAGGGCATGGTGAGGCTGTTCTGAAGCTTCAGCCCAGCCCTGTCGAGTCCAGGAGGTGTGTGGTTGAGGCTGACCTGGTTAATGGCAGCCAGCAGCACTGTCCACACACCTGGGGCACCTTGGCCAAGGCACCTGGCCATCCTGTGTGCTCCCAGGGCCTGGAGTGGAGCATAATCTACAAGGCTGAAGAAAACTTCCTTGGCTCAGGCCAAGCGCTGGATCGTGGATTTCTCTTGGTAAGGGGCCTTGGGAGCTGAGGATAGAGTTCCTCTTGTCCTCGGTCTTTGGTACGTGGTCAGTACAGATCATGTAAGACCCCTCTTTTTATTTCACATCTGGCCAATTTAAGCTCTCTCCCCCTTCCCTTCAATGTTCTCTAGCCTGTCCAGGGATGCCCTGTCCCCAGCCTCTGGCAAAGGACCCCCGCCCACTGGCGCTGCCCTTCCCCAGGTCCTGCCCAGGCATTCCAGCTAGGCCCCAGGAGCCCCGCTCTGCTTTTTACTGGGTCTAAAGTCAGACACCTCGGGGGCATTCTCCTAACCTCAGATGCAGGACCCAGAGCTGGCCAAGGGCCTGAACCAGGCGGCTCGTATGAGGTACCAGGCTGGTGACCTGGGCCGGCCCTGCACTCTTCATTCTTCTGCCTGGGGCTGGCCACGCTCCCAGCACCTCATCACTGTTGTGAGCAGTCGGTAGGGGAGAGGGGGCACTTAGGGCCCAAAGCCTTCACTTCCTGCCTGGATACAGCTCCATCCTGGGCTTTTCTGGAGGGCCTGAGCAGGCTGGGCACACCCGACTTGGCAACTGAACCGAGTCTGCAAACCCTCACCCGAGAGTTGGCAAGAGTTTCGAGTTTCGGTCATCTTGTGGTCTGGCCTCTTTCTACCTCAGCTGCACCTGGGGTGTGTGTGTATTGGGGAGGGGTGTTGAGCCCTGCTTGGCTCCTGCCTTCCTGAACCTGTCACCCTTTTCCTCATTCTGCTGGGCGCCCGTCTTGCTCCACGTCTCTGCACACAGATGCATGCTTTTCCTGGTGGACAGACCGGCAAACGGGTCCAGAGAGGGCAAACGGCCTGTCTAGGGTCACATGGCCTGTCACACAGGCACTGAACTGGCCTTCATCTATATCTTAAGCCAGCCCAGCATCCCTGACACATCTACACAGTTCCCAGCGCACCCCCAAGTAGAGCCAAGCCTGGGTTCTGGCCCTAGCCCCAGAAAAAACGTCCTTAAGGGTTGGAGGAAGAGCTGCCCAGTTCAGACCCAAAGATCCCACATGGCTGGGCAGCGCCCTCTGTTGGCTATGGTTGGGAGTGTGTGGACACTGGAAAGCCAGGGGTCAACCCTCTGTCCCGACTGGGGCCTTCCCACCAAGGCAGGCAGTGTCCCCCAGGACATCTCAGCAGGCAGTCGGGAGCCCCTGCTCCATTTTGCAGGTGGCATTGTGTGACAAGTATGCCTCCTCCCTTTATACCTCAGTTTCCCCACTTTTCACTCTAAGGCTGAGACCCATTGGCACTTCCCTGGAGGAAGTGAAGGAGCATAAATGCTACGTCCTTAGGAGAGAGGAGCTATCTGCTTACCCTGCATTGTCAGCCAGCTCCAGACCCACCAAGATGCGGCACTTCCTCTTGAGCCTTTCCTGGAATCTGCCAAGTCTCTCTCCTTTCTCCCGCCCCCTCCCTCCTCGTCACCCCTGGGCTGCCTGCGACTTCCACTGGCTGAGCACCCAGCTGATCTGTAGCCAGATAATCAGATTATTGTGAGTCTAGAATAATCTATTCCATATGGCTTGCCAGCTCAGTGGCTCCGAGAGCTGAAGGTGTGAGGGGAGGGAGTGATCATCCTTGGAAGGGGCTGCCCTGGGAGCTGCGGAGCCTCAGCGGGAGGCTGATAGGAAAGGAAGCACAGGTGGGGGAAGGTGAGCCCGCCTTGCTGGGCCCTCTGACTTCTCTGGGCTTCAGCCCAAGCATGGCCTCCAGGCCTCACGATCTGAGACCCACAGGGGCTGGGTGCTCCCCAGGGCCTTTCCCACCTTTTGATTGGAGTGGGGTGTTCACCATGGGGCACTGCTGCATAATTTCAGGGAGATTTTATTTTTTATCCTCAGGCTGCATCCTCCAGGGATCTGGTCCATGAAGTCCAGATGGGGCCTGCAAGCTCTTCTTCTTCTTCGTCTTTGTCTTCTTCTTCTTCCTTCTTCCTTCTTCCTTCTTCCTTCTTCCTTCTTTCTTCTTTCTTCTTCTTCTTCCTTTTGTCTTTTTTTTTTTTTTTTTTTTTGAGACAGAGTTTCACTCTTGTTGCCCAGGTTGGAGTGCAGGGGTGTGATCTCGGCTCACTGCAGCCTCCACCTCCCAGGTTCAAGCAATTCTCCTGCCTCAGCCTCCCGAGTAGCTGGGATTACAGGCACCTACCACCATACCCGGCTAATTTTTTATATTTTTAGTAGAGATGGGGTTTCTCCATGTTGACCAGGCTGGTCTCGAACTCCTGGCCTCAGGTGATCCACCCGCCTCAGCCTCCCAAAGTGTGTGGATTACAGGTATGAGCTACTGTGCCCGGCCTCTTTCTCTTCTTAGTCTCTGTGATGTGAAGCAAGGCTTAATGTGACTGGAGGGGTCCCCAACCCCTTCACTCTTGGGACCTCCCTCCAGGATGGAAAGAGCCACTCATCCTCCAAAGGAGACATGGGAGATATAGGGAGGACAGAACAGAGGCTTCGGCCTCTGACAGAGCCAGATGGATGCCAGCTCAGCCCCTGCTCACCCTGTTAGGTGAGACAATCTCTCTGAGCCTCTGTTTCCTCATCTACAAAGTGGGGGCCACTACACCCACATCAAAATGTGTTGTGAGTGTGAGCAGCGACCCTGCAAACTCCAGTCCAGTGCCAGACCTCGGGGGACAGTAGTGTGCACGCACGCTCCATACAGCCTGAGTTGATCCACACATGCTTAGCCCAGAAGGCATGAATTACCCTGTGGCACAGCAACAGACAAGACACTGAGGCCAGAGATGGAGAGCGAGGTGCCCGAGTGGCACAGGTAGTGCACAGCAAGGCAGGGCCTCATGCTCACGTTGGCCAGACTCCAGAGGGGTGTCCTGGGCTGTCTGAAGGCGGAGGCTTCACTACTAACAATCTCTCCCCTGAGAGGGTTGCTGCAGAGGTGTGGCGGGAAGATCCCTGGCTGTGGGGGACACCCAAATTAGGAGCCTCCCAGGAGATGCTAAGTAGGCTGGCAGTAAGAGAGCTGCTTCCTTCTCCTGGGGCCTCTGGCTCCGGCAGGGTCAGGATTAGGGTCTGCAAGGGGACTATTTACATAGCACCTCTGATTAGTACTCCTATGTCAGAGAGGCTGGCCGGGAAATGAGGGCCTTGGGGCTGGGAGGGGGGCCGGGCAGTGCCCAGGACCCAGGTTTGGCGTGAGAAGCAGGCTGGGTAGAGTGGGGAGGCTGAGGCCCAGGCCTGAGCCTGAGAGGGTGCTGCCCTGTCCAGCCTGCCCCCCATGCTGGCCTCAGCTTGCTCTCTCACCTCTGCTCCTGTGGGGCTGCCCCAAGGCCTCATTTCCCAGCCTTACACGTTTGGCAGACGGTAGGCTCGGGCCAGGGGAGCAGAGGCCACTAGCTCCGGCACTTGTCAAAACACAGGCCCCAGAGGTGTGAAGGCCTCACCCCAGTGGGAGAGCGTGTGGGCCCTGCCGCCCGGAGAACTCATTAACTCAGGCAGCCCCCACGTGAACCCACCGGAGAGGCTGGCCACAATAAGGAGATCAAAGGGGAGACAGGCAGGGGACAGGGAAGAGGAGGCTGGCTGGTGGGAGGCGGCAGGGACTGGGCTTGAGGTTGGGGTGCCTCCCATCCCTCAACTTGGTTCCATCAGGCCCACCGACCATTGCCCTTGCACCAGCTGGGCCCCTGGGGCGATTTCCCAGAGACCCCAGCGGCAACAGGGGAGGGAGGGACTCCATGTGTTCCCTCCAATTTGTCAGCCTTGAGGGCTGAAGACCCCAGAGATGGGACTGGGGATAGAACCTTCCCATCTGCCCCACCTCTCTCTTGCCATATTTGTTGGTTGTCTCCACACTTGCCCCTGTGTCTTTCTAACCCTACCTCAGTGGTGACACCAGGGATCTTCCTGTCACAGGCCACTCCTGATGTCCCTCTCCTGCTCCATATCTCTTGGTGGCTCCCACGTGCTCACTTAACATTAGCTATTAGGTTTCAGATCTGAGAACTTCTAGGGGCTGTGGTTTCAACATAGTGTGCTTCCCACACATATGGTCTCTTGTCCAAATATGTCTAGTTGATTTTGTACTTAATAAAATACAGGCTGGGCATGGTGGCTCATACCTATAATCCCAGCATTTTGAAAGGCTGAGGTGGGAGGATCACTTGAAGCTAGGAGTTTGAAACCAGCCTGGGTAACAAAGTGAGACCCAGACTCTACAAACATATATATATATATATATATGTACACACACACACACACACACATATATACACACACACGCATATATACACATACATATATATACACACACATATACACATATATACACATATATATACACATACATATATATACAGATACATATATATACACATACATATATACACATACATATATATATACACACACACATATATATATATTTTTGTTTGTTTGTTTTGAGACAGAGTCTCGCTGTGTCACCCAGGCTGGAGTGCAGTGGCACCATCTTGGCTCACTGCAACCTCTGCCTCCCGGGTTCAAGCAATTCTGCCTCAGCTTCCCAAGTAGCTGGGACTACAGGCACCCGCCACCATGCCTGGCTAATTTTTTTGTATTTTTAGTAGAGACAGGGTTTCACTGTGTTATCCAGGATGCTCTCAATCTCCTGACCTCGTGATCCACCCACCTCGGCCTCCCAAAGTGCTGGGATTACAGGTGTGAGCCACTGCACCTGGTCCAAAAAAATATTTTTTGATTAGCTGGGTGTGGTGACGCACGGTGCCTGTGGTTCCAGCTACTGAGGAGGATGAAGTGGGAGGATTGCCTGAGCCCAGGGGATCGAGGCAGCAGTGAGCCAAGATTGCGCTACTGCACTCCAACCTGGGTGACAGAGCAAGACCCTGAAAAAGAAAAAGAAAATAAACAAAAAAAAGCACCCCAAACCAAATTCATTTCAAAGCGTTGTTGACAACCCAGTAATGGCGGTTTCTTCTGGCACAGGCAATTGGGAGCCCCAGAGCAGGATGGTAAAGAGATTTGCTCTACCTTCTGCACGTGTTGACTTTGTAACTATGTGTAAAGCAAATGCTCTACTTGCAAATAAAGATACGAAGATAAAACATGAGTTTGCGATCATTCTGAGTTTACTCAAGTAAAGCTACGAAATGAAGTCATAATCATGTGAGAATCAGGGCTTTCTTGGCATTGAGAAGCTTAGCAGTCCCTGGACCACAGGGTACCTGGAGCCTCCTGAGGTCCAGCCCTTCTGCTTTCTGGCCTTTTCTTTTCTTTCTTTTCTTTTCCCTTTTCTTTTTCTTTCTTTCTTTCTTTCTTTTTTTTTTTTTTTGAGACGGAGTCTTCCTCTTGTTGCTCAGGCTGGAGTGCAATGGTGCGATCTCAGCTCACTGCAACCTCCACCTCCTGGGTTCAAGCGATTCTCCTGCCTCAGCCTCTCCAGTAGCTGGAATTACAGGTGCCTGCCACCACGCCCAGCTAATTTTTTTGTATTTTTAGTAGAGATGGGGTTTCACCATTTTGGCCAGGCTGCTCTCGAACTCCTGACCTCGGTGATCCACCTGCCTCGGCCTCCCAAAGTGCTGGGATTACAGGCGTGAGCCACCGTGCCCGGCCGCCTTCTGGCCTTTTCTCTGCACCCACTCCCACGCCGGCACACAGAACACTTTACCAATTCCCAACCGCATGTTCCCTTGGGCCTAGTGGCATCAGAGGCCTGGTCACTGGGCCCCCATGCCAGTTTCCTGAGTTGGCTCTGGAGCCCAGGAAGGCATCCATCTGCTGCAGTCCAGGAGTGGGCTCTGCTGACAGCTGCAGGCTGAGGAAGTGCCTCCTGGGCCAGGCTGTCCTTGGGTGTAGATGGGTCCTAGGGCATATGCACAGGCAGGGGGCTTCTCCCCTTCTCCCCACTCTAGGGGTTGGCTGGCACTGCTTCTCCTGGATGTGATCCTGGGCATAGGCATTCTGGGGCTGCTGGGACAGACTGCAGAGGAGGAGGAACAGAAGGTGTCAGAGGAGGCCAAGAGCAGCAGGAGACAGAAGAGATCCCAGGAAGGAGGGGTGGGAGACATGCCCAGGGATAAGGTACCATGCCATGGGGCCATCATTGCTACAAACCAGCTCACCCATCAGGCTCACTGGGCTGGAAGCTATGGGGGAATGCAAAACATCAGACCAGCAAAACGAATCCTGGCACTTTGGGAAGCTGAGGCAGGCGGATCACTTGAGGTCAGGAGTTCAAGGCCAGCCTGGCCAACATGGTGAAACCCCATATCTACAAAAAATACCAAGATTAGTCAGGCATGGTGGCATGCGCCTGTGGTCCCAGCTATTCAGGAGGCTGAGGTGGGAGGATCACTTGAGCCTGGGAGGCAGAAGCTGCAATGATCCCAGATCATGCCACTGTGCTCTAGCCTGGGCAATAGGGCAAGAGTCTCTCTGAAAAAAAGAAAGAAAACAATCAAACACAAATTGGGACACATATCTATTCCACATCAGCTAATCAACTCTGAGTGTCCTGTACTGCTTGGATAAGTAACAAAGTATTACATACTGACATTATTCCAAAGGAGTTTATAATCTACTAGAAACAATTAGGATTTAAAACATGAGAGCATTAACAAGAAGACAAATAGTTTGGAAAACTACCATACTAAAGTTCAGAGAAAGCTTCATCAAAGGTAAAAATTGGGCTGGGGCTGGGCACAGTGGTTCATGCCTGTAATCCCAGCACTTTGGGAGGATCTGTTGAAGTCAGGAGTTCGAGACTAGCCTGGCCAACATGGAGAAACTCCCTCTTTACTAAAAACACAAAAATTAGCTGGGTGTGCTGGCACATACCTGTAGTCCCAGCTACTTGAAAGGCTGAGGCAGGAGAATCACTTGAACCCAGGAGGTGGAGGATGCAGTGAGTCGAGATGGTGCCACTGCATTCCAGCCTGGGTGACAGAGTGAGACACCATCTCAAAATAAATAAATAAACAAACAAATAAAAATAAAAAAAGTTGAGCTAGGTCTTGATGTTTAGAAAGCTTGCTAAGTAGGAATGAGGGCACTACAGGGTGGGGCAGTGGCATGGGCAATGGCAGAGAGGTGGGACTTGGCATGTGTGTGTGTAAAACAGAGGAAGACAAGTCTCATGGGCCAAGGGGTCTATGTGCCACAGCAGAGACAGCCTGAGGGCTGAGAGGATCCACATTCCAGAGATCCTTGGAGGCCAGAGGAAAGAATGTAGATTGAACGGAAGATGGAAGAAATGTTTCCTACAGAAGATTAGACTGGGTGAAGGAAGTTGGGAGAAAGACTGGATTCGGGTAATGGAAGGAAAAGAAAAAGAAAGAAAAGCAAAGGAAGAGGTGGACCTGAAGAAAATACAGAAAGAAGGGATATCATCTGGAGACGGCTTGGAAGGAGAAGGTGAAGTGGAAATCCCTGCAATTTCATACCATGAAGAAAGCTGGTATTGCTGAGAACCAGGCCAGTTAAGCAGAGAAGATGGGTGAGGGGTGAGTGGAGGGGTAGGGAGGAAAGGGGGTGGAGGAGGGAGGAGACGATGAGTGGTTTGGTGTACACCAAGCTTGTCCAACCCACAGCCCAGGATGGCTTTGAATGCGGCCCAACACAAATAAACTTCTTAAACATTCCATAAACTCCTTAAAACATGATGAGATTTTTTTTTTTTTTTGCAATTTTGTTAGTGCAGTAGCTATCGTTAGTGTATATATATATATATATATTTTTAGACAGAATCTTGCTCTGTCACCAGGCTGGAGTGCAATGGTACAATCTCAGCTCACTGCAACCTTTACTTCCCAGGTTCAAGTTATTCTCCTGCCTCAGCCTCCCGAGAGCTGGGACTACAGGCATGCGCCACCACACCAGGCTAATTGTTTGTATTTTTAGTAGAGACAGGATTTCATCATGTTGGCCAGGCTGGTTTCAAACTCCTGACCTCAGGCGATTCTCCTGCCTCGCTCTCCCAAAGTGCTGGGATTACAGGTGTGATCCCATGGTGCCCAGCCTCATTACCGTATTTTATATGTGATTCAAGAAAATTCTTCATCTTTCAATGTGGCCAGGAGGCGGAGGTTGCAGTGAGCCGAGATGGCGCCACAGCACTCCAGCCTGAGTGACAAAGCCAGACCCCGTCTCAAATAAAAAAAAAAAAAAAATCAGACGTCTGGCACTGAAAGAAACCATTCTGCTTGAAAACAGGTAAAGATATGATGCCAGACACCAGGTACTTCACAGTCTGGCTGGAGAGCAGATAGCCATGCATGAAGTACCTATTAAGACCAGGGTGCAAACTCAAACCCCTGAGGGGCCAGGTGAAATTTCATCCAGGCTGCGGTGCAATGGAGCGATCTTGGCTTACTGTAACTTCCGCCTCCTGGGTTCAAGCGATTATCCTGCCTCAGCCTCCTGAGTAGCTGGGATTGCAGGTGTCTGCCACCATGCCCGGCTAATTTTTGTATTTTTAGTAGAGACGCGGTTTCGCCATGTTGGCCAGGCTGGTCTCAAACTCTTGATCTCATGATCTGCCCTCCTCGGCCTCCCAAAGCTCTGAGATTACAGGTGTGAGCCACTAAGCCTGGCCTTTTTCTAATATTCTTTAACAACTCCGCTTTCTTGGATGGGAATTCATGAGCTCTAGTACTTGAGGAGATTTTCATCTGTAGATGTCAGGATTTTCTTATCTACTATATTCAGCACCCATCCTGGAGCAAACCCAAAGAAAATCTGCCTTGGATCCTTCTGAGTACTGAACATTTGAAGAGTTCTTCTTTCGTGATATCCAGTAAATTAGAACTGTCCTTCCTGGCAAGCTCAAGTTGTGCTTCGGGAAATTTGGCAGGATCTGCCAGGTTCCCACGATTCTTTGCATTGGTGGAATATGGTAACAGTGCTTCAGAAGGAAGCATTCTTTTTGGAATGGGTTGTCTCCAAAAAGAATGGAACAGGTTTGGATAGAATTTCCAGACTTCTTGGATCCTGTAAGGCTGTAGTGACACCACCACCATTTTTTTCAGTTGCAGCAATAGCTAGTTCTGAAGCCAACTGTACTTCAATATTAACTTTTTTTTTTTGGAAGGGGAGTCTCACTCTGTCATCAGACTGTAGTGCAGTGGCATGATCTCAGCTCACTGCAACCTCCGCCTCTCGGGTTCAAGTGATTCTCCTGCCTCAGACTCCCAAGTAGCTGGGACTAAAGGCACATGCCACCATGCCCGGCTAATTTTTGTATTTTTAGTAGAGATGGGGTTTCACCATGTTGGCCGGGATGGTCTCGATCTCCTGACCTCATGATCCACCCACCTTGGCCTCCCAAAGTGCTGGGATTACAGGCGTGAGCCACCGCGCCCGGCCCAATATTAACTTTCACCTGAAAGGTGTCAGCAGCCTTTTTGACCAGCTGAACACCATAATCCTCTTTAAGTGGCTGAATGGTCACACCTCTTCCATTGACAAGCTGGGTTAAGTCAATAGGTTGAGTAGGATCAACACGACCCAAATCAGTAACATATTACAGTCTTGATACTTAAAGGTTGATACTAGTGTCTGAAGCTAAGTCCTTCATTAAATCTGTATTTTGGGATTCCGATGTAAAATAGAGTCTGGCCATCCTCAAAGCCCAGCAGAGCCCGTTTCCTCTCTGCCTTTCTCTTTTATGGCCTCTGCCGCATTTTCTACCTCTTCTCCGACCTTTTGCTCGTCTCATGGGTTTCCTGGAGCCAGGATTCGGCTTTAAATTGGTCAGGCTCATGCGCAGCAGGGCCCAGAGCTGCCATAACCTGCGAAAAGAGTTTTATTTCTTCCTTTCTGACCTGTATGTCTTTTGTTTCCTAATTGCACAGCCTAGATCCTCCATCTGGTACAATGTTGAATAGGAGTGGTAAGAGAGACACCCTCACTTTGTTCCTGCAATCGGGGGGTGGGGGGAAGCTTTCAGTCTTTCACTACTCAGTATAAGGCTACCTGTAGGTTCTTTGTAGGAGCCTTTCATCGGGTTGATGAAATTCCTCTCTATTCTTAGTTTGCCGAGAATTTTTATCACGAAGGGTGTTGGATTTTGTCAAATGCCTTTGCTGCGTCATTTCCACTCACATTTCACTGGGAAAACCTGTTATACCTGTCAAATAGCGGCAGAACATCAGGTAGAGGCCAGTGGTGACAGCTGTGGCAACAGGCCAAGCTCCAGACCCTGCCAGGCTAGAGGTGTCCTGGGGTTGGAGCAGGCTTGCCCCCTCCCTCTGCTGAGAAGTTCCAGCATCCTGACCAGACTCGGCAGCTTATTGGATTTGCCGGGGTGCAAGCTTCCTTGCACTGTCCACAAGTTCTTATCAGGGAAGGGTCTACCCAGGGCCATCCTGCCTCAAAGGAGAAGTGGTTTACTGTTTTCTCCACCTTTAGAGGGAATGAGGGTCCCTGCTCCTGGTCCTTACTCTACTCCACTGTCCAGTTGGCGCATGCCCTGAGGCTCTCATTATACAAATTGGAAGCTAAGGTGCAAAAGAACTAAGAATTTGCATAAGGTCCCCAACAGGTGAAGGCAGGCCCCAAACCTAGGATCTAGACTTCGTTTTTCTGACCCAGCTTTCTTTAACCTACAGGGCTGGCACAACGCCCCGGGCTTCACCCAACACTGGGCGCAGGCGGGAAGCCCGAGAGGCTGGGTCGGGCGCCCAAACGAGGGCCCAGGTGGGGCGAAACAGGCGCAGCCAAGGGGCTGGCACCTCGGCCCCCCGCCGTGGAATCAAAGGGTCAGGCTCCGCCCCCTCCAAGCCCCGAGCCCACTTTGATGTGCTGATGCGGCCTGGAAGGGGCCACTTCACACCTCGGGCTCGGCATAAAGCGGCCGCCGGCCACCGGCCCCCAGACGCGCCGCCGCTGCCATGGCCCAGCCCCTGTGCCCGCCGCTCTCCGAGTCCTGGATGCTGCTCTCCGCGGCCTGGGGCCCAACTCCGCGGCCGCCGCCCTCCGACAAGGATTGCGGCCGCTCCCTCGTCTCATCCCCAGACTCATGGGGCAGCACCCCAGCCGACAGCCCGGTGCCGAGCCCCGCGCGACCCGGCGCCCGCCGGGACCCCCGCGCCCCCTCCGTAGGTAGGCGCGGCGCGCGCAGCAGCCGCCTGGGCAGTTGGCAGAGGCAGAGCGCCAGTGAGCGGGAGAAACTGCGCATGCGCACGCTGGCCCGCGCCCTGCACGAGCTGCGCCGCTTTCTACCGCCGTCCGTGGCGCCCGCCGGCCAGAGCCTGACCAAGATCGAGACCCTGCGCCTGGCCATCCGCTACATCGGCCACCTGTCGGCCGTGCTAGGCCTCAGCGAGGACAGTCTCCAGCGCCGGTGCCGGCAGCGCGGTGACGCGGGGTCCCCTCGGGGCTGCCCGCTGTGCCCCGACGGCTGCCCCGCGCAAATGCAGACACGGACGCAGGCTGAGGGGCAGGGGCAGGGGCGCGGGCTGGGCCTGGTCTCCGCCGTCCGCGCCGGGGCGTCCTGGGGATCCCCGCCTGCCTGCCCCGGAGCCCGAGCTGCACCCGAGCCGCGCGACCCGCCTGCGCTGTTCGCCGAGGCGGCGTGCCCGGAAGGGCAGGCGATGGAGCCAAGCCCACCGTCCCCGGTTAGTGTCCCCTTCCCCGCGACGCCTTCGTCCGTGCCCCCGCGCACAGCCCCACCGCCCGCCACGGTGAGGACCAGGCACCCTGCCGCTCCCCGCCGGCAGCCTGGCCACCATAGTATGCCCAGGGCTCCAAGAAGCGAAGGCAGGGAAAGGCCACGCAGAGGACTGGGTCTCCCCTCGCTAGGGGCCCCCTGAGAGTGGAGCCCACGAGCGCGGACACCCGCACAAGGCCATCAGTGCTGAGGGCTGCGCTGTTCCCTCTCTCCCTGCAGCTCCTTCCGGGCGACGTGCTGGCTCTGTTGGAGACCTGGATGCCCCTCTCGCCTCTGGAGTGGCTGCCTGAGGAGCCCAAGTGACAGCGGACAACTGACGCCGTCTCTGAGCACCGAGGCTTTTTGGCCTCAGCACCTTCGAAGTGGTTCCTTGGCAGACTGCCTTTCCTGGAAGAGGGCACGGGCGATCCCGACGGGGGCATTCCTGCGGGTGAGAGCCGTCCCCACCACGGCGGCCCTTCTCAGCTCCTCCCTCCAAGGAGGGACCCATAGGGCTAGACACTTTGAGGCAATCAGGAGGCTCTGCCTAATGTGAATTTATTTATTTGTGAATAAACTGTACTGGTGTCAGTTGGCAATTTCTTCTTCCTACCCGTGGACACAGCTCCCTCTCTCCCTCCAAAGAAGAGCATGGGAGAGGTGGGAGGGGTTCTTGCAATCTTTAGCCCCCCCCGACCCCCACAGGCCCAGACCCCTTTGGCCTTACCCCCAGCCCTGGCTCAGCGTCTAATCCAGATGGGTCAGCCTGGAAGGGGTGGGGAGAGGCGTCCTATGAGAAGGCAGCGGCAAGTAGAATCTGCTCATTTTTTCTTTGAACCTGGTGGGGAACTGGTTAAAACCAAAATATCTGTGTAGAAATACAACTCCATTATTGAGTATTTATTGTATGTACATCAGGTACCTATTATACTCAAGTAACCATTTTATAGAAGGATGAGGATCAGCGCTCAAGCCCAGGTAGGCCTCCAGAGTCCCAGCGCTCAGCTCTTGTAGGATTTTGCCAGCTCCATACATGTTGGGGCCTGAGGAATAACAGCTCCAAGGGGTCATTTTCTTGCTTCCTGGGGCCTTATTCTCTATGCACTGGAGCATCCTGGCCTTGGACCCCCCGCAACCCCCCGCCGGCATTTTCCCATCTGCCTTTTCTCTGGTTTCCCCACCTTGTAGCTTAGAGACATAAATAATGGTGTGGCGGTCCTGAGTTTATAGAACCATGACTTCCTACAGGCCTAGCTGGGCTGAGATGAGGGGCCCATGGGGTTGCATCGGAATCCACACAGGCAGTTGCACGCCTGTCTGCATTGGCTGGATTCACATCAGGGAGCAAGAAACGGGAGGCTTGAGCCCAGAAAGCGTGTCCTCAGCCAGCCAGGGTGTCCAGGGAACAGTCATGCTTGGAGGATGGGGTGGGGAGAAGGGATGTGTAGCCTCTCTGCCAATCGTCCTTTACCCTCTATGGATAGATACCCAGTTCTCCCCTCCTCTCCTTCAAGTGTCTGAAACACAGGCTTTAGTGTCTGTTTTTATAAGAGCTTTATTAAGATACAATTCACATACCATAAAATTCACTCTTTTAACAATTGAATGGCTTTAGTACATCCACAGAGTTGTGCAACCATTGCCACTAATTTTAGAACATTTTCACCCCGCAAAAGAAACCGTGTACCTGTTAACATCGCTCCCCACCATTCCCCTACTCCCAGCCCCTGGCACTCACTCATGTAGTCTCTGTCTCTATAGGTTTGCTTTTTCAGGACATTTCATATAAAAGGAATCACAAAATACGGCCTTTTGTGTCTGGCTTCTTTCACTGAGCACAATGTTTTTAAGGCTCATCATGCTGCCTCCTGTGTCAGAACTTCATTTCTTTTTATTGCCCAATAATCTTCTGTTGTTCAGCTACATGACAGTTGGTTTATCCGTGGTTCATCCGCTGATGCTGCTCGGTTTGTTTTTCAACTGCTTCAGAGATCGCTTCCAGTACTCCGGCCCGGGCCAGGAGGGGCAGTAATGCAGAGTGGGATTGAGTCCCTGATCTGCAGTTCAGGGGTCCAGGCCAGGCAGGGCACACCTGGGCTGGCGCTTGGCCACAGAGTGGGCTCCAAAAGTCAGGCCTGCAGCGGGGTGGGACCTCACACCTCCGCAGGTCACCCCCTTTCCTGCTCCTCTGTCCCATTTCTCACTCCCCTCCCAGGACCCTAACTGGGGTAGAGTGGGAAGCTTTCTGGAGCCGACACAGCTTAGAAGATCTATTTGCATGGCAAAGGCCCTGTGTTTTAGAATGGGGAATTAAAGTTATTAGCAAGTCTTTTCACAGATAAGTGGGGCTCATTGGCCAGCCCCCTTCCCTGCAGAGGGCTTCTCCTCCGCCTCTGAGCCTGGGAGTGGCCCAGTGTTTATTAGCACCTAGGTGTGAATTTTCATTAACAAGGTTCTGCTAATAGCTGCCCAGACTCAGGACTGGAGATAGGAAGGGGACATCTCCCATTGCTCCAGCGTCCCCAACCCCCATCCCGGCCAGCCCCATCCCACACCCAGAGGAAACCCTGTGTGCCTGTTCACAGAGCCGACAACAGTAGCCAGTGTCCAGGTAGGCACCCCGTGCCGGGTGGTAGCGGAGCCTCCCTCACCTCAGTTCTCAGCCCCGCTGCAAGGTAGCCCCAGGTGCAGGGCCACTTTAAGAACAGGAGGGTTAAGAAAAAGGCTGCAGTTGGTGGGTGGCAGTGTTGGGATCTGGACCTGGCTGTGACTCCAGACCTGTGTGCATAACCACCAGGTGTGCTGCCTTCGCTACGGCTGAACACCAGCTTGTCTCAAGAACAGAGGGTACTAGGGGGCGCCTCACCTCCCCTGAGGCCCAGTGAGGGCGCCCCACTGTGGAGTGGTCTGGGCCAGGCCCCACGTGCTGTGGAGGAAGTAGTAAGAAGGACTGCACCGGCGCAGGGGCACCCGCTGAGGCCAACTAGCTGCCCGCTGGTCCCCGCTAGTCCCCAGCCGCCCTCCTCTTCTGGGGCGCTGCTTTCACAGGGCCACCTGGTGAGAAGGCTAGCGCAGGGAAACCAGCATTTCCAGAGCAGCGACCCTCGGCCAGGCTGTGTGCTTAGGGCTTAAAATTTGGGCTCAGGGCCGCTGGCGAGGTGGGTAAGTTTGCACTCTCTCTGTTTTACAGGCAGAAGCTGAAGCACAGGGAGCTTGAGCAACTTTCCGTAAGGCTAGTGTGCAGCCCCCGGGGACGGGCCAACTGTGGGCTGGTGATTGGTGAAGCCTGTCTTTGCAAGAGCCCTGGCAGCAAGGTAGGGGTGTGTGTGTGTGTGTGTGTATGTGGCAGTGGGGCTGTGTGTGTGGCGGCGGGGCTGTGTGTGTGTGCGCTCGCGCGTGCATGTGTGTGGCGGTGGGGCTGTGTGTGTGGCAGGGCCGTGTGTGTGTGTGTGCGTGCGTGTGTGTGTGGTGGTGGGGCTGTGTGTGTGGCGGGGCTGTGTGTGTGTGTGCGTGCGTGTGTGTGTGTGTGTGGCGGCGGGGCTGTGTGTGTGTGCACGTGTGTGTGTGTGTGTGTGTGTGTAGGCAGGGCTGTGTGCGTGTGTGTGGAGGCGGGGCTGTGTGTGTGGAGGCGGGGCTGTGTGTGTGGAGGCGGGCCTGTGTGTGTGGAGGCGGGGCTGTGTGCGTGGAGGCGGGGCTGTGTGCGTGGAGGCGGGCCTGTGTGTGTGGAGGCGGGGCTGTGCGTGTGGAGGCGGGGCTGTGTGCGTGGAGGCGGGGCTGTGTGCGTGGAGGCGGGCCTGTGTGTGTGGCGGCGGGCCTGTGTGTGTGGAGGCGGGCCTGTGTGCGTGGAGGCGGGGCTGTGTGCGTGGAGGCGGGGCTGTGTGCGTGGAGGCGGGCCTGTGTGTGTGGCGGCGGGCCTGTGTGTGTGGAGGCGGGCCTGTGTGCGTGGAGGCGGGGCTGTGTGCGTGGAGGCGGGGCTGTGTGTGTGTGTGTGGAGGCGGGGCTGTGTGTGTGTGTGTGGAGGCGGGGCTGTGTGTGTGGAGGCGGGCCTGTGTGTGTGGAGGCGGGGCTGTGTGTGTGGAGGCGGGGCTGTGTGTGTGGAGGCGGGCCTGTGTGTGGAGGCGGGGCTGTGTGTGTGTGTGTGGAGGCGGGCCTGTGTGTGTGGAGGCGGGGCTGTGTGTGTGGAGGCGGGGCTGTGTGCGTGGAGGCGGGGCTGTGTGCGTGGAGGCGGGGCTGTGTGCGTGGAGGCGGGGCTGTGTGTGCATGGAGGCGGGGCTGTGTGTGCATGGAGGCGGGGCTGTGTGTGTGGAGGCGGGGCTGTGTGTGCGTGGAGGCGGGGCTGTGTGTGTGGAGGCGGGGCTGTGTGTGTGGAGGCGGGCCTGTGTGCGTGGAGGCGGGGCTGTGTGCGTGGAGGCGGGGCTGTGTGCGTGGAGGCGGGCCTGTGTGCGTGGAGGCGGGGCTGTGTGTGGAGGCGGGGCTGTGTGCGTGGAGGCGGGGCTGTGTGCGTGGAGGCGGGGCTGTGTGCGTGGAGGCGGGGCTGTGTGCGTGGAGGCGGGGCTGTGTGCGTGGAGGCGGGGCTGTGTGCGTGGAGGCGGGGCTGTGTGCGTGGCGGCGGGGCTGTGTGCGTGGCGGCGGGCCTGTGTGCGTGGCGGCGGGCCTGTGTGCGTGGAGGCGGGCCTGTGTGCGTGGAGGCGGGGCTGTGTGCGTGGAGGCGGGCCTGTGTGCGTGGCGGCGGGCCTGTGTGCGTGGCGGCGGGCCTGTGTGCGTGGAGGCGGGGCTGTGTGCGTGGAGGCGGGGCTGTGTGTGTGTGTGTGGAGGCGGGGCTGTGTGTGTGTGTGTGTGGAGGCGGGGCTGTGTGTGTGTGTGTGGAGGCGGGGCTGTGTGTGTGTGTGTGTGGCGGTGGGGCTGTGTGTGTGTTTGTGGCGGTGGGGCTGTGTGTGTGTGTGGCGGCGGGGCTGTGTGTGTGGAGGCGGGGCTGTGTGTGTGGAGGCGGGGCTGTGTGTGTGGAGGCGGGGCTGTGTGTGTGTGGAGGCGGGCCTGTGTGTGTGGAGGCGGGGCTGTGTGTGCATGGAGGCGGGGCTGTGTGTGTGGAGGCGGGGCTGTGTGTGCGTGGAGGCGGGGCTGTGTGTGTGGAGGCGGGGCTGTGTGTGCATGGAGGCGGGGCTGTGTGTGTGTGTGGAGGCAGGGCTGTGTGTGCATGGAGGCGGGGCTGTGTGTGTGTGTGGAGGCGGGGTTGTGTGTGTGTGTGTGTGGAGGCGGGGCTGTGTGTGTGTGTGGTGGCTGGGGCTGTGTGTGTGTGTGGTGGCTGGGGCTGTGTGTGTGTGTGTGGAGGCAGGGCTGTGTGTGTGTGTGGAGGCGGGGCTGTGTGTGTCTGTGTGGAGGCGGGGCTGTGTGTGTGTGTGTGGTGGCGGGGCTGTGTGTGTGTGTGTTTGGAGGCGGGGCTGTGTGTGTGTGTGAGTGGTGGTGGGGCTGTGTGTGTGTATGGAGGCAGGGCTGTGTGTGTGTCTGTGTGGAGGCGGGGCTGTGTGTGTGTGTGTGGTGGCGGGGCTGTGTGTGTGTGTGTGTTTGGAGGCAGGGCTGTGTGTGTGTGTGAGTGGTGGTGGGGCTGTGTGTGTGTATGGAGGCGGGGCTGTGTGTGTGTGTGGAAGTGGGGCTGTGTGTGTGTGTGTGTGTGTGTGTAGGCAGGGCTGTGTGAGTCTGTGTGGTGGTGGGGCTGTGTGGGTGTGTGTGTGGAGGCAGGGCTGTGTGTGTGTCTGTGTGGAGGCGGGGCTGTGTGTGTGTGTGTGGAGGTGCAGCTGTGGGTGTGTGTGTGGCAGTGGGGCTGTGTGTGTGTGGGGGGGCAGTGGGGCTGTGTGGGTGTATCTGAGTGTGTGTGGTGGTGGGGCTGTGTGTGTGTGTGTGGAGGTGCAGCTGTGGGTGTGTGTGTGGAAGTGGGGCTGTGTGTGTGTGTGGCAGTGGGGCTGTGTGGGTGTATCTGAGTGTGTGTGGTGGGGCTGTGTCTGGGGGGGTGGCGAAGCTCTGTGTGTGAAATAATGTTCCTAATGCACGCTGGCCACCAGTGTCATGGTCAGCAGGGAACCAGCTTCTGCTTGCTGACCACAT
The DNA here is from genome assembly GCF_028885625.2 of Pongo pygmaeus. Taxonomy (NCBI): domain Eukaryota; kingdom Metazoa; phylum Chordata; class Mammalia; order Primates; family Hominidae; genus Pongo; species Pongo pygmaeus. The sequence continues at coordinate 95,388,964 of NC_072389.2, read as the reverse complement.
GGGCCACTCCAGATTGAGACAGGGATGTGTGGTGCTGTGTGGCTGTGTAGAGGTGTGGATGCTGTGTGGAGGTGTGGATGCTGTGTGGAGGTGGGGATGTGTGCAGGTGTGGATGCTGTGTGGATGTGTGGATATGTGGAGGTGTGGTGCTGTGTGGAGGTGTGGATGCTGTGTGGATGCTGTGTGGAGGTGTGGATGCTGTGTGGAGGTGTGGATGCTGTGTGGAGGTGGGGATGTGTGCAGGTGTGGATGCTGTGTGGATGTGTGGATATGTGGAGGTGTGGTGCTGTGTGGAGGTGTGGATGCTGTGTGGAGGTGGGGATGTGTGCAGGTGTGGATGCTGTGTGGATGTGTGGATATGTGGAGGTGTGGTGCTGTGTGGAGGTGTGGATGCTGTGTGGATGCTGTGTGGAGGTGTGGATGCTGTGTGGAGGTGTGGATGCTATGTGGAGGTGTGGATGCTGTGTGGATGCTGTGTGGAGGTGTGGATGCTGTGTGGAGGTGTGGATGCTGTGTGGATGCTGTGTGGAGGTGTGGATGCTGTGTGGAGGTGTGGATGCTGTGTGGACGCTGTGTGGATGTGTGAGTAGGTGTGGATGCTGTGTGGAGGTCTGGGTGCTGTGTGGATGCTGTGTGGATGCTGTGTGGAGATGTGGATGCTGTGTGGATGCTGTGTGGAGGTGTGGATGCTGTGTGGTTGCTGTGTGGAGGTGTGGTTGCTGTGTGGATGCTGTGTGGAGGTGTGGATGCTGTGTGGAGGTGTGGATGTGTGGATCCTGTGGGGAGGAGTGGAGGTGTGGATGCTGCCCCTGGGCATTGGTTTGCCTTGCTCTAGTTCCAACAGTCACCTGAGAAGACATAAGGTTCTTTTTCTTTTTTTTTTTTTTTTTTTTTTTTTGACGCGGAGTCTTGCTCTGTCACCCAGGCTGGAGTGCAGTGGCACGATCTCGGCTCACTGCAAGCTCCGTCTGCTGGGTTCACGCCATTTTCCTGCCTCAGCCTCCCGAGTAGCTGGGACTACAGGCACCTGCCACCACGCCTGGCTAATTTTTTGTATTTTTAGTAGAGACGGAGTTTCGCCATGTTAGCCAGGATGGTCTTGATCTCCTGACCCCATGATCTGCCCACCTTGGCCTCCCAAAGTGCTGGGATTACAGGCGTGAGCCACCGTGTCCGGCCGACATAAGGTTCTTGATGTTTCCATGGGGTCTGTCACCCAGAGGGCAAGGACCTCTTTTGGGCCCAGGGGTATGGCCAGCTCTGCCTGGAGCCCTGGAGCCCTGGAGCCCTGGAGCCCTGGCAGCGCAGCCTACCAGCTGGCGAGCGCCAGCCTAGTGCTGACCGGCCCTGGTTCCTTCTCCCTCATCCCACTGGTGGGACCTGGCACATAAGACGCCTTGTGAATGCCTCAGATCCCCTCTCCCCACCCGCTCTCCCCTCACACGCTGGGAAAGGAGAAGGTGGCCAGGTGTGGGCAGCACATGTCTTGGCAGAGGGTGGGCTGGGCTCCCTGCTGGCTCTGCTGGGCCAGGTGCCTCTGTTGTCTGCCTGCTCAGTATCCCTCCTGCCTTCCTCCCTCATGGGCCTGTCATTTCCTTTCCCCAGAGAGCTCTTCCCCTTGTCAGTCCTTGGTTTGGGGGTGGCAAGACCCCTCCCTCCCTCCAGGGACAGACACCTGCCACAGCCCTGACCATCATTACAGTGAGCGGTTCAGGAAAGAGACCACATGCAGGCCAGTGAGGAGCAGGCTCAGGGCTTCGCCAGCACTATTGGGAAGGGGTGGTCCACCGGGTGCTTCTGGTGTCACCCAAGCGGAAGGCCTGCCTGAAGGGGGAGTTAGAACTGAGAGGCGGAGGGAGACTCCGGGTGTGATCTCAACACCTGGAGTTGGATCCAGCCAAACTGAGAGCGTGACTCCTGGACGGCTAAGTTATCTGAGCCAACACATCCCCCTTTTTGCTAAAGGTAGTTTGTGTTGGGTTTCTAGCATTTGCTATGGAGAAGCCCATGGGGACTGGACACAGGCTGTTCTACGCTGTCTCACCTGAGTCTCAGTTCCCTGCTCTGTAAAATGGGGATAACAATAACATCTATGTTTACAAGGTTGCTTAAAGCTTAAATGTAAAATACACCAACCACAGAAATGTTGGTTCCCCATCACCTTAGGTGGTGTGTAAGCCAAGACCATCTTCCTAAGTTCTCCTCCCTCATCTCCAGAGAGCTGCCAGAGCACCTGCTGTGTAGAGGGAATTACTGCCAAGAGCTATGCTGGTGGCTATATTTCATTCTCATGGTGGGGTGTGGAGAGGGCCAGAGTGTCTCAGACGGGGATCCCTTCATCCCAGGGGACAGTCAGCCAGCCAGCATCAGTGTCACATGGGAGGTGTCTGGCCAACAAGGAATGTAGTATGTGACCCAGGGAGGAAGTGGATGGGGCTGCAAAACAGCAGCCGTCACAAACTCTGCATGCAGTCACCCTCCCAGGTACTTTCTCACCCAAGAGACTGAGCAGGCCTAGGACCAGACTGGGACACTTGAGCCCCCTCAGCCTCCAAGGCTCCACACAGGGTCCTTGCGGATCCCTTGGGCTGCTGGGGACCCCTCCGTCTGGTTTTTTTGGGAGGACAGTTTCTAGAGAAGAGCAAGGCATCTCTCTGCCCAGCCACCTCTAGCGTTCCCAGGCCAGCAGGCCAGGGGCAGCAGTGGCCCAGCTCCTGCCTGCCACCTCTCCCTCCCACTCTGCCTCTCGCACCTGTGTGGTCTCAAGCCCTTACGCCACCATCCTGAGCCTCAGCTCCTCAAAGCTATTCTATAAAGGTGTGAGCCAGCTGAGGGAGGGAGAAGTAGGTGGGGAGAACAGGTGGGCGGGGTGTCTTGCTTATCTGAGGACAGGGCTCTCCAGGGCCTAGGAGGTGAGTGGTCCTCACCAGGCCAAGGACTCTGGTTGAAACCATCATCTGGGCCCTGCTGGGGTCTGGACTGGGTGGGAACGATGGGTTATATACCACAGCAACTTGGGAGTCTGGAGGCAATATCACTGTTTATTTGGGTGACACATCTGCCTGCCTGAGGGCTCTGACAAGAGGCTTAGTGTTTGAAGGTCCCCCAGATTATACTTCTCCCCTTGCTGGCTCTGCAGAGGCCCCAGACTCCGAGTGCAGGCCTGTGGAGCTGTGGCTCTGTTACATTTCTCTTGGCCTCAGCGTCCTGGGAGCGGCTGCCTAGTGGCTGAAACCTCCTTTCCAGAGATCCCAGGGCGGTGGCAGCCTCACTTCTTGAAGTTCTCTCTCTGGAGTGACAAGGAGTACCTCTGAAGTCGGGCCCAGTGCTCCTGCTCCTTCTCTGGGTTCTTCTCCAGCTTCCGATAGCTGAGGGCCACACAATGTGATGAGAGGAATCTCCCTTCACTTCCCCAGCTCCCGAGCCCCCAGGGCAGACCTTGACTACCCTGTGCTCCTACGAGAAACTCTAAGAGGACACACCTGCATCACCTCTGTGTCCTCAGGGCTCAGCCTGGTACACAGCAGGTGCTCAGAAAGCCTTTCCTGGAGGAATGATGGGTCTAGCATTCTTACCTGTGAGGTGCATGTGGGTAGACAGGATGGCGAGCTGAGGAACTAAAAGGCTATTTGCAAACAAGCTGTGGTATTACATGCAACGGAACATTCAGACTGAAAAGGAAGATGTTCTGACACGTACTCCACCACGGATGACTCTTGAGAACATTACGCTGAGTGAAATATGCCAGTCACAAAAAGACACACTGTATGATTCCAACTTTTATAAAGACAGTTTGAGTTGGGTCTTTTAAAAAGTAAGAGTTGTTGGCCAGGCGCGGTGGCTCACGCCTGTAATCCCAGCACTTTGGGAGGCCAAGGCAGGCGGATCACCTGAGTTTGGGAGTTTTAGACCAGCCTGGCCAACCGGGAGAAACGCCGTCTCTATTAAAAATACAAAACTTGCCAGGTGTGGTGGCACGTGCCTGTAATCCCAGCTACTCAGGAGGCTGAGGCAGGAGAATCGCTTGAATATGGGAGGTGGAGGTTGCGGTGAGCCAAGATAGCACCACTGCACTCCAGCCTGGGCAACAAGAGCAAAACTCCATCTCAAAAAAGAAAAGTAAGAGTTGTTTAAAAAAAAAAATAAGTGCATGTTCACCACGGAAAAATCAGAGAAGCCCAAGATTCACCCCTCACGGTGCACACAGAGACGGGCACGCTTAGCAGGGTGGAGGGGGCTGTCAATGGGGTTGTGGTGGGGAAGGAGGTGCAAGTGAATGATGTTAAAATGCTTAGGCAAACAGGAAGAGGAGTACTCTGGGGGAGAAAGACAATGACCATAGCTTTGATTTGTTTTGAGGCTCTCCATCTATGTGGAGATAAGATTTTAATTAATTTATTAATTAATTTTTTATTTATAGATGTAGATGTAAAGATGGGGTCACACTGTGTTGCTCAGGCTAATCTTGAACTCCTGGCCTCAAGTGAGCCGAGATCGTGTCAGTGCACTTCAGCCTGGGTGACAAGAGCGAAACTCCGTTTCAAAAAAAAAACCCTCCCTGTGAAGAATAGCTGAACATTCTTGGTGGACCTTTAGAGAGGGCCAATGTCAACCATCGCCTTCTTCATTGTCTCTCTCCAGAGACTCATGAGACCGTATTCGTCTCCTGAAGAATAGGCACATTTCCCTCCAGGAGGTACCCAGAGCCTCCCAGCGACCCACTACAACGCAGGAAGGACTTGAACGCCCGTTAAGTGCAGGTATGAACTAGGAAGCGGAGAGGAGCTATGGTGCCACCTAGTGGCGATGTTTAGAATTTTCCCAGACATCAACTTGGATTAGCAGGGAGCCATCATCGTGGTCATACCTACCATTTACTGAGCAACCACTGTGTGCCTGGTACTTTCCATGTATCATCCCACTTAATACCTTAAGCCCAAATAAATCAGGCATCATTAAAATGGTCAGAACACAGCCTGGCATCTCACAGGTGCACAATATATGTTTTTTAAAACTGAGCCTCTGAGAGGCTAAGTAACTCGCCCAAGGTCTCATTGTAAGTGGTAGTGTCAGAATCAAACTCAGGTCTGTTTGGCTCCAGACCTGCATATCTTAACCATTCTACTTCAATCCTCCCTGAGTAAAGAGTCTACACAGAGAAAGGGGGAAACAGTCGTGGAGAGACATTATCGTGATTGGAGACATCGCAGAATCTCAGAGGTCACGTTACATACAAAGGAACATCTAGGCCCTGGAAGGAAAGGAGCCTGCCAGAGCCACCTAGTTCTGTAGTGGCAGGCCTGGGACGAGGATCCAGGAATCCACTGATGACCCCAATCCACCCAAAATGTGTGGTCACATCACAAAAAGGAATCATCAACAAGGATTTGCAAATCCCCAGAAATTTGTTGTGAGATGGATTAGAAGAGACACCTATTTCTCCAGAATGGCCTGAGTACTGTTCCTTATGCTTTGATAGCAGAAAGGAGGGCAAGAAAACGGTGCTTGCAGGATTAGGGAGAGTGGAAAGAGGAAGGGGAAGAGGAGAAACGCATGCATAACAGTTTATCTGAATGATGGGTAAAAGAAAGGGGTCTTAGATCATGGGTTGGCAAACATTTTCTGTAAACGCCCAGAATGTAAATAATTTAGACTTTATAGGTCATGCTATCTCCTTCGCAGCCTTCAATCCTGCCATAGCATACAGTAGCCATAGATAATACATAAACAAATGGGCACGGCTGTGTTCAAATAAAACCTTATTTACAAAACCAGGCAGTGGACTGGATATGGCCCACAGGTCATAGTTTGCCAATCCCATCTTAATGATTGTGTCTAATAATCCAAACATACTTTTTTTTTTTTTTTTTAAGGCAGGGTCTGACTCTCACCCAGGCTGGAGTGCAATGGCACGATCTTGGCTCACTGCAACCTCTGCTTCCCAGGTTCAAGTGATTCTCCCCGCTCAGCCTCCAGAGTAGCTGGGACAAAAGGCATGTGCCACCACGCCCAGCTAATTTTGTGTGTTTTTTGTAGAGATGGGGTTTCGCCATGTTGGCCAGGCTGGTCTCGAACTCCTGAGCTCAAGCAATCTGCCTGCCTCGGCCTCCCAAAGTGCTGAGATTACCGTCGTGAGCCACCACGGCTGGCCTAAACATACTTTTAAGAGGGAATTGAGAAAGTTAAAAAGATGATCTTGACAGGAAGAAAACACCAACTGGAAGCCCTTCTTTTCTCCCAGCCTGAATTAATGACTCTTTTCCTGCCAATCCACATGTGAAGTGGAGTGTATCTCATGGGCTATCACGGGGTAGAACCCTTCACTTAGGGGAAATTTCTTTTTTCTTTTTTTTTTTGAGACAGAGTCTTGCTCTGTCACCTAGGCTGGAGTGCAGTGGTGCGATCTTGGCTCACTGCAACCTCTGCCTCCCGGGTTCAAGCAATTCTCCTGCCTCAGCCTCCCGAGTAGCTGGGATTACAGGCGTGTGCCACCATGCCCAGCTAATTTCTGTATTTTTAATAGAGACGGGGTTTCACCATGTTGACCAGGCTGGTCTCGAACTCCTGACCTCAGGTGATCCGCCTGCCTTGGACTCCCAAAGTGCTGGGATTACAGGTGTGAGCCACCACACCCAGCCAGGGGAAATTTCAATGCTGAAAGGATTTACCACAAACAAACTCCATTATCCCTCAATCCAGAGACAACCTCAGATGTGGGAGGGGGTGAAGACACAGAGCTCTTTACCTCTTCTGGAGGAAACGCTCACATCTTTTCTCCAGTGGCAGTGCTTGGGGGAAGGCCATGTTATCCAAGTCCCTTTGAGGAATGGTGCAATTTTTTGAGATATTTTCCAGGAGTGGGCAGGCCTCAAAATTAAAATAGAAAACAGAATATTGGATTCCAGCATCGTCAGTGGACTCAGTTTCATGTGAATAGTCTCCTGTGACAAGACAAGAACACCATGTTCTGTGTAACAATCGCTTTCTCAGTGGACTCTGTGGTCCAGGTGAGCATGTGGGGGCTCCTCTCTGCTTATAAAGGCTGGGTCATCTGGGTTGAGCTGTGACTTCAGAGAGAAGACCCTGCTGGCATTTTATCGAAGTGCCCTGTGAGGACTGAGCTGCGGTACCCTTTGGCCTATGGTGGAGGGGGATACAGAGTGGGGAGGAGATCGGAGGGGCTCTCTCTGTTTGTGAGAAAACTAAGTCAGGGAAATGGTCAGTGGGCATCAGCCCTGGTCCCTTTCTGTACCTCGGAGCAGGAAACATGGATGGTCTGGAGACACAGCAAACACTGGCTTCCAGGGGACCTCCAGAGGAAAGGCTCCCGGGGGGGCAAAGGCACAGATGATTTCACGCTTGGCCACATCCATAAGGCACACAGAGCCATTCTTGGAAAAGATGAGCACCTGGGAAGCAAAGAGATGGTGAGGGGGACTTCTACTGGACTCTGTCCCTCACAGGAAGGTCAAGTGTAGAGGTCACCCCAGTAAGGAATCAGAGAAGCAGCTGGACATAAAACCTCTTGGGCCCCAGCCTCTGGATCCATCCAGGGCTTCTGGGGACCTGCACACACATGTGTGCTGACTCCTCTGGGGTCCCCCTCAGCCAACAGACCCTCCTCCACATGCTGTCTCCTCCAGGGCTATGCACTCCTCCCCTTTTTCCCGGCCTTTCTTCCAGTTTCTCCACATCTCTGCTGAAGAGCTCACCCTCCATGTAGCCAAAATTCAGTTTCTCACCTGTGCTCCCAACGCCTTTCCTTCCCACTGCCTCAGGGACCTTGCTCAATCTAACAGCCCCTCCTGGCCTGAGATCCGAGCTGGGGACACTCTCCTGCCTGGGCTCTTTCCTCTGCAGTGAACATACTAAACTCTCCCCATCCTTAGGAAGTCCCCTTTGGCCGGGCGCGGTGGCTCTCGCCTGTAATCCCAGCACTTTGGGAGGCCGAGGCGGGCAGATCACGAGGTCAGGAGATCGAGACCATCCTGGTTAACACTGTGAAACCCCGTCTCTACTAAGAATACAAAAAATTAGCCCGGCGTGCTAGCGGGCACCTGTAGTCCCAGCTACTCAGGAGGCTGAGGCAGAAGAATGGCGTGAACCCGGGAGGCAGAGCTTGCAGTGAGCCGAGATTGCGCCACTGCACTCCAGCCTGAGCGACAGAGCAAGACTCCGTTTCAAAAAAAAAAAAAAAAAAAAAAAAGCCCCCTTTGACCCAACATCCTCCTCCAGCTGCCACACCACTTTCCCCTCCCCAACACAAAAGGGTCTCTCCACACCCTGTCCACTCCCCCACCTCCTGCGTCTGTCTCCCAGCCTCAGCCACTCGTCTCCACCATGTTCTTGGTTTTTCTGCAGCACAGGACACTGCTCTCACTTTCTTCAGACTCTCCTCTCTGCTTGCAGGACTGTCCCCATGCAGTTTTCCCTGGGGCCCCTCTCGGTCACTTTGTGAACTCATTTTCCAGATCCTGTAAGTGATGGTAGTGCCCATGGGAACCTCTTCTCTATTCACTCCCTCTCTTTAACTAGGGGAACCTGCTGTACCCCCCACTTCAACCACCTCTCACTAACTGTACCTGGCTGATGAGCATGGAATCTACATTTTCAGCCCTGGGCTCTCTTGGAGCCTCCCCTCGGGGTCCTGTAGGCCCCTCACCCTCTGCAGGGCCACACCAGGAATCACAGACTTTCTCTCCAGGCCTGCAGCGGGCCCTGTAAGGACTGGGGAATCAGCTCTGCAAGCGAGGATCAACCGCTCACGATTCTCTCTCCTTTAGCAACAGCCACAGGTAGCCCAGAATGTGGAGTCCATCTCCAAACTGAGATCTCTCAGCTCTCCATCCCTGCTCTAAATATGCTGTTCCCATTCTCTGACCTCTCTGTTTTGAGCCCCATCCCATGCAGGGACGCATCTGTATCCTTCTGCCCAGTGTACAGGACCTTCCATGGTCTGGCCCACCTGTCTCCCTGCCCCAGCCTCCTCCCTCTCCACATTCCACAGCAATCTCATGTGGCAGGTACTGGGACTTCCTGCAGTGCCCGGGACACATGGTGCTCTCTTGCCCCCATGGTGTTGCCTTCTCAACTCCTTTGGCTCAGCTCAGCTGTCACCTCCTCCAGAAAACACAGTCCTCCCCTGCTGCCAACTTCTGCAGGTTGAGTTAGGTGACCCCTCTCTCTATTCCATGCATCCATTAAAAAATTCCTATCACAGCCTTTCTCATGTTCTAAGGCAGCTGCCTGGTGACTTCTCTGTCTTCCCAAATGAGCTGTGTGCTCCATGAAGGCAGGTTCTTTCTCTTTCTATTTGTAAACCCGAAAGCTACTCCAGTGCCTAACACATAAGAGGCCTTCAATAAGCATTTTCTAAAGGATAGATGACACATTCATAGAAGAGAAATGACAGGCATGGGGCATTCACAGAGAGGCATGGGGAACCTACCATGCCAGGTAAGGCTGGGACTGGGGCCACTGCACAGATGGTTTTATCCAGGTGCTTTACAGGCCTATAGGACAGAAAATATACAGACGTTCTCCTACTTTAAGAGTTTAAAAGTTTTGATATCCTCTTCTAGGCATATATCCTGGGAAAATTCAGAGAAATCAAGAAATATGTGAGGAGGCTGTTCATAGTAGCAAAAAATTAAGAACAATCCAAATATCTATTAGGAGGATGCTGAAGTCATTGTGGTATATTATACAATGAAATATAATACAGTAATGAAAATAAAAGAACTGGAGCTACATGCATCAACACATGTGGCTCTTGTGAACAGTGTTGCAAAGCAGGATGCAGAATAAATACCATTGAAAAACAAGTTGGAGGCTGGGTGCAGTGGCTCACACATGTAATCCCAGCACTTTGGGGGCCAAGCACTTTGAGCCCAGGAGTTCAAGACCAGCCTGGGCCACAGAGTGAGACCCTGTCTCAAACAAAACCAAACAAAACAGAAAGAAAGAAAGGAAAGAAGGATGGATGGAAGGAAAGAAGGAAAGAAGGAAGGAAGGAAGTATGGAAGGAAGAAGGGAGGGAGGGAGGAAAGGAAGGAAAAAAGGAAGGAAGACAAGTTGGAGAATATATAGAATATGGTTCCCTTTATAAGTTTCCTAAATATGCAAAGCTAAATAATACACTGTTTAGAGATACAGTCATACAAATGTGGTTAATTCTTTTTCTTTTTTTAATAATTTTTTTTCTTTTCACAGAGAAGGGGGTCTCACTATGTTACCCAGGCTGGTCTTGAACTCCTGAGCTCAAGTGGTCCACCCGCCTTGGCCTCCCAAAGTGCTGGGATTACAGGTATGACCCTCTGTGCCTGGCCTAAATGTGGTTAATTCTTAAAGGAAAGCAAAGGAATGATGAATTTAGAAAAATGGTGTGGTAGATTGAAAAGCAGTTGGCTGTATTTGGCAGTGACTCCCATCAAAAGATGGAGTCTGTTTTTCTACTACTTGAATGTGGGCATGGATGTGGGATGTGCTTTGCCCAATGGGACATTAGCAAATGTAACATGAGCAGAAGCTTGAAAAGCATTTGTGTGCTAGGGTTGCCCTCTCCTGCTGCTAGGAGCCCTTAGACTACCATGTGAGGGAGCCTGTACTAGTCTGCAGGAGAGACCATGAGGAAAACCGAGGTGCCCTGGCCAATAACCTGCCAACTGCCAGGTGTGTGAGTGAAGCTATCTTAGAAGAGCTGCAAGCTGCCTAAAGGCACATTTGAGAGCCCAGGTGAGACCAGTAGAAGAAATGGACTGAGTCCAGTCCAAATTGCTGACCTACAGACTCAAGGACTAAACACTGATATTTTCTTAAACCATTAAGTTTTGGGGTGGTTTGTTATTTAGCATTAGGTAATAAGGTGTTTGGGGTGGAGCAAGAAGGATTGCTGAGGGAGAGCCATGCAGGGAGCCCAAATGGAACTGGAGATTATCGATTTCCAATGGGTACAGGGGAGTTGATCTCATTATTCTTTATTACACACACACATACACACATGGACGCACACACACACACACATTATACAGGTTCATTTGCATGCATTAGGTATTTTTAAATGTTTAAAAGAGAGAGAGATCCCTGGAGAAACTGATGGAAGGTTACTGTGGGAGAAGTGAGCCTCTTCTTGGCCATATGGGACAGGAAGGATGTTGTCTTAATCCATTTTCTGTTGCTTATAACAGAATACCTGAAACTGGATAATGTATAAAGAAAAGGCATTTGTTTCTTACAGTTCTGGAGGCTGAGAAGTCCAAGGCCAAGGGTCCACAGCTGGTGAGAGCCTTCTTGCTGGTGGGGACTCTCTAGAGAGTCCCAAGACGGCACAGGGTGTGACATGGTGAGGGAGTTGAGTGTGCTCATGTTCTAGCTCAGGTATCTCTTCCTTTTCTTATAAAGCCACCATTTCCACTCCCATGATACCCATTAATCCATTCACCTATTAATCCATTAATGCATGAGTGGGTTAATCCATTCATGTGGGAAGAGCCTTCATGATCCAATCATTTCCTAAAGGCCCCGCCTCACAGTACTGCCACAATGGGGATTGAGTTTTCACATGGACTTTGGAGGGGAGAGTCAAACTATAGCAGAAGTCATCTGTGCCATCATACAATTTTGTTAGAAAAAATTGTAACATATATATGACATTGGTGATCTTCAGAAGCTCACCAGGAGAGTGATGACTATACAAAAGGTGGACTGTAGTCAGAGAGGCTGTCAGATTTTACTATTAAATAGCAATTAAAATAATCTGGCCGATTATTTACCCCGTCCCGCCCTCAAGCTACTGACCTCTCAACAAGCACACTGATGGTGGGTCCTTGGATCCCGCCAGCCTCCACCAGATGGAGGGAGGCGTCTGTGCACAGCACCACACATTTCATTTGGGATTTCACTGGACCTTCAGGATACATATTCTGTCCTTTGTGGACCAAGAAATATTTTAGGAAGTGAATGCTTTGGCAGAAACATCCCTGAGGAAGAGCAGCGACCCCAAGAGGGAATCCTAGAGAAAGTAATCACACAAGCCGGTCAGAAAAGGGGGTAGGGAAGGAGGCCATAGGCACAGGGGCTGTGACCAGCAAGTGTGTGAGGGACTTGTAGGATGTGAAGGCAAAATCAAGCAATGAGCACCCTGTGAGAGCAAACCAGTAAACTCAGTGCCCAATAGGAGAGAAAAGCCCCCTGCAGGGGAATGCTGCTGTGTCTGGAGAGGAACTGGGGAGGGGGAGAAGCAAGAGCATGGAGGAGGGCCGGGTCAGCACTGGAGCAGAAGGAAGCTACGACCCAGCCAGGGACTGAGGTGCAGCTGACTGTGGGATGGAAAGGCGTATGGGCAGGGGGAGGCACAGCTGTTTCAGAAAAGGCAGTGTGTGTGTGTGTGTGTGTGTGTGTGTGTGTGGCCAAACAACAAGAACTTAATATCCAGAAAAAAGTGAAAACAAGCTATTTTGGTCAAGGGCTTATGAAATCATCGTCATTCTTCTTTCCTTGAAATATCTTTTGCTTCTATAATAATGCTGTTGGTTCAATAAGTAAAATAAAGGAGGATCTTTAGTGGTGTTTATCTTAGCAGTGTGTGGGGAAAATATCCTCCAAAGTTGAAATAAACACTGCATTCTTCAGAAAGTGATAGCCAAGTGAGGAAGGCAATTTGCTAGCTTGACAGACGCCTCCCTGAGAACAGTCAGCTACCTGGTCTGATCACAAGCTGCCCAACAAACAGGGTACTATCTCTGATGCTCTGCACCTGCCAGGAGGTCTGCCCAGTGAAGGTGGCCCACCTCCACTCTCTAGGAAAATACATCTCCAACTGCGAAATGGCAAACCACTGAGTCATTAATGGCCTTTTACAAAGTCTGGTTAGAGGGAGCTGCTTCCCTAGAGGCTGACAAATTTAGGAAGCAATATCATTGATTTCTGTATCTGCAAAGCTGGACCCAGGACCCTAGAACTCCACCACAGTGCCACCCACCCAGAATAGCTGCTGGTGTCGCTTTGACTGCTTTATAGGTCTCTTAGCTCCAATACAATAGAGTTCCTGCTGACTGGGGATGACGCAGAATAGCAGGGAAGAAGACTCACTTATTTAGAGAGCTTGGGGGCTAGGAGGAGGAAGGCTGAGGCCACCATGATCACCTATACTGTGCCAGACATACTTCGTCACTGGAGTGTAATAATGAAGGCAATGATCATACTTCCAGAGCCTAGTACAGTGCCAGGCTCAGAGAAGTCACTCAATAAACACATGGGCAGTAGGAAGCATTAGCACATATTATATCCAATAAATGTTTGTTGAATAAATGAATAAGAGGAGAGCAGGACCAGTTCCCCAAGGTGACTTTAAGAACACAGAGGTAACAGAAGGCCCAGGGCCTGTGGGAATCCCAGAGCTCCCAGACTCATTGCCCAGAGTCCCACCCAGGTACTAGGTAGAGAGGCAGGGAGGGCTTACCTTTGGCCAGGTCCCACAGCGTGAGCACACCATCCTCGCAGGCCAGCACCAGGTAGGAGGAGCAGCAGCTGAGCTGAGAGACTGCAATGGGCGCAGCACAGGGCCACACACCCTCGGGGTCTAGGGGGAAGGACAATACTCAATTGGTTCCCCCCAGACTCTGCACCTACCCATCACTTCTCCCTGGACAACCTGTGACTCAGACTGGTCTGCCTGTTCAGGGAATGGGAACCAGGAGCACCTGTCTGGACTCACCATCTTCCTTTTCTTTATGAAGTGCTATTCTCCTTGCCTAGGATGATAAGATAATATTACACTATTATTACTCTACAGCTAATGTTTAATGAGTATGTCCTAGATGCTAGATACTGTGTTAGGCACTTTACATACATAATTTCATTGCATTCTCACAAGGGTTCTATAAAGTAGTCTTATTATATCCCCATTTTATAGATGAGGCAGAGAAGTGACTTGCTCAAGGCCATACAGTCAGTATAGAAGGAGATTAGAAGCCAGGTTGCCTGGGAAAGGGATGGAAGAAAAGAAACTCCTCCTTTGTGAATTTTTTAACGTTACTTTTGAAGTGTAATATAAAGTATAACAAGTGTACTGTTCAAGGAATTATCACAAAGCAAACTTGCTCATGTAACTGCTTCCATTAATTTTTTTTTTTTTTTAAGACAGGGCCTCACTCTGTCACCCAGGCTGGAGTGCAGTGGTGCCATCTTGGCTTACTGCAGCCTCAACCTCCTGGGCTCAGGTGATCCTCCTGGCCCAGCCTCCTGAGTAGCTGGGACTACAGGCTCATGCCACCACGCTTGGCTATTTTTTGTAGAAACGGTCTTGCTATGTTGCCCAGACTGGTTTCAAACTCCTGGGTTCAAGAGATCCACCTGCCTCTGCCTCCCAAAGTGCTGGGATTACAGGCGTGAGCCACCACGCCTGGTCACCTCCATAAATTTGTAAAACAACAACAACGTATATTTCCTTAGAGCGTTTCAATTTCGAAGAGCTTTCACATACAGAAACTCTCTGGATTTTGCTATTTTCAACAAACGCATGCATTAGACAACAATGGTGTAATTAATTAGCTCTATGTTTTGCATGAAAAGTGGGTTGGGGTGTGAAGCGACTGGCCTGAGACTACATGGTTTGCAGACAGCTGGGCTAGGATTAGCACTGACCTTCTGATTCCAAGCCTACTTTCTCTCTCTCTCTCTTTTTTTTTTTTTTTTGAGATAGTCTCGCTCTGTCACCCAGGCTGGAGTGCAGTGGTGTGATCTTGGCTCACTGCAACCTCTGCCTCCCGGGTTCATGTGATTCTCCTGCCTCAGACTCCTGAGTAGCTGAGATTACAGGTGTGTGCCACCATATCCGGCTAATTTTTGTATTTTTAGTAGAGATGGGGTTTCACCATGTTGGCCAGGCTGGTCTCAAACTCCTGACCTCAGGTGATCCACTCGCCTCGGCCTCCCAAAGTGCTGGGATTATAGGCGTGAGCCACCATGCCCAGCCAAGCCTACTCTCTTTTTACCTTAGCTGCTTAAGGAGCCCTGTGGACCTGACTGTCAACTTTGTCCCTATTGACCTGTTGTCTTTAAGGAACATGACATTTCAGAGACAGATTCTTGGGGTCACACTATACCCACCAAACCCCCTACTGCCTGCCTAGATCTGGTCCCTAAAGTGACACTTGATGTACGTCAGTCACATGCTCTCAGCTAAGCTGGAGAAGGACATGTCTGCAAGTCCTGAGCTTAGGCGACTCCCATCTCAGCAGTCAAGTACCAGTTTTATCCTTTAGAGTTCGGTTTAGTGAATATAGGAAGAAATTGTGACTTCTGGTCCAGTGTATACCAAGGACACAGGCCATTCCTGGGGAAAAAAAAAAAGAGAGAGAGAAAATGGGTGTTACATAAGAAATCTGGGTGGCCTTTGGTTTGCACAGAAGGTGTTTGCCCAAGAGGAAGCTGGTTTGAAGTCTGAAGTGGTTTGTTTTAATGGGCAGCACCCAAGAGAAGGGTGAGTTTCCCAAGAGAGGGACTGGGCAGCCCTGTGAGGACTGTTCCTGGGGCCCACTCGCCTTCTTGGATAGGGAGGACAGTCTCAACTCCCCTTGGCCGCTTTCACATCTAGAAAATTCACTCTCAGTGTTTTAAGTAACATCTTCTACAAGACAAACTCATATCCAGAAGCAGCCCGGTGGATGTGGGCTCATGCTTTCTCCTATGGCAACCACTCCCTGAAGGCAGTGCCAGCCTTTGTGATCAGGGAACCTGTGCTCAGGGGCCACAGATGCAAACAGAAACTGACAGGCTACAGCTGGCAACCGAACTCCCCTCTTCCTTCCCTCCTACCATGCGAGGTTTGTTGGGGAACATCTCTGTGAGGGCTTGCTGAGGGGTTTCCCCAAGGTGACCCCTTGCTAGGACAACCACCCACTTCATGTTCATTTACCTGAGGGGCCCTTGACTTCCGTTGGCATTGCAAATAGGCAGCTAGGAAGAAGGAAATAGAAGGTGGCTGTACTGGGAAAGAAAGAGACACGAGTCAGAGCCATGTAGACTCCCTGGCAAGGAGAGCTGCTGGCAGAGTCTTGGTCCTAAAACCAGAATAGATAGTTAGAATGGACCTTCCCAGGGGTAAGAAGGCCATGAAGCAAATCACATTCTAGGTGCTGGTCCTGGTGGGATGCGCTGACCTTGGATGCTGGTGAGGACAGGTTGGGTGGAGCTGGGAATCACTCCTAGGCCAGTGTGGTGTGCAGAGCTCTTGCCAGAGAGAGCTGTCTTTTGGAGAGCCACTTCTGTTTTGGGGAAGATCTCCTTAAAGAGCAGACTTGGGTGATCTACATAGATGTTCTCCTATCCCAGGGGCAATACGGCCAGTGTCGTGCTGATAAACTGGGTCTCTTAAATAAAAGAGGCCCCAATTTGTAGGGTTTGCAGATTTTCATGGTGTAAATGCTCCCACAATGGACAACTAACAGTGGTTTAACAACTGGCTTGCAAAACCCTAATTATCTCACTATGCAGTAGGAGCCAGCCCCGGCATACCACTGAATCTTGACATGGTTCCAGACAGTAACAGGAAGCTGTTGTCAGGGATCAGCCTTAGGACTTTGTGTCCTGAAGTAAGAAAATTTAAGGTCCACTTGACAGCACGAGAGATTTCACTTCCCATGTGAGAACAAGAACATTCCTGAGATCCACAGTAGCTGTGAGGAGACCTAATTCCTAAAACCAGCTCCCTCAGTGATACTTCAAAGACTGGGGCTCTCCAACACAACTTGGAGCTAATGAGACCTAACTGCTCACCCAGATGGGAAAGTCATATATTATAATAAGTATATACCTATGCTACATTACATTTAGAAAGGCAGGAAGGAAATGGAGAAAAATTTTAGTAGTGGTAACTTTATTTGTCTTTAGGATCTTTTGTGTTTTTTATTATTTTTTTTAATTATTATTTTTTAAGACAGAGTCTATCTCTGTCCAGGCTGGAGTGCAGTGGCATGATCTTGGCTCACTGCAGCCTCCATCTTCTGGGTTCCAGTGATTCTCCTGCCTCAGCCTCCTGAGTAGCTGGAATTACAGGTGCCCACCACCATGCCCGGCTAATTGTTGTATTTTTAGTAGAGACAGTTTCACGATGTTGACCAGGCTGGTCTCAAACTCCTGGCCTCAGGTAATCCGCATGCCTCAGACTCTCAAAGTGCTGGGATTACAGGCCTGAGCCAGCGTGCCCGGCCTCTGTGCTTTTAGATAACTAGAAAAAAAATTTTAAAAAGAAAAAAAAATTTTTAAAGAGATGTCATATATAAAACTGAAATAAATTATATTTCTAATTTCTATAGATATCTGTTTCTTCTTTTAACTCCATATTATCAGCCTTTGTTCTAACTATATAGTAACAATCTCCATACAACATTTCAAAATATCTGCTGATGTTCTCTCAAAATTCTCCCAAACCGGAAAGAGCTTATTTATTTTAGAGTAAGGTCTCGACATGTGGCCCAGGCTGGTCTCAGATTTGGGGGCTCAAATGATCCTCCTGCCTCGGCCTCCCAAAGTGTAGGGATTACAGGTGTGAGCCACTGTCCCGGCCCCAGAAAGAGCTTTTAGATCTCAGATTAATTCAGGTCCCTGGGTTGATTCCTGTGTGTGCCAAGACAGCAGAAGCCTGGGGAGGCTCCCTGGCTTTCCCAGGATTAGGGGGCTCACCTGAGTGGCTCCTCTTCCCACTCCCCATCTAGATACTTCTTGTAGGAAGCATTGAAGATCTCAGCTTGCTGCTCCCACTGACTGTCCTTGATGAAATGATTCTGCCCGGAGCCCAGTCCGTAGCAGTCCTTGATCTTTGCAAAGACTTCCAGGGGGCTTTTGAATGTGGTGCCTGGGTTGAAAATATTACAGAATTAGTCAAGCCATCTGAATTCCCCCTCCTGATTTTCCCCTACTTCCTCCAGACTTCCCAGCTTCCTGCAGAATCCCTCAGCCTCAGAAATCCATTCTTGCTCTGCAGTTGGTCTGTATTCAGTCTTCTCCCGGCCTCTCCTGGATCCCACCAGCTCACAGAGCCCAGGCAGAGAGGAGCTGCTGTCCTCCTTCTTCTATATCTTCATCCCAACATCATTCTCTCTGCTTTTGGATTACAGAATATTTGCAAAGGCCGGGGTGTGGGGGGCGGTGGGGCAGGGAAATGTTCACAATGCCACTAGAGACTTTAGATCACTGTCCCTGTCTCCCCAGCTGAGGAAGGCCCCAAATCTGCCAGTTACCATCACTTTTCAGCCACTGATGAAGACTCACATAATTAGGCAGCCTCAGTCTGTTCTTATGCCAACATTTACCCAATTATCTTCCTTTAAAAAAACTTTGTCAGTCACTTTTCTTACTAGTTCTCTTCCCAATAACCTTTCATTTCCTTCTTTTTCATCTGTTCCTAAATCCACAGTAAAACTGGATGACTTGTTTTCTGGATTTGCACCCTGAGTTTCAGAATTCTGTTCACTTTGGAAGGTGCCTGGGTCCCTCAAGTTGCCCAGGAGATTCCACAGTGCCCTTGACTGCTTCATCAGAGACAATTGCATAATTTTCTAGAGGGAGACACCAGTTTTATAAACACATAATATCATATGATACACTAGTTCTCAAAGGATGACACCAGATCAGCAGTGGCAGAGTCACCTGGGAACTTGTTAAAAATACAGATTCTCAGGGCCCACCCCAGACCACTGGAATAGAAGAAACTCTGTGGTGGGGCCCAGCAATCTGGGTTGTTTTTTGAGATGGGGGTTGTGTTATATTGCCTAGGCTAGGCTTGAACTCCTTGGTTCAAGCAATCCTTCCATCTCAGCTTCTTGAGTAGCTGGCAGTATAGGCAAACAATCTGGGTTTTAATGAGTTCTCCAAATGAGTCTGATGCAGCTAAAGTTTGAGAATTGCTATTATACATTATTCCCCTTGTATTTTCACTTACTAAAATATTTTGGAGATTATTTCATATTAGTACTATAGATCCTCTTCATTGTTGCTTATCTTTAGTTATTAAACCTTTTTCTTATTGTGAAGTGTAACATACATTCTGAAAAGAGCATAAAATATATACCTTAATATACCTTAATGAGTTATTATAAAGCAAACCTCTGGTATCATCTACTCAGGTCAAGAAATAGAACATCGGCTGGCTGCGGTGGCTCATGCCTGTAATCCCAGCACTTTGGAAGGCCGAGGCAGGAGGATCGCTTGAGCCCCGGAGTTTGAGACCAGCCGGGCAACATGGCAAAATCCCATCTCTACAAAAAATACAAAAATTAGCCAGGCCTGATGGCACGTTCCTGTAGTCCCAGCTACTTGGGAGGCTGAGGTGGGAGGATTGCTTGGGAAGCAGAGGTCACAGTGAGTCGAGATTGTGCCACTGCACTCCAGCCTGGGCGACAGAGGCAGACCCTGTCTCAAAAAAAAAAAAAAAAAAGAAAAAAGAAAAAAAGAAAAATGAAAAAAAAAGAAATAGAACATTGCCATCTCACTAGAAGCTTCCCAGGG
This sequence comes from Pongo pygmaeus, assembly GCF_028885625.2. NCBI lineage: Eukaryota > Metazoa > Chordata > Mammalia > Primates > Hominidae > Pongo > Pongo pygmaeus. The sequence continues at coordinate 95,369,458 of NC_072389.2, read as the reverse complement.
GCCCCTTCCTAATCACAATTCTCTGGGAAGAGTGGCAACCACTCTCCTGACTTTTATGGTAGCCACTTCATTGCATTTATTTATGCTTTTATCACCTAAACATGCATCCTCAACACCATAGTTTCATTTTGCCTGATTCTAAACTGTACGTAAGGGGAACCATGCAGTGTTAACTCTATGGCTGCCCTCTTTTGCTCAATATTGTTCATGAGATTTATCCATTTGGCTGTGTGTAGCTGCAGTTTGTTCATTTTTCATTGCTGTATAGTATTCCATTGAATAAATATAGTACAATTTATCTGTTCTACTACTGATGAACATTTAGTTGCTTTGTGTTTGGGTCTATTAAAAATCATGTCACTATTACCATTCATGCACATGTTTCCTGGAACACACTTGCTTGCAAATCTATGGGTACATTCCTAGAAGTAGGGTGACTAACTCAAAATGGCTTGCTTAGGAGTTTCCTAGTTTTAGCACTGAAAAGTCTCACATCCCAGGAAACCCCTCCATCAGGCAAACTGGTATGGTTGGTCACCCTATCATCTAGCAGTGTAAATACTGTGTCATAGGATACAAATTATTGTCAGCTTTACTAGATAATACCAAACACATTTTCCAAAGTGGTTGTACCAGTTTTCATTGCTAAATGCAATGTATGGGAGTACTGATTGTTCCACATCTTCACCATCACTTGGTGTGGTCAGTCTTTTTAATTTTACCCATCCTAGTGAATGTGTTTCGCTACTTCACTGTGATTTTAATTTGCACTTTCCTGCAGACTAATGATGGTGAGCACCTTTTCATGTTTATTGGTCATTTAAATAATCTTTTTTTTTGTGAATAGCCTGTGCAATACTCTTGCCTGTTTTGCACTGAATTATCTCTCTTTTTCTTAAGAATCTGTAGTAATTCTTCATATATTCTGGACATGAACCATTAGTGGGTTTTATGTGTTTTGCAAATAACTTCTACCTCTATGTGGCCTGATCTTTCATCCTCTTAATGATGTCTTTGAATGATCTGAAATTCCTAATTTTAATGTAGTCAAATTTATTCAATTTTTAAAAATTGTAAGTACTTTTTGTGTCTTATTTGAAAAGTCTTTCCCTACCCAGAGGTGATAAAGTCATTGTTTATATTATTTTCTTTTTCTTTTTTTTGAGACAGGGTCTCGCTCGCTGTGTTGCCCAGGCAGGAGTGCAATGGCGTGATTTCAGCTCACTGCAACCTCTGCCTCCCAGGTTCAAGCAATTCTCCCGCTTTAACCTCCCAAGTAGCTGGGACTACAGGAACACGCCACCATGCCTAGCTAATTTTTGTATTTTTTTTGTGGAGATGGGGTTTCTCCATGTTGCCCAGGATGGTCTCAAACTCCTGAGCTCACAAGCAATCTGCCTGCCTTGGCCTCCCAAAGTGCTGGGACTACAGGTGCACACCACCACGCCCAGCTATTTCTTTCTTTCTTTTTTTTTTTTTTTTGGTATTTCTAGTACAGATGGGGTTTTGCCATGTTGGCCAGGCTGGTCTTGAACTCCTAGCTTCAAGTGATCCACTTGCCTCGACCTCCCAAAGTGCTGGGATTACAGACATAAGCCACTGCACCGGGCCTGAAGAGTATATTTATTTTCTAAAAGCTTTACTGCTTTGCCTTTCATGTATTTACTTCTACAGTTCATCTGGAATTTAGTTTTGCATATGGCATGAGGCAGGGGTTAAGTTTTATTTTTGTCTCCACATAAACAACCACCACCACTTATTGAAATGACCACCCTTTCTCCAGTGCTCCGTAGTGCTGCCTCTGTAATGCATCAAGTGTCCATTTATGCCTGGGTCTATTTTGGTTTCTCTATCCTGTTTCATTCACCTATTTTTCCTCTATTTTTCTATCTGCTATTTCTATCTATCTATATTTCTATATTTCATCTACATTTCTATTATTCACTTATCTATTTTTTATCTTAATAACTGCAGCTTTATAATAAATATTGATAGAGCAAGTCTGACCACCACATTCTTTTACAAGAGAAAATTGTCTATTCTTTGCCTTTGGCATTTCCCTTTTCGGGGGGTTGTTCTTGATTTTGAACCAGGGTCTTGTTCTGTCACCAGGCTGGAGTGTAGTGGTGTGATCATAGCTCACTACAGCCTCAACCTCCTAGGCTCAAGTGATCCTCCTCCTTTGGCCTCTCAAAGTACTAGGGTTACAGGCCTAAGCCACCACACTTGGCCTCTCTTTTTTTTTTTTAATGGTTGCAAAGTATTCTTTTGTATGAGTGTACCAGATTTTATTTATTTATTTATTTATTTATTTATTTATTTATTTATGACGGGGTTTCACTCCCATCTCCCAGACTGGAGTGCAATGGCACAATCTCAGCTCACTGCAACCTCTGCTTCCTGGGCTCAAGCGATTCTCCTGCCTTAGCCTCCCAAGTAGTTGGGACTACAGGTGCATGCCACTCTGCCTAATTTTTGTATTTTTTGTGGAGGCGGGGTTTTGCCATGTTCCCCAAGCTGGTCTTGAACTCCTGAGCTCAAGCAATCCACCCACCTTGGCCTCCCAAAGTGCTAGGATTATAGGCATGAGCCACCACACATGGCCCAGATTTTATTTAACCAATTATTCACCTCTGTACATAATGCTACCGTGAACATTCTTCTGGGTTTTTTTTTTTTTAATCGTAACTACTAGTCCACCAGGGGTGAACACTCTTATAGATATGTCTTTGTGATCATGTGTGAATGCTGAGAGGATATCCTCTGTATTTGCTGCCAACAATAGCTAGCCTCTCTGCTCCTCTTGACCAAGTCCCTTTCTTTGAAACTGTGCCCAAATGTCCCTTACTCCCTAGCAAGTCAGTCGCTTCTTACCCTGAGTTTTCACGGCCCTTGATGGTCCCCATTGCTGTACTTATCACATCCTACTATGGTGGTTTCTTGTCATTCTCCCTTAGTAGACTATCAACTTCTAGAGTGCAGGAGAGGAGAGGTGTTTTGCTCATCTTTGTGCTTGGTGCATTATGGGCATTCAGCAAATAATAATGAATAAATTAATACAAGAATGTAGGAATGAATGTATTACAACTAGCAGTCAAATGAATTAGCACAGAAATGTAGGAATAAATGAACTCAACCTGGCAATTCAGAAAAGATATCTTTCTCTCCTGACCTTCCAATTCTGTTAGTTAACTGTAATACAAATGCATTACTTACATTTTTTGTTTTAATGTCTCAGAGCTTATGAGTTTAAAAAAAAATTTCCTCTTCATAACTATGTTTGTAATTTTGATATTGTTGCTAATAAGTTGAAAAGATAAGATATGTGGGGAAAGGAGGAAAGAACAGATAAACCAATGGCAAAAGGAGAGAGATTTGAATCACACTTACCTGTAACAGGCTTAGGTGGTTTGATCTTCATTATGTAAACTGGAAGACTCAATTTAATGTCTCCTTTAAAACAAGCATTTGTATCCTAAAATAAGGAAAAGGCATAGTTAATAAGCCAAGAGAAGAGAGGAAATACAATAATTAAAAATACTAATTTTAAAAGAAGATGGAAAAGAGGGGGAAAAAGAAGAAAAAGAGATAGGACAAATAGAAATAGCAATATTGTAAAAGTAAATAAAATAAATAACAAGACTGTAGATTTAAACCCAAACATATAAATAATCACATTAAATGTATATGGTCTAAATAACCCCAATGAAAAGGCAGAGATTGTCAGACTCTATAAAAAGGCTAGACCCTTACTGGGCATGGTGACACACACTTGTAGTCCCAGCTACTCTGGAGGCTGAAGTGGGAAGAACGCTTGAGGCCAGGAGTTTGAGGTGGCAATGTGCTAGGATTGTGCCTGTGAATAGCCACTGCATTCCAGCCTGGGCAACATAGCAAGAGTCCATCTTTGAAACAATTTTTTTAGAAAGGCAAGACCCAACCATATGAGGTCAAAAAGAAACTTTGTGTGTGTGTGTGTGTGTGTGTGTGTGTGTGTGTGTGTGTGTGTCAGGATCTTGCTCTGTCACCTAGGCTAGAGTGTAGTGGAACAACCACAGCTCACTGCAGGATCGACCTCCTGAGCTTAAGCAATCCTCCCACCTCAGCCTTCTGAATAGCTGGGATCACAGGTGTGCACTACCACACCCGGCTAATTTAGTTTTGCAGAGACGAGGTCTTGCCATGCTGCACAGGATGATCTTGAACTCCTGGGCTCATGTGATCCTCCTGCTTCTGCCTCCCAAAGTAATGGGATTACAGGTGTGAGCCACCACACGTGGCCAAGAAACTCATTTTATGAAACACTATCTGAAACCATAGGGAAAAAGAAGAAACTCGTTATATTAAATATAATGAAACATGTTAAGAATAAAAGTACAGAAAAAGCTATATCTTGCTAAAATGAATCAAAAGGAAGCTTGGGTGGCCATATTAGTATTTGACATAGAAGAATTCTGAACAAAGAATATTATCAGGAATCAAAGGGTCAGTGAATAATGACAAAACAATCAATTCATCCGAAGACAAAACATTCCAAATTGTTAAGCATCTAATTACAAAGCTTCAAAATACATGAAGCAAAAATTCGTAAGAGTGAAAGAAGAAAAAGATAAATCTACAATCTTAGAGACTCCTTTTTCAATAAGTACAGAATAAGGAAACAAAATCAGTAAGAATATAGTAAGGATATAAAAGGAAAAACAGGAAGGAGATAGAAGACTTGAATAGCCTGACCAATAACAGCTTTATTGGTCTTGAAACATCCTTTTCAAGTGCATATAAACACTTACCAATATAATCCACATTGTGGGAATAAAACAAATCTAAATAAACTTAAAATGATTCAAATATATAAAGTATGTTTTCTGATCGCAATGGATTTTCTGATCACAACGGATTTTATGAGAAGCCCATAAAAAAAGCCAGCTGTAACATTTCCAATATTTGGACACTAAATAACATACTTCTAAAAATCTACTAGTCGGCTGGGCGCAGTGGCTCATGCCTATAATCCCAGCACTTTGGGAGGTCGAGGCGGGCAGATCACGAGGTCAGGAGTTCAAGACCAGCCTGACCAATATGGTGAAACCCCATCTCTACTAAAAATACAAAAATTAGCTGGGCATGGTGACATGCGCCTGTAATCCCAGCTACTTGGGAGGCTGAGGCAGGAGAATTGCTTGAACCCAGGAGGCAGAGGTTGCAGTGAGCCAAGATTGCCCCACTGCACTCCAGTCTGAGCAACAGAATGAGACTCCGTCTCAAAAATAAAAAAATAAAAACCTACTAGTCAAAGAAGAAATACAAAAGCAAATTTTAAAGTACTTTGATATGAATGAAAATAAAAAAATCAAATTTTAAAGCAGTACTTAGATACAAGTGTATAACATTAAATGCCTGTATCAGAAAAGACGATCTCAATGATTTGAGCTTCTAACTTAAGAAACTAGAAGAGGAGCCGGGTGCAGTGCTCAGGCCTATAATCCCAACACTTTGGGAGGCCGAGGCAGGTGGATCACGAGGTCAGGAGTTCAAGACCACCCTGGCCAAGATGGTGAGACCCCCGTCTCTACTAAAAATATAAAAATTAGCCAGGCGTGGTGGCAGGCACCTGTAATCCCAGCTACTCGGGAGGCTGAGGCAGAGAATTGCTTGAACCTGGGAACGGAGGTTGCAGTGAGCCAAGATCATGCCAGTGCACTCCAGCCTGGATGACAGAGCGCGATTCCATCTCAAAAAAAAAAAAAAAAAAAAGAAAGAAAGAAATTAGAAGAGGAAACTAAACCCAAAGTGAGCAAAACAAAGGAAATAATAAAAACAAATGAAATCAGTGAGATAGAAAACAGAAAAACAATAGGGAAAAATATATGAAACTAAAATCTTGTTCTTTTGAGAAGATGAATAAAATTGACAAACCTTTAGCCAAACTGATTAAGAAAAAAAGAGAGAAGACACAAATGACCAATATCAAGAATGAGAGGGATGACATCACAATAAATTTTAAAGACAATGAAGGGATAATAATGGAATGTTATGAACCCCTTTAAGTCAATAAATTTGACAACTTAGACAAAATGGACAAATTACTCGAAAGACACAAGGTACAAAAGCTTGCTCAAGAAGAAATAGATAACCTGAAAGTGCTTTATCTATTAAAGAAGTTGAATTTGTAGTTCCACAAAGAAAGCTCCAGGACTAGATGCACACATTAGTAAAGTCTACCTAACATTTTAAGAAGAAATAATGCCCAGCCTGGGCAACATATTTTTCTATAAAAAATTTTAAAAATTAGACAAGCATAGCAGCACACAACTGTAGTCTTAGCTATTTGGGAATCTGAGGTGGGAGGATTGCTTGAGCCCAGGAGGTTGAGGCTGCAGTGAGCCATGATCATGCCATTGCATTCCAGCCTGAGTGACAGAGGGAGCCCGTTTCAAAATGAAAAAAGAAAAAGAGAAGAAAAAAATGTGCCAAAAAATTGATGAGTAAAAAAATGCAAGTTTATAAGAAAATATATACAGTATGATGCCACTTATGTAGAAAAAAATTCCATAAAACAAAACTATATTTTTCAAAATAAATGTAAGAATGTAAATACACACTAAAGATCTAGAAAACACACATCAACTGGGGCTGGGCGCAGTGGCTCATGCCTGTAATCCCAGCACTTTGGGAGGCCAAAGCGGGTGGATCACCTGAGGTCAGGGGTTCGAGACCAGCCTGGCCAACATAGTGAAACCCTGTCTCTATTAAAAATACAAACAAACAAGCAAACAAAAAAACACACACACATCAAGCTAATAATGGTGATTACCTCTGGAGAGGGCTGTTTATCTGAATTCCTTGACTTTTCCAAGAGTGATATATTCATATATTATTTGTATAATGTGAAATATAGTATAACTATTTTTATTTTTATTATTTTTTGTGAGACAGGGTCTTGCTCTGTCGCCCAGGCTAGAGTGCAGTGGTGCAATCTTGACTCACTGCAGCCTCTACTCCAGGGCTCAAGCCATCCACCCCCTCAGTCTTTTGAGTAGCTGGGACCATAGCCATGTGCCACCACATCCGGCTAATTTTTTTTTTTTTTTTTTTTTTTTTTTAGACAGCTGTCTCTCAGGCTGGAGTGCAGTGGTGCAATCTTGGCTCACTGCAACCTCCGCCTCCTGGGTTCAAGCGATTCTCCTGCCTCAGCCTCCTGAGTAGCTGAGATTACAGGCACACGCCACCACATCTGGCTAATTTTTGTATTTTTAGGTGAGATGGGGTTTCACCATGTTGGTCAGGCTGGTCTCGAACTCCTGACCTCGTGATCCGCCTGCCTCGGCCTCCCAAAGTGTTGGGATTACAGGCGTGAGCCACTGCACCCAGCCATTTTTTGTATTTTTTGTAGAGGCAAGGTTTTGCCGTGTTGCCCAGGCTGGTCTCAAACTCCTGAGCTCAAGAGATCCTCCTGCCTTAGGCTCCCAAAGTGTTGGGATTACAGACATGAGCCACCCTGCCTGGCCTAATGTAACTTTGAAAGGGAAAAAAGAAAGGGCTCTAGCGAGAGACTTCCATTTCAGAAGTTCACCACTGCTCTACTGACACGCCTGAGTCCTCCAAGAGCCATGCCTTCTGAAGACATGGTGTGTTCCTGATCTCAGAGGAAGAGCCAGGAAGCTCCTGGGAAACTGCTCTGTTCTCTAAGGTATTCCAAAACAAACACGAAACCCCCACGTCACTCGGCTTGGTAAATTGGGCTGTTATTTTGGTAGAGGCAAATCCAGGATTCATGGGACCCTCTTTTAAGAAAAAGAAGACAGAACTATGAACACAAAATGCCCATGGCCACTGTAATTCCATCTAATATGGAGGAAATTGTGACAGAGGAAAGCTAGAGTGAAGAGGTAGTGGAATTAAGTGATTATGGTTAAAATATGTTACTTTGCTAATTTTACAAAAATATATAACCATATGAACACATTGCTAGGGCCCCTTCCAGGGGCCCAAGTGAGGGGCCCTGAAATTTAAGCTCCCTTAACTTCAGGTAAACCCACGTCTGGCCAAATGACTTGGGTCAACTATTCTCAGGGACGGGAGGTCATCTTCAATGGATATGAGGCACAAGATTAAGTCACTGAGAATTGAAAATAGTGCCCAGGTGGAACATTTTATTAGCATATTTGACATTTAAGGTAAATTTCAAGTAAAAATCAAAATCTTGGGCCCAGTGCGGTGACTCACGACTATAATCTCAGCACTTTGGGAGGCCAAGGCAGGCGGATCACCTGAGGTCAGGAGTTCAAGACCAGCCTGACCAACATGGAGAAACCCTGTCTGTACTAAAAATAGCCGGGTGTGGTGGTGCATGCCTGTAATCCTAGTCACTCAGGAGGCTGAGGCAGGAGAATCACTTGAACCTGGGGGGCAGAGGTTGCGATGAGCCAAGATCGCTCCATTGGACTCCAGCCTGGGCAACAAGAGCAACAAGAATGAAACTCTGTCTCAAAAAAAAAAAAAAAAAAGAAAAAGAATTAATAATTTAAAAAAAATCTCTAAAAGGCAAACTTAAGTCTCTCTGGAGATTTTCTTTAAAGTTTCTTACCATTTCTAAAGGATCTGCAGAAATGGGACCAAGGGTGTTCTGAGGAGAAAAATGAGAAATTAATTCACAATAGGTTTGATGTACGTTTACCACCCCCTTTAATCTTCTGGCATGCTCTCTCTTCCCCTCAATTACTCTTGTGAGTGAATTCATGCAATAGATATGGAGGGCCAGTATTTGTGTGGGCCTCTGGCCTGCAGAACTTCAACACATGATCCCTATTTTCCAGGATCTTAAAAGGTAGGTGGGGAAACAGGAAATAGTTAATAACAAGAGGAAATCTGAATGAATAGAGTTGAGGAGATCAGTCAGAACACCATTACAAGAATCTAAATTGAGGCAAATATTTCTGATTGGCAAAACATATTGGTGATGTTGAGAATTACATTTAAGTAACTCTAAATATAATTCATAGTAAAAGAACTACCACTGTAACTGGCATTCATTGGCTGCTTCTCAGTGTATGAAAAGAAGTGAATTATGGTGAGAAACCACCCCATTCAAGGTGCTTTTCCTATTTGGATAACAAATTAATCCAAACAAAAATATATCTTTTGAGTACCAAGTATGATACTATGGAATTTGTTGATAAAAAGTAGAAGGTATGGTCTTAACAATCTAGAAATTTATTATTCATTGAAGACAAGAGGATTTTCATATATAACAGGATAACTACAAACCTAGGCAGTATGTGAGAAGCGTTAAAAAATAGGTACAAATAATAACATTCTGTAATAGCTTAGAGGAGGAATATCTCTGGGCTAGTAACTTTCCCAGGGACATAGGACTACACTCCATTATGAAGATATTCACTGGGCATAAAGGCATTTATTCAAAGCCACTTGAGCTCAGCAGTGAATGTAACTCTCAATCTTGGTCTCCTATATTAATAATTTCACTAATTTATTTAGCACCCAATACAATGTATTTTAAAGGGATGCTCAGTTAATATTAATATATTAACGTTGGTGGTTTAAAAGTAAAAATAATAAGCATACACTGTATAAATAAGCAAATTAAGTCTTAATATTTACTGAGCAACTATATCTTAAAAACACAGCACAGGCTGGGTGCGGTGGCTCATGCCTGTAATCCCAGCACTTTGGGAGGCCGAGGCGGGCAGATCACGAGGTCAGGAGATCGAGACCATCCTGGCTAACACAGTGAAACCCCATCTCTACTAAAAATACAAAAAAATTAGCTGGGCATGGCGGTGTGCACCAGGAGGTGAGGCAATACTCAGGAGGCTGAGGCAAGAGAATTGCTTGAACCCGGGAGGCAGAGGTTGCAGTTAGCAGAGATCACACCACTGCATTCCAGCCTGAGCGACAGAGCGAGACTCAAAAAACAAAAACAAAAACAAAAAACAGCACAAGGCCCAGTCATCATATATAAATAAACTGAAATGGTAGAGTTTCTACTTTCTAAGGATAATAGAAAATATATATATATTTCTGTATATTGAGAACAAACTCTTTATACCATAGTCTGGAAAATTTAATGGAATTTGAGGCATGAAAAGATTATTTCAGCCAGGAGGGGAAAAAAGATTACCAGTGAAGCAGGAGTCAGGACAAAAGACCCTCCTTCCAGAGAAATGCCTGGGAGCGGTCTCAGTGGGCAGGCAACTCCCAGACTAGAGATACTGCGATTCCCACTACTGAAGACACCTCTAGTTTTTAGTATCTTACTTTAACCAAGTAAGGAAATTGACTTGGGAGACAGGGGCCAATATTCCTGTTGTCTTCTCTTATAGCCCAGAGGCCTCATTCACCATAAGTTTCCAAGGACTTGGGCTAGATGTGGGTCAGGGGTAGGGAGAAACATATCAGCTGAAAGCAGAGATATTTCCTACCAGTTGCGGCTGTCTGACTTTTTTCTTTGGATTTGAAGTGAGTTGGGGGTGCTCTAGTTTCTTGAGCCAAGTCTCCTTGGGCAATTTATACACATCCAGCCAAATATCTCCGGCTCCTGCATTGGGAAACCAGAGAACCATTAAGCAACTGTAAGACAGCCACAAGTTTCCTCTGAGAAATGGCCTGTCTTCTTCTCAGAACCACTGGCAAAGAGACCAGCCACCTCCGTAGCAGGCAACTTTGACACACTGAAGGAGAAGTAGTTCTGCAATGGTTATTGCAAGTCCTCATGCCCCACATAACTTTCCCATGGAGAGTTATCCCCTCAACCCACCACCACCTATCTAAGGGAAACAGGGGCTTCTCACACTAACAGCACTCATGCAACAGCTTTTTGACCAAATTGTTCTGCCCAGCCCCCATGTTTTCTATGTTGCAAATGGTAAATTCCATTGACATTAAAAAAAAATATGGGACTGGGCATGGTGGCTCACGCCTGTAATCTCAGCACTTTGGGGGGCTGAGGTGGGTAGAACACCTGCAGTCAGGAGTTCTCAGCCTGGCCAACATGGTGAAACCCCATTTCTACTAAAAATACAAAAATTAGCCGGGCATGGTGATGTGTGCACCTGTAATCCCAGCTACTCAGGAGGCTGAGGTGGGAGAATCACTTGAACCCAGTGGGTGGAGGTTGCAGTGAGCAGAGATCAGGCCATTGCACTCCAGCCTGGGCAACAGAGTGAAACTCCATCGCAAAGAAAAAAAAAAAGAAAGAAATGCTTCATGAATTTGTGTGTCATCCTTGCAGAGGGGCCATGCTAATCGTCTCTGTATCGTTCCAGTTTTAGTATATGTGCTGCTGAAGCGATCACATCCACTGACATTTTGCCTTCAGTTTTACCTGTCCGGGGAGGAAGGCAGCAAATACAGAATCAGCAACTGAGAGGAGCGTGTCTGAGGAAGGGTTAGAATTGGGAAAGATGCACCTAAAGAATTCTTCTGATTAATATTTGAGGAGGTAACAACCCATGGGTTGGCTGTGGGACTTTATCTTGTCAAAGAAACATGCTCAGCTTCTATAGCAAGTACATGTTAACCTGGGAAAGGTTGTTATTCCATGGTATGGGATCCTGGCTAAATTTTTTCTTAAAAAGTAATCTTCTGGTCACCTTAATTTCAGACTTCTGGCCTCTAGGACTCTGAGGGAATAAATATCTATTGTTTTGAGCTGCCCAGTTTGTGCTACTTTGTTATGACAGCCTCAGGAAACCAATACAGATGGTGCACAAGTTTCCTTGAATACACAAAACATTATACAATGCATATCCTTGGCCAGGCATGGTGGCTCATGCCTGTAATCCTAGCACTTTCAGAGGCCGAGGCGGGCAGATTACCTGAGGTCAGGAGTTTGAGACCAGCCTGGCCAAAATGCTGAAACCCCGTCTCTACTAAAAATATAAAAATTAGCCGGGCGTGCTGGCAGGTACCTGTAATCCCAGGTACTTGGCAGGCTGAGGCGGGAGAATTGCTTGAACCTGGGAAGCAGAGGTTACAGTGAGCCGAGATCACGCCACTGCACTCCAGCCTGGGTGACAGAGCAAGACTCCTTCTCAAAAAAAAATAATCATAAATAAAATGCATATGTTCCTCAAATACCTGACATTGGAGGGGGCTTGGACAAGAGTATAAAATAGAGGCCAATATAGCATATATCTAAATATTTAAAGGTTAAAAATCAAGGCAACAAGCATTTGAATAAAATATGTTCTATTATCCCAGTGATAACTGCAGCAGGCAAGATCCAATGATGAGTGCTGAGATTGGTGGGTAAAACATTAAGGAGAAACAGCACATCAGCATCATCTCAAAGTATCTCCCTCAAGTTGTTTATTAATTACTGTGGTGGTTTTAACACGTGTCCAAAAATCCTTTGATTCTCTCACCTCCAGGAGGTGATACTTTCACTCTTTGTTGCCCAGGCTGGAGTGCAATGGCACGATCTCGGCTCACTGCAACCTCCGCCTCCCAGGTTCAAGCGATTCTCCTGTCTCAGCCTCCCCAGTAGCTGGGATTACAGGTGCCCACCACCACGTCTCGCTAATTGTTGTATTTTTAGTAGAGACTAAAAATCTTTAGTAGAGACAGGGTTTCACCATGTTGGCCAGGCTGGTCTTGAACTCCTGACCTCAAGTGATCCGCCTGCCTTGGCCTCCCAAAGTGCTGGGATTACAGGTGTGAGCCATCACGCCCGGCCAGGAGGTGGTACTTCTATCATTTTCCCTTGAGTGTGGTCTGGACATAGTGACTTGCGCCTTACAGAGGACGGGAAGGGAAAAACAGTAGCTCTACAGTGGAGAAACCTGGCGGACACCACTTGAAGTGATCAAGGTTAATATTAGCAGTAGTGAGTCATGCTGCTATCATGTATCGCTTGATATGATGCAATGAGAAAAGCTTGTCACCTCTGTTGTATCTTCCCCCAAATCCTTAACCCCAGTTGAATCATGAGAAAAATATCAGACAAACTGAAATTGAGGGACAGTCTACAAAATACCTGACTGGTACTCTTTAAAAACGTTAAGGCCTTGAAAAATGAGGAAAGGCCGAAACCATCCCAGATAGGAGGAGACCAAGGAGACGCAATGACTAAATATAATATGGTATACCAGATTGAACTTTGGAGAAAAAAAAAAAAAAAAAAAAAAAACAAAGATTAGTGGAAAAACTAGTGAAATCTGAAAAAAAAAATCTATAGTTAAGAGTTAGTTAATAGTATGTACCGATGTCATTTGCTTAGTTTTGACAAATGTGGTATGGCCATGTTGAACATTAATATTAGGGAAGCTAGGTGAAGGGCATAAGGGAACTCTGTAATTTCTTTGCAACTCTTCTTTAAATTGAAAATAATTTCTAAGTAAAAGGTTTGGAGGGACAAAAGCGATCATTTGGAAGATTGGAAGAGACTGAAAATTTGAACCTTAACAGTCTTTGGTTAATCTTGCCTTGTAGGAGGAAGGCTGCAAAGTCCCCTCCTTGAGAGATCTCCATCTTTATACAGGTAGTTTGCTTGCTGGTATCATCCTGAAAACAAAAGAGATGTTGATAGAGTAGGCATAGCCTGCTGACAGAGAATGTATTTCAGGACCTTCTGTGGTTTGCACCCAGGAACAGAGATCCTTTTAAAGCTTGGGACATGAAAAGATGCTTCAAACTGCTTCATACTTCCCATTTTTGTACAGGAATTGGACTAGATGGTATGTAAAGAAGTAGAACTCGCTTTTCTATGTAAGGTTTTTGAACTTATTTCCTGGTTTCTTAAATGGTCCTGGTGATGTCTGGCATACTATTGGATCTCCTGGTCAGGTGTGCAAACCCTAAAGCCTATGCTGGCATCCAATTATTCAACTAAATTGAAATAAATTCTACATGACACTGAAAACTCTGGTACTTGCTGGACAAAAGGCTCTATCTAAACTATGGTAGAAACTGAATGTAACCCTAGTATGAAACCTGCTCAAATTGTGGATAAGGTCAGAGAGGCTCAACGTGAATGGTTATGCTATCTTTTTTGTTTTTTGTTTGTTTTTTTTTTTTGAGACTCGCTAATTTTTAAAAATTTTAAGAGAGATGGAGTCTCACTTTGTTGCCCAGGCTGGTCTTGAACTCCCGGCTTGCAAGTGATCTTCCCAAGTTGGCCTTGCAAAGTGCTGGGATTATAGGGGCATGAGCCACCATGCCCAGCCTAATGTATCTCCCAAGTCTCTTAATTTATATTAGCTCCCTCATTTGTTTTTCTGTTTGCCATTTATTTGTTGAAGAAACCATGTCATTTGTCCTATGGAATTTTTCACATTGTGAACTGGGTTGATTGCATCTCCATGGTTCCTGTATTTCCTGTAAACTGATAATCAGATCTACAGCTTTGATTAGGTTGAGGTTCAATGTTTTGACAAGAACACTCCACAGGTGCACTGTGTCCTTCCTACTGCATCATATCAGGAGGCCCATAGTAGCTGGTTGTCTCTCTTTTAGTAATGTTAAGGTTGACAATTGAGAACAGTTATCATCCTGACTTCTTTATTACAAACTTCCCCATCAGCCATTGGTGGTTATTGCCTAGACCATTCTTTGTAATAGGCAACAACAGTAGGATACCTCAGTTCTATCATTCCTTCCGCATTTGTTAGAATTCTTCTCTAAGGAAGATCTTTCCATCATCAACTATCTGGTTGCCTTGAAATTTGGTTACCCATATGAAAAAGTCAGGATAAAAGCTTGATTCTTTCCCTTATCAGTTTTCAGAATACTGAGTTTGTGCCCTCACAACTTCCAAAGGTGACAATAAAGTAAGTATTTAAAATACATTATTACGAATTATGTTTTAATTAATTTAATTATTTTAATTAATTTAATTATTAATTAAAAATTAATGGATTTTAAACACTTTTGTGTGTTTTAATCCACCAACAGTACTTTTTTTGTAACGTCCCTGATAATTTGAATATCGTAGTTATGCTGGTCTCATAAAATGAGTTGCAGGACATTCCCAGTATTTTTTTTCCTTAGGAGAGTTTATTTAAAGATAAAATTTAAATATAGATAAAGGCACAGGTATTAAATGCATAACTTGATGAGCTTTGACAAACTTATACATCTATGTAACTAACACCCAGTCAAGGTATAGGACGTTACCATTATCCTAGAAAGTTACCTTATGCCTGTTTGAGCCATTACACTTCCATATGCAACCAATGTTCTGCTTTTCATCACTAACACAGATAAATTTCACCTGTTCTTAAGTTTCATATAATTAGAATGTACTCTTTTGTGTCTGGCTTCTGTCATTCAACTTGATGTTTTTGAGTTTCATCTGCTGTGTTGTAATCATCAGTTGTTTATTATTTATTATTGCCGATTAGTGTTCCATTGACTTAGTCTACCACAGGTTTTTATTTGTTCTCTGATTATGTTTTTTTGTTTTTGTTTTTGTTTTGAGACGGAGTCTCGCTCTGTCATCCAAGCTGGAGTGCAGTGGTGCGATCTCAGCTCACTGCAATCTCTGCCTCCCGGGTTCAAGCAATTCTGCTGCCTCAGCCTCCCAAGTAGCTGGAACTACAGGCGTGTGCCACCACACCCGGCTAATTTTTTGTATTTTTAGTAGAGACGGGGTTTCACCGTGTTAGCCAGGATGGTCTTGTTCTACTGACCTCGTGATCCGCCCGCCTCAGCCTTCCAAAGTACTGGGATTACAGGCATGAGCCACTGTACCCGGCCTTGATTATGTTTTTTTTTTTTTTTTTATTACAAATACAGCTGCTATGAACATCTTGTACAAATCTTTTTGTGAACAAATGTTTGCATTTCTTTTGGGTAAATACCTAAAAATGGGCTTGATATATCATAGGTTTAACTTTGTAAGAAACTACCTCACCTGTAATCTCAGCACTTTGGGAGGCCAAGGTAGGAGGACTGCTTGGGTCCAGGAGTTCAAGACCAGTCTGGGCAACATGGCAAAACACTGTCTCCTTTTGTAAATGTCAGTTTAAATCTTTTGCCTATTTTTATTGGGTTGTCTTTTTATTATTGATTTGGAGTTCTTTATATATTCTGGATACAAATACTTTAAAGGATATATAAATATATATAAAGGATATATATAAAACAGGTATTTTCTCCCAGTCTCTGTGGGGCTTGTTTTTACATTTTCTTAGTATATTTATTATTATTATTTAAGGCCTTTATTAGCAGTTTGCAGTTTGGCTTTTTAAAAACCAGATGCTGCACTGATAATGCAATTAGTTCTAGTTATCTGGTTAACAGGTAAAAAATAAATAAATAAATAAATCACCCCCACCCTGCCCAGCCTCAGGATCCAAGGCATTCTCAGCTGGTGGATCCCTTGCTTTTGTCTCTGCCACATTGGGGTTTAGGATTTTCTGGACATCTACATCTGTAACTGAAGTTGCAGTTGCTGACCTTGCGTCTCATCTTGATTTTCCTTCTCCTCTTCATTGCTGCCCTCTCTAAGCTGTCTTTGGTGAGAAGGGGCCCTGGAGAATTGTGGTCTAGGATTGTGTCACTGGTCCACCTTGTTCTCCTGCATCCTGGTTATCAGTACCTCCATCACTTCTCCCTGCACAGGACAGGTGCGACAGTGTGGGCACCTGGTTGTCACAGCCACCATAGTGGTGCCCCACAATAATGTGGGTACCTACAGGGTCGCCACAGGCTAGAAACCCATGCCTGGGCCAGCTGTTGAGCCTGGCCTTCAGCAACACTCTGACCCTTGGTCCTTTCCCCACTCTCACTATTCTGATAATTTGGCTGGTGAGTGAGTGGAGGACTGGCCCTATGATGCGGACAGCATTCATAATGGTTAGTCTGCTGCAGATCTACTGCCTTGCATGGGAATGCAATTAGGGCCTGTAACATTTGTGACCTCCATGCCCTTCAATAACCTCAAACTCCATCTACTACACTGGGAAAGCACTTCCTGGGGTTATTCTTTTATGACTGTCTGCTGTCCAAATATACCTCCTTGATGTCCTTTCTGTTGATGAAACCATATCCATTCCTGACATTGAATCATCTGTTTCCGAAATTTTCACTGCAATGACCCTCTTGTCCTAGCCACCCTAGCAACCACTTCTTGTGCTGCGGATGTGGGCACTACTGAGGACTGGCAGCTGCTGGGTCTCAGCCTCCTTGCTCAGGGTAGTGGTGATGGTGACTGGGGCCAGCTGTGACAACTGTAGCTCCTCCAGGGTGTGACTGTCACTAGGACGGGTGGAGGTGGGGCTGTTCAGGGCTCTCTGGGGTCCGCTCTCTGCTCCTGCTACTGACTGAACTCTAATAGCATCTTGTGATGAGCAGAAATTTGAAATTTTTTAACAGCTTTATTAGAGTTATCATGACATAATAGCATGTTTGAAGTGTGCAATTAGATAAGTTTTAACATATGTGTACCTCTTGAAACCAACACCACAATCAAGACAGTGAACATATCCATCACCTCCAAATGTTTCCTCCTGCCTCTGTGTTGTGTTGCCCCAGGCAACAACAGATCTGTTTTCCATCACTAGGTTAGTTTGCATTTTCTACAGTTTTATAAAAATGGAACCATACAGTTATGTATTTTTTATCTGACTTCTTTCACTTAACATAATTATTTTGAAATTTATACATGTTATATGCATTAATAGTTCACTCCTTTTTATTGAATAGTATATCCCATTGTATGGATACACCACAATTACTTATCCATTCACCTGCTGATGGACATTTGAATGGTTTCCAGTTTTTGGCTATTACAAATAAAGTTGCTATGAACATTCACGTACAAGCCTTGGTATGGGCATACACTTTCATTTCTCCTGGGTAAATACTTAGGAGTGGAATGGCTGGATCACATGGTAAGTACATGTTTAACTTTTGAAGAAACTGCCAAAGTGGTTGTACTATTATACTTTACCACCAGCAGTGCATAGGAAGAGTTCCAATTGTTGCATATCTTTGCCAACACTTGGTATGGTGTTTTTATTTATTTATTTATTTTCCTTTATTTATTTATTTATTTATTTATTTTTTTTATTTGTGTGTGTGTGTGTCTGTGTCTGTGTGTGTATCTGTGTGTTTTGAAACAGTCTTGCTCTGACCCAGGCTGGAGTGTAGTGGTGTAATCTCAGCTCACTTCAACCTCTGCCTCCAGGGTTCAAGTGATTCTCCTGTCTCAGCCTCCTGAGTAGCTGGGATATAGACGCCTGCCACCATGCTCAACTAATTTTTGTATTTTTAGTAGAGATGGGGTTTCACCATGTTGGCCAGGGTGGTCTCAAACTCCTGGCCTTAAATGATCCACCTGCCTGCCTCCCAAAGTGCTGGGATTACAGGCAAGAGCCAGTGTGCCTGGCCTATTTTTGGTGAGTGTTTTTAATTTGAGGATTCTAATACATGTGTAATTATATCTCATTGTGATTTTAATTTCCACCTCCCTAATGACTAATGATCTTGAGCATCTTATTTGCCTTCCATACATCTTCTTTGGTGAATTCTTTTCAAATCCTTTGTCCATTAAAAAAAAGTTACATCTTTCCTTGTTTTGAGAGTCCTTTGTATATTCCGGTTACAAGTCCCTTATCACATACGTAATTTGCAATGAATTCTCCCAGTCTATGGGTTGTCTTTTCATTCCATTAACAATACCTTTTACAGAAGTTTTAAATTTAGATAAAGTCCAGTTTATCTTTTCTTTTATGGATCATGCTTTTGGTATTGTGGCTAAAATATCTTTGCCTAACCCAGGATCACTTTCTCCTATGTTTCAGCCTAGAAGTTTTATAGTTTTAGGTTTTACATACAGGTATATGATCCATTTTGAGTTACTTTTTGTATATGGTGTGAGGAATGAAGTCCAATATTAATATTTTCTTTTATGATTAGTGCTTTTCATGGTCCTAAGAAATCTCTGCCTGCCCCAAGGTGGCAAAAAAATTCCTCTGTGGTTTTTTTTTTTTCCAAGAAGAAATGTTTTTAGCCTTTACATTTAGATCTAAAATCTCTATCAAATTAATTTTTATATATGGTGTGAAGTAGAGTTGAGGTTCATTTTTCCATATTTGTTTTTCCAGTGTTTTAGCATTATTTGTTGAAAATACTTTCTTTTGGCCCCCAGTGAATTGCCTTGGTGCCCATCAATAGTATTTCTTAGAAGACAAATTATAATAAAAAATCTACTATGACTGACACCTGTAATCCCAGTACTTTGGGAGGCTGAGGCAGGAGGATCACCTGAGGCCAGGAGTTCATGAACAGGCTGGGCAACAACATGGCAAGACCCTGTCTCTATTTAAGAAAAAAAAAACACCTTACTCTGAGCAATACCCTCTCTTTTGGGAATTCATTGATTTAAAAAATACTTTCTGAGAACTTACAGTATTGTAGGCAATGATCTGGGAAAAGGGGATTCAAAAGGTAAATAAGACAGGTCCTCTTCCCTCAGGAGAAGCAGTCACATGAACAAATTAGGGTAGAGGGTGTGGGAAACACTGTGGTAGAAACTGTGTTCTCTTTGTCAGTGGCACAAAGCAGGGACAGATCAGCTCCTCTTGGGTATATAAGGGAAGGTATCTTAGAGGAGATATTTGAGCTGGTCTTGAAGAATGGGGGAAATTTTGGTAGGGAGACAAGGCAGGCAGGGAGACAAGGACAGCATTTGAAGCGGAAGGAACAGCATGGGCAAGGGAAGGGGAATGTGAAACAGCCCAGGATATTTAGGGACTTTTAAGTACTTATTAGATATGTTGGTCTGATTCTCAAAAGAAAAATCTGGAGTTCTTTTGCTAATTTCTTTTCTTGACAACAGGGTAACTAAATCCAAGGAATTCAGCATGTACCCTTTGATGGTGGGGGATCTTTTAATTGGATATTTTGGAGGAGGCTCTCTGGCCATGGAGGTCTCTATTTCTTTCTAATCTAGGCCAGCTATCATTGCTTCCATATTAAAAATAAACTGAATTTGCTACAGCTTTTGGCCCAGCTAATGGGGAAAGAATGGGAACTCACCACTTCATTGATGGCTTTGATTAGGTAAAGACCTTCCTTATAAAAATAAAAGAGTCTAATGATACCTGAAACAGAAAAGTAAGTGAGAATGTAAGACAGACAATTGAGCTGAAGAGAAATTGGAAATTTTATATTGGACTTTGTGAACTTACCATCATGAGCTCGCTCATTCTTAGGCGTCCTTCCCAGCCCCTCCACTGCCTATGCTGCTCTTGGTCTCCCTGCCTTCCTCCACCCCTCACTTGAATGTTCAGGTTGTTTTCCTTCCTGGGTCCTCTCCACCTACCCTAGCTCCACCGGCATCTCCCAGACGTCTCCTGTAAGACATGGGCTACATCCATCTACTGGTTGATTCCTATCTGCCTGATTGAGCACACCATCCCTTACTGCTTCACACCATTATCCAACTGTTTCCTGCAAATGTATCATATTCCTCTTGAGATTCATAGATTCTTTGAGGGAAAGGATCATAGCTCACTGTTCCATGTGTCTTGCCTCTCAATCCCAACAAGCTCCTCATGCAGTTAATTTTGTTGAATTAATAAGTAGATATGTTAATCTAATTCTCATTTAACCTAATGGCTCCAGTATACAACCATCACCCACGATGACTTCTTACCTCTTTCTTGAGGTGCCTCCCACAGATTTATGACTTGCCTCTCTATACTATAATATCACCTTGTAAAGGCATCTGGCCCACTGTGGGTAAACGTCTAACTCAACCCAATACAGATTCATGGGATATCTGATTCATGCCAACAAATGTGCTAGGGACACCAAGACAGTCTACCTTCAGATTCATCATACTGAGGGTTACACAGACTTGAAACCACCTAGTATAATGTAGTGTGATACATATGATCCTATCTTTACACCAAACTCCTTCTGAGTATCAACATTCCCACAGAGATATCCCTAGATGCCTCAAGTCTGCACATGTTCAAATGGAATTCTTCAACTCACAGAACCCTGAGATCTTATTTTCCCGTAACTGTTATCAAGAAATGACATCATCATCCACCCAGTTATCTACGGCACAAAGGGGGAGGCATTCTCCTTCATCGCCCCCCAGCACACTTTCCCACTACTTGACTCGTATGCATATTCCATCATTCCCTAAGTTTTTCCATTAAACATTCCTTTCATTTTTTAAGCTTTTTATTTTGAAATAATTTTAGACTTATATAAAAGTTACAAAAATAGTACAGAGTCTCTTTGTATCCCTTGTCTTGCTTCCCCTAATCTTAACATCTTACATAACCATAGTACACTTTTTCTTTTTTTTCTTTTTTGAGACGGAGTCTCATTCTGTCACCCAGGCTGGAGTACAATGGTGCGATCTCAGCTCACTGTACTCTCTGCCTCCCGGGTTCAAGCAATTCTCCTTCCTCAGCCTCCCAGGGAGCTGGGATTACAGGTGCCCACCACAACGCCTGGCTAATTTTTTTTTTTTTTTTTTTTGTATTTTTAGTAGAGACGGGGTTTCACCATGTTGGCCAGGCTGGTGTCAAACTCCTGACCTCAAGTGATCCACCTGCCTAGGCTTCCCAAAGTGCTGGGATTACAGGCATGAGCCACCACACCTGGCCTTTCTTTTCATTTTAACAGCCCCTGTCTTGGTTCAGATGTTCAGAATTTTCTCTCCTTAATGACTGCATAGTTTTTCCGCCTCTCATTTTGCCTTTTTCAAACTCCTGCTAGAGTGCCCTTCTTAAATGCCAGTCTGGTCAGGTCACTCTCCTGCAGAAAGTTCTTCAGTGTGCCTGTGCTGGCTGAGCAGAGCCTGATGTCTAGAGAGATGCATGCCTTCACAGATGATCTCCAAGTGAACACGCACTTTCCGCTCTGCCTGCCACAATATGACACATCCACCTCACTCACTTCCAGCCAATGCTGACATTTGCCTTCTCATCCTCCACAAAGTAGGAAAGCTCCTCATATCCAGAGGTAACAGTCTGTTTCATCCAAACATAAGGACAGGCTAGAGGGAGCCTAGCTTTTGGGGGGCAACCAAGAGTAACAGCTCACCTATCTAGGACACTGTCTACAGTTTTCGATACCATACTTCTCATGGAGGCCTGGTTCATCCTCAGGCTGAGGGAAAAAGAGCAAGCTCTGGTTTGTATGAGAGGACTGCTGAGTGCTGGAAGGGTATGGACTCCAGGGCCATACTGCCTGGTTTGAAGCCTGACTTTCCATGTTACCTCAAGTAAGTTATTTAACTTCCATAAGTCAGTTGCCTCTTCTGAACAGGAATAAAAAATTTTACTTCCCCGCTAAGGCTGCCATGAGGATTAAATGGGCTAGCACATGTGAAATGGTAGAACAGTACCTGACCCACCATACCTGTTCTGTACATATAGTTACTATTACATGACCAGGGAGAAGTCTCCATGCCTGGCCCCACCAATACCTCAAAAGGAGATTAAATTGACAACAGTCTACAGGTATCTGTAAATGAGGCTAAAAAGGAAGATGAAGAACAATACCCATTTCATCCACAGGAGCAATAAGTATTTCATTCCCCAAATCTGTGGCCCAGATGGAAGTGACATCAACCTTAAGCTTCTCCCATGCATATATTTGTTTAGCACTGTACAGATTATAAATTGAGAATCCTTTGGCTCCTCCAATAAACACATAGTCTTGGGAAACAGCCATACAATTTGGCATTTTGTTGAGCTGGGAAAACAAAGAAAAAATATTATTTTCAGTTGTCACTGTCTTCAAATTATATGAGTTAGCTTCTCAGAGACATTCAGGGGCCCTTCCTAGATAATAATAACATTTCCTGGCTGGACGCAGTGGCTCACGCCTGTAATCCCAGCACTTTGGGAGGCTGAGGTGGGCAGATCACATGAGGTCAAGGGTTCGAGACTAGCCCGGCCAACATGGTGAAACCCCGTCTCTACTAAAAATACAAAAATTATCTGGGTATGGTGGCATATCCCTGTAAGCCCAGCTACTTGGGAGGCTGAGGTAGGAGAATGCTTGAACCTGGGAGGCGGAGGTTACAGTGAGCCGAGATCACACCATTGCACTCCAGCCTGGGCAACAGGAGTGAAACTCCGTCTCAAAAAAAAAAAAACCCCAAAAAACAACATTCCCAAACATAGTGCTCATCTAAAACTCTTGCCTAAGCATCAAGAAATTCATAGTATTTCACTGTTAGGGCAAAGAGAACAGAGAAAACAAATAAGTTGAGAACAAATGCATATTCACAACACTAGGCATGACCACAGGCCCTGTACTTTATTCAGCCGGTGCACTGTGGGAAGAACGGTAGCCAAGGCACTGGCAGATCCTCAGCCATCCAGCAAGAGAGTAGATTAATACATTAAGAAGATTTTTCAGTAACAACCACTGAATATAAAAGGATAGTATTCAATTAACCAGAATACCCCATATTTCCCCAGGCAATTACCAGATCATTTTAATCAACATCAGCATGCTTCTAATCTTTCAAAAATGCACTGACTTATTGAATGCAGCTTTCTGGTAGGAATTCCTTCCTGGATCAGGGGCTTTCATTTATTAACACTCAACTGAGAAACAGGGGCTCCTGGTCAACTGCTTACTCCATACCTGGATTTCTCCAAATGGAGGGTAGACGGTGGGCTGGATCTCGCTGCTCTCAGCTTCCCTCAGTGCGTTCCTCTCTTCAATAATTTCCCAAGACTGGTCAAACAGAAGGTTCACCAGCTTGTTGATCATTCGATAAGGCTGAGGCAAGGAATCCAGCTCCTCATCTGGATCCACGAGGACATGATCCTCTTCATCGTCTTTAGGCCAGTCCTTCTCTGTTGGGGGTGGCACCTCCAATGGTCCCTTTCGTGTACCAATGGGGTGTCTTATCTTCTGGGTCTGACTTCCTCTCAGGAATGACATCACAGAAGGTGGCACTGGGAACCTCTATGAAACTCTGAAAAGCTGATAAGAGAAGTAAACAAAGGAATTCTGGAAAAAAGGAAGCAACGAGAAGATAGCACACCATCCTTTTCTAGCACAATAGCCTATAGGGACTGTTTATTCCACAGACTGGCATTTTCCTTAATTACCAGAGGACTATTACCACGTTCTTAGGCTATGCTCTTCATATTAGTAAGGACATTAGAGGAGGCAGGTATTTTCCAGGCCACCCCTCGATGATGTGTACTAAGAAGGAAAGAGGAATTTGATACCCTTGTTGATAGGAGGGCAGATGTCTTTCTGTCCCAAATACAATTCACCCTCTCTCCTACACCTTATGCCTTCTCCTCATTCTCTTTCTTTCTGCAGATGGCTGTGCCCAAGCCAGGTGGGCAGTGAGCCATGATTCTCCTCCATTTCTTTCCTTCACCCCCCATCAGATGAAGTTCAAGCACTCCCAATCCCGACTGTCTGATTTGTTCCCTTTTCTCCTTTCCCACTGCTGCTACCCAGGAGTTCTGCAGACACAGTGCTCAGGGCCCATGAGATTTTTCAAGAGCCTCCAGAAATGTTTGAGACATTAAAAAAAGAATTGACCAAAATAAGATCCATAAATTTCCACTTCTATCTGTGCCACAGATTTGAGGAATAAAATACTTATTGCTCCTGTGGATGATAATTAAATATTTACAAAAATATTTACAATTTAATCAGCTCCACTCTATGTGTGTGTGTGTGTATACACACACATATGTATACATCAACTTATAAATATATAAAGTCTGTATATGTATACAAATAAGGTTCACGTCTACAAGAAGAGAACGAGTAATCTTTACTTCAGAAAATTCAAAATTGTAGGGCCTGTGGGGTGGTTCATATCCATAATCCCAGCACTTCAGGAGGCCAAGGTGGGAGGACTGCTTGAGGCCAGGAGTTCGAGACTAGCTTGGGCAACATAGCAAGATCCCATCTATACAAAAAATTTTAACAATAGCTGGGCATGGCGGTATGCATCTGTAGCTACTTGGGAGGGTGGGGTGGGAGAATTTCTTGAGCCCAGGAGTTTGAGGTTGCAGTGAGCTAAGATTGTGCCACTGCATTCTACCCTAGATGATAGAGTGAGACCCTATCTCAAAAAAAAAAAAAAAAAAAAAAACCCTCAAAATTGTGCACATTATAAAAAGGCTTTCATATGTTACAGTTTTTAAAAAAATATTTAATGTAGAACATAAGATACATTTTAAGGTGCTTAATATATAGTGGAGTAGGGTCTTGGACTGTATGAGTGCCGAGGGTCCATGAAGTCTTGTTTTTTTTTTTTTTTTTTTTTTTTTTAATTTATGAAGTATTTATTGATGATTCTTGGGTGTTTCTCGGAGAGGGGGATATGGGAGGGTCATAGGATAATAGTGGAGAGAAGGTCAGGAGATAAACACATGAACAAAGGTCTCTGGTTTTCCTAGGCAGAGGACCCTGCGGCCTTCTGCAGTGTTTGTGCCCCTGGGTACTGGAGATTAGGGAGTGGTGATGACTCTTAAAGAGCATGCTGCCTTCAAGCATCTGTTTAACAAAGTACATCTTGCACTGCCCTTAATCCATTTAACCCTGAGTTGACACAGCATATGTTTCAGAGAGCATGGGGCTGGGGGAAAGGCCATAGATCAACAGCATCCCAAGGCAGAAGAATTTCTCCTAGTCAGAACAAAATGGAATCTCCTATGCCCACCCCTTTCTACACAGACACAGCAACAATCTGATCTCTCCTTCCTTTCCCCACACTTCCCCCCCTCTTCCTTTCAACAAAACCGCCATCGTCCTCATGGCCGGCTCCCGATGGTCGCTGTCTCTTCGGAGCTGTTGGGTACACCTCCCAGACAGGGCGGCCGGGCAGAGGCGCTCCTCGCTTCCCAGACGGGGCCGCCCGGGCAGAGGCGCTCCTCACTTCCCAGACGGGGCCGCCCGGGCAGAGGCGCTCCTCTCCTCCCAGACGGGGCGGCCGGGCAGAGGCGCTCCTCGCTTCCCAGACGGGGCCGCCGGGGCAGAGGCGCTCCTCGCTTCCTCCCAGACCGGGTGGCAGCCGGGCAGAGGCGCTCCTCACCTCCCAGATGGGACGGCCGGGCAGAGGCGCTCCTCACTTCCCAGAGGGGGCGGCCGGGCAGAGGCGCTCCTCACTTCCCAGAGGGGGCGGCCGGGCAGAGGCGCTCCTCACTTCCCAGACCGGGCGGCCGGGCAGAGGCGCTCCTCACTTCCCAGACTGGGCGGCCGGGCAGAGGCGCTCCTCACTTCCCAGATGGGGCGGCCGGGCAGAGACGCTCCTCACTTCCTCCCAGACGGGGTGGCGGCCGGGCAGAGGCGCTCCTCACCTCCCAGACAGGGCGGCCGGGCAGAGGCGCTCCTCACTTCCCAGACTGGGCGGCCGGGCAGAGGCGCTCCTCACTTCCCAGACTGGGCGGCCGGGCAGAGGCGCTCCTCACTTCCCAGACTGGGCGGCCGGGCAGAGGCGCTCCTCACCTCCTAGACGGGGTGGCCAGGCAGAGGCGCTCCTCACTTCCCAGACGGTGTGGCGGCTGGGCAGAGGCGCTCCTCCCTTCCCAGATGGGGCAGCCAGGCAGAGGCGCTCCTCACTTCCTCCCAGACGGGGTGGCGGCCAGGCAGAGGCGCTCCTCACTTCCCAGAGGGGGCGGCCGGGCAGAGGTGCTCCTCACTTCCTCCCAGACGGGGTGGCGGCTGGGCAGAGGCACTCCTCACCTCCCAGACGGGGCGGCCGGGCAGAGGTGCTCCTCACTTCCCCCCAGACGGGGTGACGGCCGGGCAGAGGCACTCCTCACCTCCCAGACGGGGCGGCCAGACAGAGGCGCTCCTCACTTCCCATACGGGGTGGCAGCCGGGCAGAGGCGCTCCTCACTTCCCAGATGGGGCAGCTGGGCAGAGGTGCTCCTCACTTCCTCCCAGACGGGGTGGTGGCCAGGCAGAGGCGCTCCTCACTTCCCAGACTGGGCGGCCGGGCAGAGGCGCTCCTCACTTCCCAGACTGGGCGGCCGGGCAGAGGCGCTCCTCACTTCCCAGACTGGGCGGCCGGGCAGAGGCGCTCCTCACCTCCTAGACGGGGTGGCCAGGCAGAGGCGCTCCTCACTTCCCAGACGGTGTGGCGGCTGGGCAGAGGCGCTCCTCCCTTCCCAGATGGGGCAGCCAGGCAGAGGCGCTCCTCACTTCCCCCCAGACGGGGTGGCGGCCAGGCAGAGGCGCTCCTCACTTCCCAGAGGGGGCGGCCGGGCAGAGGTGCTCCTCACTTCCTCCCAGACGGGGTGGCGGCTGGGCAGAGGCACTCCTCACCTCCCAGACGGGGCGGCCGGGCAGAGGTGCTCCTCATCTCCCAGACGGGGCGGCCGGACAGAGGTGCTCCTCACTTCCCCCCAGACGGGGTGACGGCCGGGCAGAGGCACTCCTCACCTCCCAGACGGGGCGGCCGGACAGAGGCGCTCCTCACTTCCCATACGGGGTGGCAGCCGGGCAGAGGCGCTCCTCACTTCCCAGATGGGGCAGCCGGGCGGAGGCGCTCCTCACTTCCTCCCAGATGGGGTGGCGGCCGGGCAGAGGCGCTCCTCACTTCCCAGACGGGGCGGCCGGGCAGAGGTGCTCCTCACTTCCTCCCAGACGGGGTGGCGGCCGGGCAGAGGCGCTCCTCACCTCCCAGACGGGGTGGCCGGGCAGAGGCGCTCCTCCCTTCCCAGACGGAGTGGCCAGGCAGAGGCGCTCCTCACCTCCCAGAGTGGGCGGCCAGGCAGAGGCGCTCCTCACTTCCCAGAGTGGGCGGCCGGGCAGAGGCGCTCCTCACTTCCCATAGGGGGTGGCAGCCAGGCAGAGGCGCTCCTCACTTCCCAGATGTGGCAGCTGGGCAGAGGTGCTCCTCACTTCCTCCCAGACGGGGTGGTGGCCAGGCAGAGGCGCTCCTCACCTCCCAGACGGGGCGGCCGGGCAGAGGCGCTCCTCACCTCCCAGACGGGGCGGCTGGGCAGAGGCTCTCCTCACCTCCCAGAAGGGGCGGCTGGGCAGAGGCGCTCCTCACTTCCCATATGGGGTGGCAGCCGGGCAGAGGTGCTCCTCACTTCCCAGACAGGGTGGCGGCCAGGCAGAGGCGCTCCTCACCTCCCAGATGGGGCAACCGGGCAGAGGCGCTCCTCACTTCCTCCCAGACGGGGTGGCGGCCAGGCAGAGGCGCTCCTCACCTCCCAGACGGGGCGGCCGGGCAGAGGTGCTCCTCATCTCCCAGACGGGGCAGCCGGGCAGAGGTGCTCCTCACTTCCTCCCAGACGGGGTGGCGGCCGGGCAGAAGCACTCCTCACCTCCCAGACGGGGCGGCCGGGCAGAGGCGCTCCTCACTTCCTCCCAGACGGGGTGGCGGCCGGGCAGAGGCGCTCCTCACCTCCCAGAAGGGGTGGCCAGGCAGAGGCGCTCCTCACCTCCCAGACGGGGCGGCCGGGCAGAGGTGCTCCTCATCTCCCAGACGGGGCAGCCGGGCAGAGGCGCTCCTCCCTTCCTCCCAGACGGGGTGGCAGCCGGGCAGAGGCGCTCCTCACATCCCAGACGATGGGCGGCCGGGCAGAGGCGCTCCTCACTTCCCAGATAGGGCGGCCGGGCAGAGGGGTTCCTCACATCCCAGACGATGGGCGGCCAGGCAGAGATGCTCCTCACTTTCTAGACGGGGTGGCGGCGGGGCAGAGGCTGTAATCTTAGCACTTTAAGAGGCCAAGGCAGGAGGCTGGTAGGTGGAGGTTGCAGCGAGCCGAGATCACACCACTGCACTCCAGCCTGAGCACCATTGAGCATTGAGTTAGCGAGACTCCGTCCGCAATCCCAGCACCTCGGGAGGCCGAGGCAGGCAGATCACTCGAGGCCAGGAGCTGGAGACCAGCCCGGTCAACACGGCGAAACCCCGTCTCCACCAAAAATACAAAAACCATTCAGGCGTGGCGGCGCGTGCCTGCAATCCCAGGCACTCGGCAGGCCGAGGCAGGAGAGTCACCGGAGCCCGAGGCAGGGAGGTTGCAGCGAGCCGGATCATGGCAGTACAGTCCAGCTTCGGTAACAGCGGGAGACCGAAGAAAGGTAACAGCGGGAGACGGGAGAGGGAGAGGGAGAGGGAGAGGGAGAGGGAGAGGGAGAGGGAGAGGGAGAGGGAGAGGGAGAGGGAGAGGGAGAGGGAGAGGGAGAGGGAGAGGGAGAGGGAGAGGGAGAGGGAGAGGGAGAGGGAGAGGGAGAGGGAGAGGGAGAGGGAGAGGGAGAGGGAGAGGGAGAGGGAGAGGGAGAGGGAGAGGGAGAGGGAGAGGGAGAGGGAGAGGGAGAGGGAGAGGGAGAGGGAGAGGGAGAGGGAGAGGGAGAGGGAGAGGGAGAGGGAGAGGGAGAGGGAGAGGGAGAGGGAGAGGGAGAGGGAGAGGGAGAGGGAGAGGGAGAGGGAGAGGGAGAGGGAGAGGGAGAGGGAGAGGGAGAGGGAGAGGGAGAGGGAGAGGGAGAGGGAGAGGGAGAGGGAGAGGGAGAGGGAGAGGGAGAGGGAGAGGGAGAGGGAGAGGGAGAGGGAGAGGGAGAGGGAGAGGGAGAGGGAGAGGGAGAGGGAGAGGGAGAGGGAGAGGGAGAGGGAGAGGGAGAGGGAGAGGGAGAGGGAGAGGGAGAGGGAGAGGGAGAGGGAGAGGGAGAGGGAGAGGGAGAGGGAGAGGGAGAGGGAGAGGGAGAGGGAGAGGGAGAGGGAGAGGGAGAGGGAGAGGGAGAGGGAGAGGGAGAGGGAGAGGGAGAGGGAGAGGGAGAGGGAGAGGGAGAGGGAGAGGGAGAGGGAGAGGGAGAGGGAGAGGGAGAGGGAGAGGGAGAGGGAGAGGGAGAGGGAGAGGGAGAGGGAGAGGGAGAGGGAGAGGGAGAGGGAGAGGGAGAGGGAGAGGGAGAGGGAGAGGGAGAGGGAGAGGGAGAGGGAGAGGGAGAGGGAGAGGGAGAGGGAGAGGGAGAGGGAGAGGGAGAGGGAGAGGGAGAGGGAGAGGGAGAGGGAGAGGGAGAGGGAGAGGGAGAGGGAGAGGGAGAGCCAGAGCCATGAAGTCTTGTAAAAGCCCTGCTGCCATCGTCATCTTTTCTTACCGGCTGGAGTATATTTGTGATGCTTTCAATGTGTGAGTATGAGGACACTAGCTGACACTGGGGAAAGAACCACCGAAGTAATTAGTGGGGAGAGTAAGCTGAGCTCACAGAGGGCCAAGAATAATGCCTGTTTCCACCAGCAAGACTGGAAAGCCTCATAATTCACAGGGATTATGTAGACTACTCCGAAAAATCTTGCCTCGGTCATGGGAAAAATTAGCCCTAGAATAAATGCTCCTCTGTTGTCACCCATCAAATCTTAGAAGTTAGATAATCAAACTATTTCTAAGTAACATACTGCATCCCAGAACAAAGCTCAAGAATATTTAGAGGAATATAAAAATATCCAGCATTCAATGGAGTAAAATTCACAATGTCTAGGATCCAATAAAGAAATTACTTGGGCTATAGAAAGGCAAGAAAATATAAGCCATAATAAAGAGAAAAATCGATCAACTAAAGCTGAACCAGAGTCAATAAAGATATTAGAATTAGCAGACAAAACAGTTATAACTTTTTCCACAAAGTTATAAAGTTATAACTGTTATATCTATATCTTTCTAAATCTATACTGAACTTTTAGAGACACAGCTACAAGGTCTGAGATGAAAAATACATCAGATTAGATTAACATGAAGATTTCAGAGGCAAAATTAGATGGCCAGAAGAAAAGATTAGTGAACTTGAAGACACGGCAATAGAAACAAAATGAAACAAAGGAATAAAAAAGACTGAAAAAAAGAGAAGAACTGAGGTGTGAGATCATTTGAAGTGGCCTAATACAAGAGTGACTGAAATCCCCAAAAGAGAGAAGAAACAGAAAAAAAATTTGTAGAAATAATGAACAAAAATTTTCTAAATTTGATTAAAACTATAAACCCACAGATTTGAGAAGAAAAACTATATAAAATTATGGATAAAGACAAAATTTGAAAGCAGCCAGAAGAAGAAAGGCATCCCATGTACAGAGGAACAAAGTGAAAAATAACAGCAGACTTACTGAAGGAAACCATGCGAGTGAGAAACAGTGAAGCAACATCTTGAAAGTACTGAAAGAAAAAAACTTGTCACTCTGGTATTCTATATCCAGAAAACATATTTTTCAGAAAATTAAAGTGAAATAAGCCTTTTTAGACACACAAAAATTGGAAGAACTCATCATCAACGAGCTAGCATTAAAATAAATAATGTAAAAGAAAGGCTTTTAGGCTAAAGGAAAAGGATCAGGGTATAGTAGCTCTCGCCTATAATCCCAGAACTTTGGGAAGCTGAGGTGGGAGGATCACTTGAGCCCTGAAGTTCAAGACCATCCTGAGCAACAAAAGGAGACCTTTATTCTACAAAAAAAAATTTTTTTAATTAGCCAGGCATGGTGGCATGTGCTTGGAGGATCACTTGAGCCTGTGAGGTCAAGGCTGCAGTGAGCCATGATGGTGTCACTGCACTCCAGCCTGGGTGACAGAGATCCTGTTTCAAACTAATTAATTAAATAAATAAAATAAAATGATATCAGGTGGAAATAGAAATTTACATAAAGAAGTGAAAAACACTGGATACATTAGGCAAATTAAAAGATTTTTCTTATTATTTAAATCTCTTTAAAAGATATTTAAAATGCTTAAACAAAAAATAAAAATGTAGTGTAGGATTAATAACATATGTAAAGAAAAATGTATGACAATAATAATACAAGGGCTAGGAGAGGAGAAATGGAAGTATACTAATACCACTTGAAGGTAGGCTATGCTAGGTTAAGATGCATACTCTAAACCCTAAATTAACCACTAAGGAAATAAAACAAACAGTTATAGCCAACAAAAGCAATAAAACACATAAAAGTACTCAATTTAAATACTTAATTTAAAAAAGCAAAAAAGAGGAAAAAGGGAACAAGGAACAGATGGTACAAACAGAAAGTATAGCAAAATCTAACCATATCAATAATCACATCAAATGTAAACACTCCAATCAAACGACAGAAGTTGTCAGAATAGATGAGACTCAATATATGCTGTGTACAAAAACCCCACTTAAATATTAAGACACAAATAGGCCAAAACTAAAAGGGTGAACAAAGGTATACTATGCTAACATTAATCAGAAGAAAGCTGGAGTGACTACATTAATATCAGACACAGTATATTTCACAGCAAAGAATATTACCTGCGATAAAGAAGTTCATTTAATAATGATAAAGGTGGGCCGGGTGCAGTGGTTCATGCCTATAATCCCAGCACTTTGGGAGGCTGAGGCGGGCAGATCACGAGGTCAGGAGATCGAGACCATCCTGGCTAACACGGTGAAACCCCGTCTGTACTAAAATTACAAAGAAATTAGCTGGGCGTGGTGGCAGGCACCTGTAGTCTCAGCTACTTGGGAGGCTGAGGCAGGAGAATGGCATGAACCCAGGAGGCGGAGCTTGCAGTGAGCCAAGATTGCACCACTGCACTCCAGCCTGGGCAACAGAGCGAGACTCCGTCTCAAAAAACAAAAAAAATAATTATAAAAGTGTCAACTGATCAAGAGGGTATAAAAGTTCTAAATGTTTATGCACCTAATAACAGAGCTTCAAAATACACAAAGCAAAAATGGATAGAATTTTAATGAGAAACAGGAAAATCTACAATTACAGTCAGAGATTTTAATACTCTCTTCTCAATAAATTATAAACACATAAACAGAAAAATTTGTGAGGATATAGAAAACTTCAATAACACTATTAAGTAATTTTTTTCCAATTGACAGTTACAGAACGCTCTACCCAAAACAGCAGATTACAAATTATTTTTAAGTGCACATGAAACATTTACCAAGACAAACCATATTCCAGGTCATAAACCAACTAAGTTTAAAAGAACTTAAATAATACAAAGTATGCTCTCTGACTACAACAGAATTATTTTAGAAATCAATAACAGAAATTTTGATGGTTCAATGTGTACAAGACCTCAAAATATTAGGAAACTAACATGCTTCTTAATAACCCATGGATCACTTTTAATAGTTTTAATGCTCCTAGGGTAGATACTCAGGAATGGGATTGCTGGTCATATGGTAAATATATGTTTAAAATATTTTACATACATATTAGAATGGCTAAAAGAAAAAAATAGTGCCAGGTGTGGCAGCTCATGCCTGTAATCCAAGCACTTTGGGAGGCCAAGGTGGGAAGATTGCTTGATGCCAGGAGTTTGACACCAGTCTAAGCAACACAGTGAGACCCCCATCTCTACAAGAAATTTTTAAAAACTGCTGGGGTGGGAGTGGCATGCACCTCAGTCCCAGCTGAGGTAGGAGGATTGCTTGAGCCAGGGATGTCAAGGCTGTAGTGAGCCGTGATCATGCCACTGCACTGCAGCCTGGGTAACAGAGTGAGACTTTGTCTCTAAAAAAACAAACAAACAAACTGACAGTACTAAGCACTGGTGAAGATGCAGAGCAACTGGACTCCCATACATTGCTGTTGAAAATGCAGAACAGTACAGCCACTCTGAAAAAGGATTTGACAGTATCTTATAAAGTTAAACATATATTTACCATATGACCCAGCAATCCCATTCCTGAGTATCTACCCTGGGAGTAGTAAAACTAACCTATAATCCGAGCACTTTGGGAGGCCAAGGCAGGCAGATTGCTTGAGCCCTGGAGTTCAAGACCAGCCTGGGCAAAATGGCAAAACCTCATCTATACAAAAAATACAAAAATTAGCTGGGTGTGGTGATGTGCACCTGTAGTCCTAGCTACTCGGGAGGCTGAGGTGGGAGGATTGCTTTAGCCAGGGAGGTCAAGGCTGTAGTGAGCCATGATCACACCACTGTACTCCAGCCTACGTGACAGAGCGAGGCCCTGTCTCAAACAAAAACAACAACAACGACAACAACCACCACCACCACCACCACCACCAATGTAAGCTCACACAAAAACCTCTATGCAAATGTTTATGACAGCTCTACTTACAAATGTCAAAAATGGGAAACAATCCAAATGTCCTTCAACAGGTTTATCAATGGATAAACAAACTGTGGTATATCCATATAATAGAATACTACTCAGTAATAAAAAGCAAAAAACTATTGATCCACACAACAACATGGATGAATCTCAAAGACATTATGACAAGTGAAAGAAACCAGTCTCAAAATTTATATGCAGTGCAATTCCATTTATACAGCATTCTCAAAAATGCAAACTGAGTAATGGGGAACAGATCAGTGTTTGTCAAGAGTTATAAGCAGGGAAGGGTGTTATTCAAAAAGGATAGCATGGCTGGGCATGATGGCTCATGTCTGTAATCTCAGCACTTTGGGGGGCCAAGGCAGGTGGATCACTTGAGGTCAGGAGTTCAAGACCAGCCTGGGCAACATGGCGAAACCCCACCTCTACTAAAAATACAAAATAAGCTAGGTGTGGTGGTGTGTGCCTGTAATTCCAGCTACTCAGGAGGCTGAGGCACAATAATCGCTTGAACCTGGGAGGCAAAGGTAGCAGTGAGCTGAGATTGTGCCATTGCACTCCAGCCTGGGTGATGGAGTGAGGCTCTGTCTCAAAAAAAAAAAAAAAAAAAAAAAACGGTCAGCATGAGAGAGTTTTTTGGAGTGATGGAACTATTTCATCAGTGGAAAGAAAAATGTAAAGCTGTCTTTATCTCCAGATGATATGCTTATATAGGAAACCTGATGAAAACATTTTCTAGAACTAATAAATGAGGAGAGCAAGGTTGTAGGATACAAGTTCAATATACAAAAACTGATTGTATTTCTATGTACTGGCAATAACAAACCAAACATTGAAATAAAAATACCATTTATAACAGTATCAAAAACATGAAATACTTAGGGATAAATCTGACAAAAGATACATAAAACCTGTATACTGGGCTAGACAAGGTGGCTTGCACCTGTAATTCTAGCAACTCAGCAGGCCGAGGTGGGAGGATTGCTTTGAGTCCAGGAGTTCAAGGTTGCAGTGAGCTATGATCACGTTGCTGCACTCCAGTTTGGGCAATACAGCGAAACTCCCTCTCTAAAAAACACCCACCCATATACTGAAAACTATAAAATATTTCTGACAGAAATTAAAGAAGACCTAAATAAATGGAGTGTGATACCTTATTTATGAGTTGGAAGACTCAATTTTGTTAAAATGTCAATTCTTTTCAAATTCATGTACAAATTCAACACAATCCTTATGATAATCCCAGGTGGCTTTTTTTTTCCAGAAATTAAGAAGCTAATTTTACAACTCATAATTGGAGGACTAACACTACCTAATTTCAAGACTTATCACAAAGCTACAATATTCAAGACAGTGTGGTATTGGTATCAAAATAAACAAATAGATCAATGAAATCAAATAGGGAGTCCTAAATTAGATGCAAACATATATGGAGAACTTATTTTTGACACGAGCACAAAGACAATTCGGTGGAAAAAGGATATTCTTTTCAACAAATAATGCTGGAGCAATTAGATATCTATATAGGAAAAAAATGAACGCCGATCCATACCTTGCACCATATGCAAAAATTAACTCAAAGTAAAATCATACACCCAAATGTAAAACTGAAAACTATAAAACTTCTAGAAGAAAACTTTGGCAATCTTTACTTAGACAAAGATTTCCTATACAAGACATTAAAGTATAACCTAAAAAGAACAAACTGGTCATTTAAACCTTTTCAAAAATAAACTTATATTTCTTCAAAACACACTGTTAAGAGAATAAAAGGTAATCCTCAGATGGGGAGAAAATATATGTGCAAGTCACTTATCTGATAAAGTACTTGTGTCCAGAGTATTTTTAAAACTCTCAAAACTCAGTAATAAAAGAAATAACCCGGCCGGGTGCAGTGGCTCACGCCTGTAATCCCAGCACTTTGGGAGGCCAAGGCGGGCAGATCATGAGGTCAGGAGAGCGAGACCATCCTGGCTGACATGGTGAAACCCTGTCTCTATTAAAAAATACAAAAAACTAGCCGGGCGTGGCAGTGGGCGCCTGTAGTCCCAGCTACTCGGGAGGCTGAGGCAGGAGAAGGGTGTGAACCCAGTGAGCCGAGATCATGCCACTGCACTCCAGCCTGGGCAACAGAGCGAGACTCCATCTCAAAAAAAAAAAAAAAAAAGAAAAGAAAAAGAAATGAAATAACCCAACAATTTTTAAATATGTGCAAAAGATTTGTATAGAAACTTAACCAAAGAAGATATACAGATGGCAGATAGATTCATAAAAAGATGTTCAGCATCATTAGTCATTTGTGAAATGCAAATTAAAATCATGAGATACCACTATACATATATTAAAATGCCTAAAGTTAAAAAGATAGACCATACAAGTGTTGTTGAAGATGTACAATAAGAATGCTCATATACACTATTGGGAAACCAAAATGGTACAACTGGTTTGGAAAACAGTTTGGCAATTTCTTAAAATGCTAATGTGAAGGCTAAAGCAACTCCATCTTGGATGATAATCCTCCATGTTAACTTCTGATTAGCCCCAGTTCCAGAAAAACCTCTAACATTTCCAGTTTGACTCATTCCTTGTGTAAGAGCACCACTTACTGTAAATATTGCCCTTAGGTCAAAACAACCTTGATGTTATCATTCTTGCCATAAATTGTGTCCTTAAGCAATTATCTTACACATTCCCTCTGAAGCACCTTTCTCTATAGCACAGAAACCCTGGATCTGGTGGATAATGGCAGGGATCCACCATCTTGTCTTGCTTCCTGAGACACAGACATGGCTTCTGTTTGTTTGTTTAAATTGTATTTATTTATTAAATGTTTGTTTCTGAGAAACTGGGTATGTCAGCCTCTTGCTTTGGCCTCTCAGCTTTTTCAGACTTTTGAGGGTAAGTTTGCATAGGCCTGTCCACTGCAGGACAGTTAAACACACATCCACCGTCATATCCAGTCATTCCACTCTTAGGAGTGGCAGAAGGGAACTGAAAACATATGCCCATACCAAGACTTGGACACGAACAGTCATTACAACTTTATTTGTAGGAGCCCCAAAGTGGAAACAACCCAATGTCCACCAATAGGCAAACAGATAAGCTCTCACACATTGTCAGTGGTAATACAAAATAGGATAGCCACTTTGGAAAACAGTTTGGCAGTTTCTTACAAAGTTAAACATACCATATGTTTCAGCAATCACATTCCTGCGTATTACACTAGGAAAATTAAAACTTATGTTTCACATCAAAATCTGTACTTAAATATTTATAGCAGCTTTATTTATAATGGCTTCAAATTAGAGATAACACAAATGTACTTCAGTGGGCGAATGGATAATGAATTATAATAAATTCATATTGTGGAATAAAAAATTACAAACTACTGATGTGCACAACATAGATAATCTCAAATGCATTATGCTAAGTAAAATAAATCAGAAAAGAAAATAAAACGCTACATACTATATGATTCAATTTATATGATATTGTGAAAAGGGCAGAATTGTAGGTATAAAAAACAGATGAGGCCAGGCGTGGTGGCTCACACCTGTAATCCCAGAACTTTGGGAGCTCGAGGTAGGTGGATCACCTGAGTTCAGGAGTTCCAGACCTGACCAGCATGGTGAAACACCGTCTCTACTAAAAATATAAAAAATCAGCCATGCGTGGTGGCGCATGCCTGTAATCCCAGCTCAGGAGGCTGAAGCAGGAGAACCGCTTGAACCCGGGAGATGAAGGGTGCAGTGAGCCGAGATTGCGCCATTGCACTCCAGCCTGGGCAATAAGAGCAAAACTCTGTCTCAAAAACAAAAACAAAAAACAGATGATACACATCTGTGTTTAGAAGCACCCTGTGTTCACCTCTATCATCTAACATATCTCTGTGTTGTACTTACCAGTTTACTGTGTTCCTTATTAACCTATTACTCTAGGACTAGAGTTTAGCACAGTGGTTGGTATATGGCCAGCACTCAATAAATTCTTATTGCTTGCAGAATTGCCCTGACCTGGGCCATGTACTTAGAGAAAACTTCTGGCTCTCTTCCAGGCTCTTTCCTCTGCAAAAAATGAGTAACCCATGGGGCCAAGGAGATATGCTCACCCAAAGCCTAGTTTCCTTCTTCTGGAGTCTAGACCATGTTCAGGGTACCAATACCCCTGGAATTTACTGCCCAAATGACACCATGGCCTGCATGAGCCTTTCTCAGCTTTCTCCTGAGGGCAGACCCAGCTGCTAACGTGAGCACTCCTCGATCTCAAAGGTGGCAAAGGCATGGCTGCTTGCAGAGGTATGGGCAGAAGTTGGATGTGGCTTGGAGTATCAGGATGGTATGCAAGGCTCCTGGCCGGGAATGTAGGTGGGCACCAGAAAAGAAAGGGAAGTGGGAAAAGACTGGCGGCCATTTCTCCCCACACTGCCATATTCCAGCTGTGTTTCCAGGTATCCTAAGGAGTCTAGGAATTCTGAAAATGGCCTTCTACATCATTGTGAGGGTTTATTTGTCAATGTAGGAAAACAGACTATATTTTACTTAACAATTTGTTACTTGATTTATAACTAAAATATTTAAACATATGGTATGCTGGACTGCATTTGTACTCTTACCCACCGCCTGCAAATGTTAGGAGCTGGCCTGACCAAGGGAATAAAGATTACGAAAATGTTGACCTTATTTTATTTTTTTGAGACAGAGTCTCGCGTTGTCGCCCAGGCTGAAAAGCAGTGGCACAATCTTGGCTCACTGCCACCTCCGCCTCCTGGGTTCCAGCGATTCTCCTACCTCAGCCTCCCGAGTAGCTGGGATTACAGGCCCCCGCCACCATGCCCGGCTACTTTTTTTGTATTTTTAGTAGAGACGGGGTTTCACCCTGTTGGCCAGGCTGGTCTCAAACTCCTGACCTCAGGTGATCCGCCCACCTCGGCTCCCAAAGTGTTGAGATTACAGGCGTGAGCCACAGCGCCGGCCGACCTTATTTTGTGGTTATAGAGGGTATATTTTATAAAATTACTGCCACTGAGTGGGTAAGCCTCCTTTTCTTCAAGCCGCACAGAACGAATGTTCAGCGGTGCAATTTCATTGCAATCTATTTTTGCTTCACTTTGCTCATAATGACTCTTTTAGGATTTCCTCAGGTAACAATCTTCTTTCAGTGTTCAATAATCCAAGCAGAAAATTTTCTCACTTCATCCGGCTCCCATGCTAGGTTCACACTGTGAATTGGCTTATCTCTGCCCTAACCACTTCCTTCACCAGACATGGAGCTGGTGTAGCTCAAGGGAAAGAGGCACGGCGCTGGGAAATGATTAGGCCCCACCGTCCCAAACAAGAGCTCAGGGGAGTTCTGAGGCTGGAGAGACCATTCGGGATTTCACCCCGGGTTCCTGAGAACCTGAGATCTGCGGGGAGGCGCGAGACATCCGGAAACGCCCGAGTCTGGGGAGACGGACCCCCTCAAACTTTCTCTAGGAGAATCTACAGGTAAAGGGGACTCCTGGGACTCGAGGGGGGCCGCACCCCCTCAGACTTTCCTCTAGGAGACTCTACAGGTAAAGGGGAGTCCTGGGACTGGAGAGGAGCCCCGGCACCCGAAGGCAGGATCAGAAGTTTTGCTCACCTGGCCCGGCGGCGTTGCGTCGCCTTGGTAACCATAACTTCCGGCTTAAACCGGAAGTCCGCGAAGTTGCTCTACAGAAAGTGCGCCCGCCCCCTCTGGGGCGGAGAGACTCAGCCCCTCCCCCTCAGCCGATAACCTGGGACTGACCGTTCCCTGGGGATCCGGCGGGCCCCAGAGGACCCACGCCTGAGCCCGGTGCCACTCGTGGCCTTTGGGCTAGGAGCCATGGACGCCTTCACCCGCTTCACCAACCAGACCCAGGGCCGGGACCGACTCTTCAGGTGAGTCAGGTGCCAGCGGCCTCCGCCCCTTTCTCGCCCTAACTCGGTGCTCCCGTGCCTATTCCCCGGCACCCGAGAAAAAGGAGGTGATAGCCTAGTAGATGGAAGCAGGAAGGACGTTGCCAGCTCCTACGGGGGGAGTTTAGTATCCGAGCCCCTCCTCACCCTAAATTCAACGTGAGTGGGGCCAACGCACCCGCGTCCCGTCCTAGCCTCGTGCACGAAAGCCCCAGTGCCTGGCACCCTAGCCGCCTCGAGATCGCCTACGACGTGACACCGGCTGACAGCTCCTCCTCCCCTCCTAACTGCTCTCCGGGCACAGAAAGATTGGTTCTCTCCACTCAACATTCTTCCGAGGGATCTCCTTTAAAGAGAAACTTTGGGTTAGTATTTGTGGCTAGGGAAGCAGAGCGCTTGGTGTGGCTTCAAATAGCTCTCTTTTTTTTTTTCTTTTGAGACGGAGTCTCGCTCTGTCGCCCAGGCTGGAGTGCAGTGGTGGGGTCTCGGCCCACTGCAACCTCCGCCTCCCGGGTTCAAGCGATTCTCCTGCCTCAGCCTCCCGAGTAGCTGAGATTACAGGCGAGCACTACCACGCCCGGCTACTTTTTGTATTTTTAGTAGAGACGGGGTTTCGCCATGTTGGCCAGGCTGGTCTCGAACTCCTGACCTCAGGTGATCTGTCCACCTCGGCTTCCCAAAGTGCTGGGATTACAGGCGCAAGCCACCGCGCCCGGTCTCAAATACCTCTTGAAATGTTTGAGGAGAGACAGAAGTTCGCTTCCATTATTGCCCAGGCTGTATCATTGAGATACTGCACGTGGAATAGTTTTGTAAATTGTAAAACGAAATATAGCGGGGATGAGACCACACCAACTGGATTGGGGGGAAATACAGTGGGGAGAAGCTCAGAAAGAACTAACTGCACCTCTAAGGTTCATGCTGTGCTACTGAAAATATTAAACAGAGATTGTGTCTCTTTCTTTCTGTTCCATAAGAAACGAAAAGAACTGAGAGATTGTATCTTTAAAACAAATACAGTACTAGTTCATGATGTTTTAGAGATTTGGTTGATTCTTGCTTAATTAAAAAATAGTTACAGTTGCAGTTTTATTTAACAGGTCTTCATTCTCTTCTGGGTGTGCAAGTGCTGAAACAAACAGATCAATTAGAATGGCCCCAATAATGAGGCTTTTGGAAGCCATCTTTATGCCAGCTATTGTTCCCAGTGTTTTGCAACTATGAACTTATATAACCCTCATCACAACCCTATGACGTAGATACTCTAAATATTCTCCCCATTTCAGATGGAGAAACTGAAGCAGAAGGAGGTTAATAGATACTACACGGCAGAACTGAGAGATTCACATCCACGCAAATGACTCCAGTGCCCACTTAACTACCAAGCTATACTGGCTTTCTCATTAGCTTGATAGGTTTTCTAAATGGTTGCTTTATATACAAGCTTCATTAAATAGAAATTTCATTAAATAGAAAGCTGTAATTCCAGTGTACCTAGAATGTACCCTGCAAGGTTTATCAAGGAAGTTGGTTAAAAAAATAATCATTTAGGCCGGGTGCAGTGGCTCACACCTGTAATCCGAGCACTTTGGGAGGCTGA
This sequence comes from Pongo pygmaeus, assembly GCF_028885625.2. Lineage (NCBI taxonomy): Eukaryota > Metazoa > Chordata > Mammalia > Primates > Hominidae > Pongo > Pongo pygmaeus. The sequence continues at coordinate 95,327,950 of NC_072389.2, read as the reverse complement.
GGTGGGCAGATCACGAGGCGGGCGGATCACAAAGTCAGGAGATCGAGACCATCCTGGCTAACATAGTGAAACCCCATCTCTACTAAAAATACAAAAATTAGCTGGCGTTGTGGTGGGCGCCTGTAGTCCCAGCTACTTGGGAGGCTGAGGCAGGAGAATGGCATGAGCCCGGGAGGCAAAGCTTGTAGTGAGCCAAGATCACGTCACTGCACTCCAGCCTGGGCAACAGAGTGAGATTCCATCTAAAAAAAAATAAAAACATAAAAAATCATCATCATCATCATTTAGGCTGGGTGCAGTGACTCACACCTGTAATCCCAGCACTCTGGGAGCCTGAGGCTGGCAGATCACGAGGTCAGGAGTTCGGGACCAGCTTGGCCAACATGGTGAAACCCCATCTCTACTAAATATACAAAAATTAGCTGGGCGTGATGGCGCGTGCCTGTAATCCCAGCTACTCAGGAGGCTGAGGCAGGAGAATCGCTTGAACCCGGGAGGTGGAGTTTGCAGTGAGCCAAGAACGCACCACTACCCTCCAGCCTGGGCAACAGAGCGAGATTCTGTCTCGAAAAATAATAATAATAATAATTTATGTTTATTCCAAAAGATCTGAGATCTCTGGCATTCATTTCCCAGCCTCCTTGATGATCTGTATAACCTTTATGACCACACCGGCATTCATAAAATAACACCTTGCTTTCTGTGCCAATAATTCTCGCGCAAACATGGTGAACATTCCTAAAACCTGTCGGACTGTAAGAAGTGTGGCAAGCACCAACCCCACAAAGTGACATAGTACAAGAAGGGCAAGGATTCTCTGTATGCCCAGGAAAAGCAGCATTATGACAGGAAGCAGAGTGGCTGTGGTGGGCAGACTAAGCCGATTTTCCAGAAAAAGGCTAAAACTACCAAGAAGATTGTGCTAAAGCTTGAGTGTGTTGAGCCCAGTGAAGATCTAAGAGAATCCTGGCTATTAAAAGATGCCAGCATTTTGAACTGGGAGGAGATAAGAAGAGAAAAGGGCCAAGTCATCCAGTTCTAAGTGTCATCTTTTGTTTTATTATGAAGACAATAAAATCTTGAGTTTATGTCCACTTCAAAAATAAATAAATAAAAGTGATGTCTTATTGTTGGCCTGATCCTTATTATTAGACCAAAGCTCAGAAAGGCAGAGTCATTGACATGACCAGCCCTGTAACCAGGAAGCACACTTAAAAAAGAGAAAGCGATTGTTTATGATTCCAGTCTTCTCTTTTTATTTCATTCCTAGTAACAAGTTCACTATTTTAGAAAATGGAAAATGTACCATATTTTTATTGAGAATAATATTTATAGCATAAAGGGATTCAAATGCACTTACAAGACAGTAGGAACCAGGCACCTACTTTATTAGTAGATTGCCAAATGGATTTGGATGTGTGACTATGTAACGTAAAATTTCTCCTACATTTATATTAGTAAGTCATTGTTATTTGCAAGCATGACAATAATCACTTTATTAAATATATAGTATTATTAAGCAGGATTCTGCCTGTATTTTATATAAAATATGAATGAGTTTTGAAAGACAACTATGAAAACATATTCATACTAATTTATGTACTGATGTGTATTTGGTCCTTTCGTTTATAAAAAATTAAACAATCTTGAAACTGTGGATTTTTCATTTGGTTCTGGTTTGAGTTTGTGTCCTGTCTCATAGATGGTAGGTTAAGTACATGGTAGAAAAGTTCATTTTAGAAATCTGAAAATCAGGCCAAGCACAGTAGCTTATGCCTGTAATCCCAGCACTTTGGGAGGTTGAGGCGGGCAGATCACGAGGTCAGGAGATCGAGACCATCCTGGCCAACATAGTGAAACCACATCTCTACTAAAAATACAAAAATTAGCTGGGCGTGGTGGCACACACCTGTAATTCCAGCTACTCGGGAGGCTGAGACAGGAGAATCGCTTGAACCCGTGAGGTGGAGGTTGCGGTGGAGCCAAGATCACACCACAGCACTCCAGCCTGGTGACAGAGAGAGACTCGGTCTAAAAAAAAAAGAAAGAAAGAAAGAAAGAAATCTACACTGGGGAAGAGAAGGAGTATGGATCTTTGTAGACTTAACATGAGGGAGATTTTGTACAGTTTCTCACTTTGACTATATCCATTTCTCTGTGCCAGCAAAAGGTCTTTTGGAGGCACATTGGCTGCATTATTGTAGAGTTCGTTTTCATTACCTTTGTGTTAAATTTCCATGACATGTTCTACCCTTTGGCTCTCCTGTGGAATGACTGTTGCAGAATTTTGCTTTTGTAAGAGTTGCTATACGAGAAATGGTCTTGGAAATGTTGTCTGTAGGCATGTGTTTCTCTTTCCCTTACTTCATGAATTAAGTTTTATTTGGTTTGTAAATCATTCTTCTCCATTTTTTTTTCCATTTCAGAGCCACTCAGTACACATGCATGTTGCTTAGATATTTGTTAGAGCCTAAAGCTGGCAAAGAGAAGGTGGTAATGAAGCTCAAGAAACTGGAGTCCAGTGTGAGCACTGGTCGTAAATGTAAGTACCCTGTTTCTTGAGGAACAGTGGCTCCTGGTTTAGAATCCTCAGCCTCAGACCCTGTAATTCATGGAGTAATTTCTAGGTCATTAATTTCTAGTCAATCAAGTTTATTGGTGAAATTGACCAGTAAGGCTGTCCTCATGGCACAACAGATTTGAATGTGTTGCTGCAGACCATTCATAAACACCTTCTTATGTTCACATCTGGTGCTACACCTTATCTTTCTGCTTAATCATAACCAGTGAGACAGACAACGTGTTAGTTCACCTTTAGTTCTTAGAATCACAGTATGTTTTAGCAGTCTCTGACATGAGCTTCTGCTCCTGTGAGCCCCTTTGTTCTAAACAAGAGCGGAATATTTATATCCTAGACCACCTGCCTTTTTCTTTTCTTGAGGAGTGCTAGAGGCTATATAGGTGGATACATTTTTGTAGACCATGTTTGAGGTAGGTTTCATGCTAAAGGTAAAAAGTGAAATCAATATTTTGTGTTTGTTAAATTCACCTTAGTAATATATCATACTGGGAAATCCAGTACTTTTCATAGCAGTTGCCTTTCTGACTCTTTGTTGTTTGATGAAAACCAGATGTTGCTATAGTAGGTTAGCAGAGGCATTAGAATGGAATGTAGAGCATCACGTATTGATCAGTTGGTTTTGAGCACCTATGTTATATAGGTACATTCCTGAGCCTTATGGGAGAAGTAAGGTGCTTTAAATAATGATATATAAGATTTAGTGCCAAACTTGTTGGCTGAGGTAGAGGAAAAGAAAGGTGTTTTAGAGGAGGTGGAACCTGAGGTGAGGCTAGAGAGAAGGAAGAAGAGAGTTTCGAAGGGCAGTCTTCTCTAGTAAAGGCTCAGAACTGTTCTGAGCAAACCATTGTATGGGAGGATCATTGTCAAACTACAAAACTAGTTTGACAGAGAGAAGATTTAAATTGTCAAGTAGAGGGGTGGGAAGGGTGGGGCGAGCTTTTCTGGATGGCACTGAAGGCCAAGATTAGAAATTCTATTTAGATTCTTTAGAATGTTGGAGCTGAAAGGTCCTTTAGAGGTCACTAGTCTCTAAGTCCAGAAGGGGCTTATCCAGGGTCATTCAGCCAGTTAGTACAAGAGCCAGAACTGGAACCCAGAATCTATATACTAAAACAGTCATTATATATACTATTTTACTATTTTATGTTATTTTTGATAATACCAAACATTCTTTTTTTTTTTTTGAGATGGAGTCTCACTCTGTTGCCCAGGCTGGAGTGCAGTGGCGTGATCTTGGTGCACTGCAAGCTCCACTTCCCGGCTTCAAGCAATTCTCCCACTTCAGTCTCCCCGGTAGCTGGGACTACAGGCATGCGCCAATATGCCTGGCTAATTTTTGTTTTGTTTGTTTGTTTGTTTGTTTTTAGTAGAGACGGGGTTTCACCATGTTGGCCAGGCTGGTCTCAAACTCCTAACCTCAGGTGATCCACGCACCTTGGCCTCCCAAAGTGCTGGGATTACAGGCGTGAGCCACCGCGCCCAGCCCCTTCTGAGATTCTAAGTTTTCTGAGAGTAGCTACTTCTGAGCGCCTCCTGAGTCTAAGGTATGGTCCTTCAAGGAAAAGTACTTCTTTTGTACCTTCTGTGACATTTAGTACTATAAATTTCTCAGAAGGTGTTCAGTAAGTACCTAGTGATCGATGCATCCCTGATGATTTGAATTACATGCTCACATAGGACATGCCATTGCAATGGTTGATTTAATTCAACTAGGAGCTCTATTGTTCTATCCATTAAATTCTACCATCTTTATTTTCTTGACAATAGGTAGCCAAAAGGGGGTGGGACCAGAGAAATGGCAAAATGATAATAGTGTTTTTAAAAAGGACAGTCTTTTGTCTGGAAAATAAATAAAATGTAAGGCATCAGACTCTCCAAGAGAGTATTGCATCTGGAGTTCATGTTATCATAGTACCTTCCTTCTAAAGAAGTGTAGCTGGTAAATAATCAAATGTAACAGTCCACACTCATGATTGACCTTGCCTGGAGTATGCTGTCAGTCAACATTAAGGTGTTCATTACAATGGAGGAGGTAAATTTAAAGAGTCACTGTATTTTTTGCCTCCCAAGATCATTTTAGGTGTCCTTAATGTACTGTAAAATCTTGCTCTTTTTCTGAACAAAGACTGAGCCTTGAATGACCATCAGTTGTTAAAAAGACCAGTGCTAAGCTGGGCACACTGGCTCGTGCCTATAATCCCAGCTACTCGGGAGGCTGAGGTGGGAGGATTGCTTGAGCCCAGGAGGTTGAGGCTGCTGTGAGCTATGATGGTGCCACTGCACTCCAGCCGGTGTGACAGACCAAGACCCTGTCTCAACAAAAAACAATGAAAAGCTGGCTCCTCACCCTGATACAGGGATTCTATCTTCCCATTGTGTACTAATGAAATAACTGTTCACTATTGTGGGTTCTACTTGCAGGGTTCAGACTAGGCAATGTGGTACATGCTATACAGGCAACTGAGCAGAGCATTCATGCCACTGACCTGGTACCTCGCTTATGCTTAACATTAGCCAACCTGAACCGTGTGATTTATTTCATCTGTGACACCATCCTCTGGGTGAGGAGCGTAGGTCTAACTTCTGGCATCAACAAAGAGAAATGGCGAACGAGGGCTGCTCACCACTACTACTATTCTCTTCTGCTGAGCCTGGTCAGGGATCTGTATGAAATCTCCCTGCAGATGAAACGAGTTACACGTGACAGGGCAAAGAAAGAGAAATCAGCATCCCAGGATCCTCTTGGGTGCAGTGTGGCTGATGAGGAAACAGAATGGCTCCAATCCTTTCTACTTCTCTTATTCCGATCTCTGAAGCAGCATCCTCCCTTGCTCCTGGACACAGTGAAGAACCTTTGTGATATCCTGAACCCTTTGGACCAGCTGGGGATCTATAAGTCCAATCCTGGCATCATTGGACTTGGAGGTCTTGTGTCCTCTATAGCAGGCATGATCACTGTGGCATATCCTCAGATGAAGCTGAAGACCCGTTAGGGTGTTTTTAGGCTTGGAACTAGTACCTACTTTAAAAGATGGCCTCTTAGTGGGATAGACATTTGTATAAGTCACAGGCCATGTCATACTGTGCTTAAGTTCTTGTTCATGTGAGCATTTAACAACCTATGATGTGGGCAGAGATGAGGCCAAGAATGGAGAAGGGAGGAGCATGAAGAGTTGTATGTTTTTGGAGTGCTGGAGTGACTTGTGAATTTCTGAATATTTTCCCTTCATCTAACATTGATTGAACATCTCTTATGTGCATAATGGGAGCTTAGTATTTGCTGAATGAATAAAAATTGAAAGGAAAAAATTTAAAAAGACCTAATCGCACTGATCATTGAACACTAATATACAATAACTTTAGGGTTATATGGATCATTGGTTTCATATGATTACAGTAGGTCTGGTGCATGGCACTCTCAGATCTAGTAGAGGCTCTGATGTCAGTAGCAGGATAGAGGAGATCTGGGCTTACAGCCTCTCAACTTGTTGGCCCTTATACCATCACTGCACTCATGTCCTTGCTCTGTCCAGAAGTAGAATCAGAAAAGCATCAGGCACCTTCATGGTATAAATTGTTCTATGGGTGCAGTGAATAAGCAAAAATCAGGAGCAGACAGGAGGGACTTATAAAAATACGTACAGGGTCACAGTGGGTGCCTATATGTAGTCTGTGACAGATAAGAAGCTGACAGTGAGATAAACAAAAAACTGAGGCTACAGCCTCATTCCTCTGACTCCTAATCCAGTGTTCTCTCCATGCTCTCCCACTGTCTTCAGAATTGAGTAGAAATGTGATCCCCCCGAATCCTGTTTTTTGCCTCTTACTCTCCCATTATTTGGAATCTTCCTTGTCCAGTGGTTTATATTCTTTTCTAGAAAAACTAAAACTGGGTGGAGTGTGGTGGCTCACACCTATAATCCCAGCACTTTGGGAGGCTGAAGTGGAAGGATTGCTTGAGGCCAGGAGTTCAAGACCAGCCTGGGCAATGTAGTGAGGCCCCATCTCTACAACAAAGTGTTAAAAAATTAGCCAGGCATGGTGGCGTATGCCTGTAGTCCCAGATACTCTGGAGGCTGAAGCAGGAGGATCACTTGAGCCCAGGAGTTCAAGGCTGCAGTGAGCTTCCACCGTACTCCAGCCTGGGTGATAGAGCAAGACTCTGTGTCTTAAAAAAAAAATTAAAACAGTATTTAGACTTATCAGCTAGATTGTTTTATTTAAATCCTTCTAACAATTTAGGCAATTCTACATTAATTTTCATCAAAATTTATCCAGTCAAAAAAATTTCATGAATACTCCAGATGTAAGAGGGTCACAATTTTCTATGGTAAATCAGACGTCTTATTTGTAGGGTGATTGAGGGAGGTGGAAAGCACAGGAGGAAGCCAGTGAAGAGGACACTGGAATGCTGAGTCAATGACATTGACTCATGTTTCTATCTCCCATCTTGGGTGTGGGTCTTTATATGTGGTTACAGATCCTTTAGTTTGAGGGAGGTGAGGTAGAGAAATAGGATGCCAGCAGGTAGGAGGCTGATGTCAGTCCTCCCAGCAAAGCTGTGTCATTTATCTGAATGGAAATGAGAAAATAAATATGTATTCAATAAGTTACATTTCCCAGAAATGTGATTGAGATTCTCAAAGAATAGACTCAGATTCTTGGCTGTCTGTTTAACCAATCACGATATGGGATTTGAAAAATAAAATTTTGGGAATTTTAAGAGACATGAAAGCTACTAGGTCAGGGCAAACAAAAAGCTTAAATACCTATTTTTATTGTCCAGATCCTCTACTGTAATAGATTAATTATGTTCAATAAATTTCTAGACAAAATTGACTTGTGTCTGTGAGTGTGTTCTGGGAATAGAGAAGAGTTAAATGTAAGGCAATCCAGCAGATAATCCTCAATCAGCCTACACAGTTGGTACAGCGAGCTCTGGGCTAGAAGATCCAGGCTGAGGAGGAGGATGGAGAAAGATTGAGATGTAGAACCTCTGGGTTGAGAGGGACCTCTAAAATGAACTCATCTAGACTGCTACCATGGAGAGGGTGCTCTACAGTAGCCCTGTCAATGGCTGGCCGGCTTCGGCCTAGATAAGTCTGCCTTGAATTCATGGTGATATGTTATGTTACAGTGGTATCCATCTCGGTACTTTTGTCCTATGCAATGGTGAGTGGTGGGGAGTTTGGGAAATACTACCTCTTCTCGAGTTTGTGTAAACCTTAATGGTGTCCTGGTACCTCCCTGTGAATCCTTCTTTCTAACTAATGTTTTCCACCCCAGAGCCTCCACATTCATGAGGGATGCCAAAAATCGAAGAAGTTCTTCATAGATGTACAGCCCAGCACATTCACAACTGAGCACTGTTGCCTGATAATTCATTTATTCAACAATGAATGTTTGAGTGCCATGCATGGTTTTGGGGATCCACTTGTGAGCAAGATGACCTAGGTCCCTGCTCTCACGTGGTGGAGGGGTAGGGAAAGCAGGTAGGTACGGAGAAGGAAAGAAGATAGAACTCTATGCCCTGCAAGCTACTGCTAGAAAACTAACACTTCTGTCTTCCCTTGGGACTCTCCTAGGCCCTTTCACCACTTCTCACCTCTCACCCACATTCTGCACTCCCAGCTAAAGCAGCCAAAGGACTATTTGATTTGGCAGAGCTTTCAGGCACAAAGCCCTATGTTCCCTCTGGCCCAAAGCCACTACTCTGAAGGCTGAAAACTGCCCTTTGGCTCAGGTTGCTGTCCAGTCACAGCCTCACAGATAATTTGTGCTGAACCTTGAGGTGAGGGCAGAGGCCACTTCTTTAAATACTTTGTCTTCTCTACTGCCTTACATTTGAAAAGCCCAGGTTGGACAGTAAGTATTAAACGTATAGCATATTACTCCTTCGAAGCCCCCCTGCTTGACTCCTCCCTTTCCTGCCTTCTCATTCCCTACTTTATTGCATCACAGATACGTAATTTATTACCAAGGATCTTTCATAATTCCCCACCCCTGCCTCTTTCTTCTCTTGCTCACAGTGTGTGACTTAGCAGAGTCAACAATACATACAATTCCACCAGCAACAAAGAAAATAAGTTTTGTTTTCCTATTGTCCATTTTCATGAAGAGGCCCTTCTTAGTTAATCTGAAAGCTATGGCTTACACCATAGTCCTCCATCATATCTGAAGCCAGGAACTAAAACTTGGGCTTGTGCTTGAGTCCTGGCTAAAGAAGGGTTGAGTGGTGCTAGTTCTTGGTTGTCTGGGTGCTATTGATTAGTGATAGAATCTTTGTCAACACTCACTTATCCAGACTTATGAGAACAAATATCTACTTGGCTCTCCTACTCTTCATTCTGGTAGCATCTTAGGCCAGATAAAGTTCAATAAATTTTTTTGAATTCTAAGAAGTGGGAATTCCTCCCTCAAAGGCTATACTGTCAAAAACTCAACTCCCGGCTCTGTCGCTTCTTCACTGAGGGCACTTTATCTCCATAATCAAAGATGAATACATTCAGATGAACTCTTCTGTGTGGGTTTAAATTTTACTGTTCAACATTCACTCTTGCTAGTAAATAAGAAAAGATGAGAGAAATGGATTGAAAACTGTCCCACAAGACCCTCTATGGAAAAGGAGCCAAAAGATTGCAGAGGTATATAGAACTTTAGAGCTTTTGAGTTTAACAATGTATATCACTATACCTTCTTTCTGGAAAGCAGATTTTTGTGAATTGAGGGCAGGAACATTATAGAACTGATGCTTCATGGCTCTGGAATACTAAGTCCTCTGAGCCTGGATCTCCTTCAGCTCTGCCACCTACCTCCTTGTTTGCTAAGTGTCCTTAGAGAAGTTAGGATATACCTGGGGAACCCTGGGTCAGATAACCATGACAACTGGCTGACCCTGCTTTCTCTTCCTCTCTGCCCTCCTCTAGCTGGGAGGCGTAAGTAGCATTGCCCAAGACTCCCAGGAGTGATAGGAATTGTTTCTGCCTGAGGGGACGCTCTGCAGCCTGGGCTCTGTGAGACTGAGGTGGCGGTCAGCTGGAGTGAGTGTTGGGGTCCTGGGGCACCTGCCTTACATGTCTTGTTTATGAACATTAAAGGGACGAAGTTGAAGGTAAGGGCCTCTTGGGAATTTTGCTGGAGATGAAAAACTCTGCAGGGAAACTACTGAGGGAGAGATTCTGGTATAGATACCAGAATCTAGAAACCAGAATCTAGAAATAGAGGAATTGGATAGGCACAGTGGATCATGCCTTTAATCCCAGCACTGCAGGTGGCCAAGGCAGGTGGATCACTTGAGCCCAGGAGTTCAAGAACAACCTGGGCAACACAGTGGGATCCTGTCTCTACAAAAAAAAGAAAAAAAAATTAGCCCTGCATTGTGGTGCATGCCTGTAGTCCCAGCTACGTGGGCGGCTGAGGTGGGAGGGTACCTTGATCCCAGGAGGTCAAAGCTGCAGTGAGCCATGATTGTTCCACCACATTTCATCCTGGGCAACAGATTGAGACCCTGTCTCAAAAAACCGATAGGGAGAGGGGGAGAGGGACAGACAGAAAGAGAGAGAGAAATAGAGGAATTAACCCAGAGCCTTTTCAAAGATGAAACCTGAAACTTGTTTATTTATTTTTTTAGAGATGGGGGTCTCACTATATTGCCCAGGCTGATCTCAAACTCCTGGGCTCAAGCAATTCTCCCATGTCAGCCTCAGTAGCTGGGATTACAGGTGCTTGCCAATGCACCCAGCTTGAAACTGGTTGTTTTAGTCTCTTTAGGACCTTCATTTAAGAGCCTTAAGACTTTATCTAAAACTTTTTATCTCTTATGGCTACCTGCATTTTTTATTTCCTAACCTGAACTCCTTTTTTTTTTTTTTTTTTTTTTTGAGACAGAGTCTCGCTCTGTCGCCCAAGCTGGAGTGCAGTGGAGCGATCTCAGCTCACTGCAACCGCCGCCTCCCGGGCTCAAGCGATTCTCCTGCCTCAGCCTCCCAAGTAGCTGGGATACAGACGCCCACCACCACGCCTGGCTAATTTTTGTATTTTTCATAGAGATGGAGTTTCACCATGTTGCCCAAGCTGGTCTCGAACTCCTGAACTCAGGTGATCTGCCTGCCTTGGCCTCCCAAAGTGCTGGGATTACAGGCCTGAGCCACCACGCCTGGCCTCCTAACCCGAGCTCTTATAGGAAACATTATTCTCGGCAGGGCGTGGTGGCTCACACCTGTAATCCCAGCACTTTGGGAGACCAAGGTGGACAGATCACTTGAGGTCAGGAGTTCGAGACCAGCCTGGCCAACATGATGAAACCCCATTTCTACTAAAAAAAAAAAAAAAAAAAATTAGCCGGGCGTGGTGGTGGGCGCCTGTAATCCCACCTACTTGGGAGGCTGAGGCAGGAGAATCCCTTGAACCCCGGAGGCGGAGGTGGTAGTGAGCCGAGACTGTGTAACTACACTCCAGCCTGGGCAACAGAGCAAGACTCCATCTCAAAAAAAGAAAGAAAGAAAGAAAGAAAGAAACATCAGTCTTGACAAGCTACGGAGCAACTCATTGCTATGGGACCCTAAGGAGTGGGGCTATTGTGTGTGACATTCACCCTCCAACCTAATGCCTTCTGTTCAGGGCAAATGGGCCCCCAGGCAGCCTGGGCCTAGTTGGTGGCCATGAGATGTAGGGAATTGACCCAGTGGAGCTCAAGCCTGAGGGCTTCTGATGGGATCTGGGACTCTGTTTTGCAGCTTGAGGAGCTAGGATGGCAGTCAACAAAGACCCCACCTTGCTGGATGGAGACCTCCCTGTGAGTAACTTGGGCTCATCTGGGATGGACAACTGAGGGAGGAGGAAGAAGCAGGGAGGGGAGACGCAGGGGACTTAGAGCAAGATATTCCCAGATTATAATCCTAGTTCATTGACTACCACCGCTTAGTTATTCTTGCCCTCACCACCTTTTGTAGGGGGCAGTTGGAGGATCTGGGAGGGGGAAAAAAGATGCCTATTAAAAACTAAGCATCTTGAAAAAAAGGGACAGAAATCCTGGCTTAGGGACACGGGGGAGTGGAGAGGAAGGGAACTACTGTTTAAACCCTGACGCAGAAGCCCATGCTCTGTCCACCGCCCAGCTGGATGTGCATTCAGTGCAGAGCCACTGCATTCTGTGTCTCCAGCATCATTCATATGGCAAATGTCACCTCTCGGAGTTAGACGGTGCACAGCCTGTGCTGCTGTGTGGGGGGAAGGGTGGGATATTCCGTGTGTCTGGTGTTCTATCTCTGACCTGGTTTTCACTGTGACTTGAAACAGTGGCAAGATGCCTTGCCAGGAATGCTTGATGGCTCCTGGCAAGGCATCTCAGATTTGGACACAGTTCAGATAGTGAAACTTAAAAATTATGAACCTGTACAATATCCACCTTGCCCAAGTTAGGCTTTTACTAACTCTTGCACTAGGAATCACTTTGTTTTGTATTGAATCATAGAACAGAGAGAGGCGTAAAATGGTCAAGTACATGGTTAAGCCATTCTAACAGACGGTGGTTTATTCCCTTCTGAAGGAGGAAAGAATCTCTTTCCTCCTTCGGTTTTGTCTAAAACAACCTCTGAAGCCTCGTCCAAAATGTTAAAAAGAATGTTTTCTTGTTTATAGTCATACTGTATTTCTAGTTCAAATTTCAAATTCACCTGCAGGATCAAAAACTGAGATATTGGCCGGGTGCGGTGGCTCACGCCTGTAATCCCAGCACTTTGGGAGGCCGAGGCAGGTGGTTCACAAGGTCAGGAGATCGAGACCATCCTGGCTAACATGGTGAAATCCATCTCTATTAAAAATACCATCTCTACTAAAAATACAAAAAATCAGCCGGGCATGGTGGCGGGTGCCTGTAGTCCCAGCTACTCGGGAGGCTGAGGCAGGAGAATGGCATGAAGTCGGCAGGCAGAGCTTGCAGTGAGCTGAGATGGCACCACTGCACTCCAGCCTGGGAGACAGTGAGACTCCATCTCAAAAAAACAAACAAACTAAACTAAGATATTGTGGGCTGCTCTGTCTTTGTGTGCATGTAGGTCTCATTGATGGGGGTCTTTGAACTCTGCCTCCTACAAACAGAACAGGTCAGGTGTTCACTTTGCGAGCAAAACCATGCCACAGTGTCATATTCAAAGCTACAGAGAGCTTGAGCATCTGAATCTGACCTGGGGAGATTTTTTCTTTTTACTTTTGATACAGAGAATTCTCAACATTCATAAGAATAGACAGAAAAGAACATAGTAAGCCCCATGTACCCTTTGTTAGCCCCGAAGACCATGAATTCATGGCCAATCCTGCCTCATCCTCACTTCCATTAATTCCCCAACTTCGTGTTATTTTGAAGGTAATCCCAGGTAGGCCATTTCCAACTTGTGTTGGAATCCTGGCTCTGCCACTTATCAGCTGTGGGATCTTGGGTAAATCACTTCCTGTTTCTGATTGTCAGTCTCCTCATCGACTCAGTGTTGGTGACAGTGCTGACCCCAGAGGACGGCTGTTAGAATTAAGTGAGCTCATGTCACCAAGGCACCCAGACCAGTGCCTGCAGCATAATGGCACCTGGCAAATGTTCTTTCCCTCTGCATGCCTAGAATTTGTTCTTTTAATTTTATTTATTTACTTTTTAGATGCAGAGGCTTGCTCTGTCACCCTGGCTGGAGTGCAGTGGCACCGTCATAGTTCACTGCAGCCTCGGCCTCCTGGTCTCAGACAGTCCTCTCATCTCAGCCTCCCCAGTAGCTGGGACTCTGTAGTCCACATGCCATCAAATATTAGCATGGCTGGCTTTTTTTTTTTTTTTTTTTTTTTTTGTGGCTCAGAGTGGTCTCAAACTCCCGGGTTCAAATGATCCTCCTGCCTCAGACTCCCAAAGTGTTGGGATTACAGGCATGAGCTTCTACACTTAGCCCTAGAATTCATTCTTTTACTCAGAGACCAGTGTTTTTTCACTAAGATTCCTAGGTGACCTAAAGCTTAATTATGTGACTGCTGCCAAAGGTGCATTACTAACAGCACAGCACCCCGGAAATGATAAACGATTGTTCCACTACACCCAGCACGCGCAGATCACACCCAGAGTGCTGTCTTTGAGTGTTTTTTGTTTTTTGAGACAGGGTGTCATTCTGTCATCGAGGCTGTAGTACAGTGGCGTGATTATGGCTCACTACAGTCTCCAACTCCCAGGCTCATGTGATCTTCCCGCCTGAGGTTCCTGAGTAGCTGGGACCACAGGCACACAGCACCATGCCCTGCTAATTATTATTATTATTATTTTTTTTTTTTTTAGAGACGGGGTCTCCCTATGTTGCCCCGGCTGGCCTTAAACTCCTGGGCTCAAGCGAGGGTAGTATATTTTTAAGAAAGATAATGTAAAACTGTAGCATGTCCAGGAGAGGGGGTCACCAGACCACAGTGTGAACCATTTGTAAACGAAGGTAGGGACTGGAGCCATTTAACATGATAGAGGCACTTCTAAAGGGAGACATATTTGACTTCAAATATGTGAAGGGCCAACCCGTGAATGATGAAATAGGTTTGCTCAGTTTTGTTCCAGAGGGCAGAATGTGGAACAGGGGGGTGGAGACAAATTTCAGCTCAGCAAAGCTGTCCAACAAGGGACACAGGCCACTTTGTGAGGGGGAGAGCTCTCATTCAGGGAGACATTCAAATATAAGTCTTGGCTGGGCACAATGGCTCATGCCTATAATCTCAGTGATTTGGGAGGCTGAGGCAGAAGGATCACTTGAGGCCAGGAGTTCAAGACCGGTAAGACCCCCCTCAACAAAATAAAAATATTAGCAAGGCATGGTGTCACACGCCTGTAGTCCCAGCTACCCAGGAGGCACAAGTGTGGGGACTGTTTGAGCTCACGAGTTGGAGGTTACAGTGAACTATGATGGCACTAATGCACTTCAGTTTGAGCAACAGAGTGAAACCCTGTCTCTATAAAAAATAATAAATAAATACAAACAAATACAAGTCTACCAGAGAAACGATGGAAAGGATTCTTACTACAAAGTCCCCTAAGATTCTGTGATTCTGTGCAGTTGGGCAGATCTAAACCTACACATTCTACTAGGCACAGCCCTGACTGTAGTTCAGGTATTCAGCTAACATTACTGTGCCATGTTTAGGCTACACTCTGGGGATGCAGAGATGACAGTCTACGGGGAGTGAGATGAATACACATAACCACAGCACGGTGCGACGAATGTGGAGACAGCCAGGGAGGGAGTGGCTTCCAACGTGATGGAGGAGAGTCTGGAAGCTTCACAGGGGAAGTGCTGGTCAAGCAGAGTCTTGAGGGAATGGCATTCTGCTAGGCAGCAAGGGCTGTCGGGAGGGAAGGTGAGCATTCTAGGCAGTGGGGCTGGGATACACAGGCAGGGAGGCAGTACCTCAGAAAGACCAGAAAAATGTTTGGAGAAGCCACCAATCAAAAGTGGACTAAAACTCTAGACATTAACAACACTTGCTCTCTACCAGGAGGTATCAGGGGAGTGAGTTGAGGTGGGGGTGGGGGTGGTGGGATCTGACTTGGTCCCTGGAGAACAGAGATTGCCTTGGCAGCTCTCCAGAACCTGGATGGTGACCAGGAGGACATGGCCAGCTGACTCTTGTTTTCCCCACGGGCTCTCCCATGCTCCCATGATTGGGGCATCTAGAGACCTCTTTGGCCTTGGTTCCCCCCAGGTCACTTGGACTTGGGCTAGTTGCACCATTGGTCCCCGTGACCCTGGGGTCACCTTCCTGGGAGGCTGGAGAGGGAGGTGGGACAACTTGAATGTGTTCCTTCCACACCAGGAGCAGGAGAATGTGCTGCAGCGGGTCCTGCAGCTGCCGGTGGTGAGTGGCACCTGCGAATGCTTCCAGAAGACCTACACCAGCACTAAGGAAGCCCACCCCCTGGTGGCCTCTGTGTGCAATGCCTATGAGAAGGGCGTGCAGAGCGCCAGTAGCTTGGCTGCCTGGAGCATGGAGCCGGTGGTCCGCAGGCTGTCCACCCAGTGTGAGTCCTCGTGGCGATCAGCAGCTGCCTGCTTGTTCACTGCCTACCTTCCAGTCTGTCTGTCTGCCTCTCAGTCTGTCTGACTGTCTGATAACTTGCTTGTCTGTCTGCCCACATCCCATTGCATGGTCTTCTTATCTATGGCTATAAAGGTATACATACCGATCTCTTTTCATCTATAGATGCCGATCTATGGCCCAGCTGGCATTTTCCTAGGATAACAATGATGGCCAGAGAATCTGCAGGGGAAGGGAAGGCAGAGCTATGCAGGCAGTGGTGAGGGTGGGGCCCATGGCAGACCAGACACTCACTGTAGCAGCACAGGCAGCAGCAGCAAGAACCAGCAGAGTCTGGTAGAGGCAGAGGCAGCCGGCACTAAGGGGCCTGGCAGGGCTGGAGGGCATGGAGGGAGGGGAAAGCTGGCTGAGCCCAGCAGCTGATGGTAGCGGCTCATGACGGGTGGGGGCGGCAGAGAGCCACCAGCCAGGGCCCTGGAGGCAGAAGACGACTCTCCTACGGGCCTTACCAGGTGTGCACCACTCAAATTGTTCTGCCCCATCTGAAAATGTGGTCTCCAAGGCATACACAGGGCTGAGGGAAATCACAGTAATGCCAAAAAGTCTAGCACCTTCCACCATCCTAATTACAGAATTATGGGTAGCTGAGGACTCCACACAGCAAACAGGAGAGGACAGATGTAAAGCAGGCCCAGGGCCTGTCCCTGGCTGCAAGCTCCTTAAATAGTTTCCTTGAGTCTCATTCTCCCCAACTGGAAGACAGCCAAGTCATCTGGGCTCTCTGCTGCTTGAGAAGTTTGTGAAGAAAAATAAGGTATCTGGAGAAAGAATATATGAAAGAGTATAAAGAACTCTCCTTGAAAGCTGTGGCCCCCATTGGCCATGGCTGCAGAGCCGGTGTCCCGGCCAACCCAGGCGGGATCCCCTTGAAGCAGGTGCATCTCTGATGCATGCCCATTCTCCGGGGGCAACTCTTTTCCCTTCCCTGTGACCCTTTTCAGACAGTTGACCATCTCAACACCTAGTGGTTATAAAGAAGAGCATGGACAGCCTCGGGCCTGCACTGGCTGTGCTGGGAGTTTGTCATGTTGAGAGCTAAGCAGGCCCAGCCCCAAGGCCTCACTGCCATCTGCCTCCCTCTCACACCTCTCTTCTCCCTCTCGTGCTCACTCAGAGCTCCCATGCAGGTGGGGAAGGAAGAGAAGGAGGGAAAGAACGGTACTTGTTTGTGATTCATATAGCTCCCATCATTCTTCTTCACAAAAATCCTGCCAGACAGGCACCATTAATTCACCTTTTACAAGGTAGGAAGCAGAGGCTCAGACAGGCTGTGACTTGCTGAGGCCACAGGCTGCTTAGATGTGGTCACTTGGCCTTTTGAGTGCAGGTCTGAGCGACTCCAGAGTTCCCACACAGACGAAAGAAACTGGCCCAGGTCTTGAGGAGTCCTTGTGGACAAGGGCTAAAGAGGGCAAAGGGCCTGGGGCCCAGAGATGTTGAGGAGGCAGCAGGCCTTGGGATTTGAGGGCTCCAAGTCACTTCCTTGGCACAGAGGCCACTGCTAGATTCTCATGGGGAGGGGCAGGGCTCACCCAAACTTGGCCCTTTCCTTCCAGTCATAGCTGCCAATGAGCTGGCCTGCCGAGGCTTGGACCACCTGGAGGAAAAGATCCCCGCCCTCCAGTACCCTCCTGAAAAGGTGAGCCCCTTTCCACCTCTCGAAGCCTCCCTGCACTCTGTCGTCACTACCTCTCAGGGAGGAGAGGGCAGGGGCTGCTATGCCGTGACCGGAAATCTGTGTCCCATGGTGAGCACCCTCCAAGGCTGGTGAAGACTGCCTGCTCCCAAGGCCACACAACAGGCTCCTCTTCTCCCTGTGAAGCTAAATGGAGGTGGGGTTTCTGGGACCAGCAGGCACGAGCCCAGAGGCAAACCCAAACAGGAGCTCGAGGCAGGTCCCACTGCCTCCCGATACCACGCCCTGGGATCTGAGGTTCCATAGTCTGCCCTGGACCACTGGGCAACTACAGCTGCCTAAGATCCTGAGTGACACACATTCAGATCCCAGGAGTGTCATCCCATATCCTCAATATCCAACATTTTATGGACCATGAGATTGAAAGTCACTTTACCTGGCTATATATTTATTGGGTAGTTGCTATGATAAGGACTCATTTTTGGTGCTTCTGGGGAATAAGCTTCGGTCTCTGACCTCATCTATCTCACTGACCAACTATCTACCCTTCCCACACACATGTACTGAGCCCTACCCTATGCCCGGGGCCATCACCTGTGCTTTATGAAGCGCTCTCATTTAATCCACTTGTCAACCCTCTGGGATAAGGGTTGTTATCTCCATTTTACAGAGAGGAAACCAGTGTCTCCCCCATGGCCACACAGCCTTAAGTGGAGACAATGAGAGCAGGTCTGTTCAGCTGTGAGGCCTGTGCTCTTTGCTCCCCATTTTTCCAGGTAAAAGGCAACATTTTTGTCACAAAGGAGCTCCCAGGATAATGAAGAAAAAGACAAATTGTTTCGATGCAGAACTTGTAGGAAGATTAAGCACAGCTATAAATCAATAGAAATGCTGTGTTCTGAGGACAGGATGGAGGAGATTCCTTGTGAGCCCGAGGGTATCAGGACAGGTGGCACCAAGGAGGAGGCTTTGGGGTCATCCTCACAGATGGGAGGGATCTTGACAGGCAGTGATGGGGGGTGAAGAAGCCAGGAGATCCAAACAGTTGGCACAGGGAAGGTTGGAGCCCTCTCCCTTTAAAGCCCAGCTTAATTCCAGGTACCTAAATATCAGTACCAGTTCCCTGGGCCTTTAGATGACGCCTTCCTGGGAGCTGGGCTCAGGTCACCAGACCCCAAAAGGGCAGCCCTTGTAGGGCCTGCAAGACCACATGCTTAACACCCCCACCAACTTCCCCCAGATTGCTTCTGAGCTGAAGGACACCATCTCCACCCGCCTCCGCAGTGCCAGAAACAGCATCAGCGTTCCCATCGCAAGCACTTCAGACAAGGTCCTGGGGGCTGCTTTGGCCGGGTGCGAGCTCGCCTGGGGGGTGGCCAGAGACACTGCGGAATTTGCTGCCAACACTCGAGCTGGCCGACTGGCTTCTGGAGGGGCCGACTTGGCCTTGGGCAGTATTGAGAAGGTGGTGGAGTACCTCCTCCCTCCAGACAAGGAAGAGTCAGGTACCTGCCATTCAGAGGCTCGGCCTGGGAGTGAATTGTCATACACACTGCCTGGGAATCAGCAGGAGGTGGCTCATCCAGCCACTGCTCTGGAATAGGGAAGGCCAGTGGGATTTTCAGATGGATTCATAATCATTTACCCCCCCCACCCCCATCCCATCTGTAAAGAGGGAAAGTGAGTTGTGGAACTCACCGGTGAGTTTGTGGTGGACCTAGAACACCTACTTTCCAGTCCTAGACATGACCCGGATCTCTCCGGCCCCTCTCTGACCTGTTTTCTCTTCTTTCCCCCCAAATCCCTACCCAGCCCCTGCTCCTGGACACCAGCAAGCCCAGAAGTCTCCCAAGGCCAAGCCGAGCCTCATGAGCAGGGTTGGGGCTCTGACCAACACCCTCTCTCGATACACCATGCAGACCATGGCCCGGGCCCTGGAGCAGGGCCACACCATGGCCATGTGGATCCCAGGCGTGGCGCCCCTGGTAAGTATCTGCCCTGAGCTCTGACTGACCCAGTGCCTGGGAGCCCTGTGGGCCTCCTAGTCCCTCCCATCACCCCTTCCTGTCCTGAGAACATTCTCTCTTCCAACCTGGGCTGGGGCTTTAGTTCTAAGAGGACTTGAGAGGGGTAGAGGGATGCCCTTCCAGACCACAGGGAAAGAGAAGGGACAGGATGTTAAGCAAGGGCAGGCCTGCCTTGCTAGAGTGCTCCTGCCCCACCACTCACTTCTATCTCCCCCATTTCCCTCTGAGTCTCCCACAAGCCCCAGCCTTCATCCCCCCAAGTGGGCCTCTTTCTATGGGTCTTCCCACTTATAAGACAGCAGGACCTCCATCTGCTATGCAAGCACTAGGGACTGTCATCCTTAAATAAACAAAGTATACAACCCAATTTGTCAGGGAGAGTGTACCCAGCACCAACGCACCCAAGGTAAAGTTGCCCTTTCTAGGCCCAGGGAGAGTTAACTCCCTACCACTCCCCACCTCCACCTCTCTGTATTTTAGCAGAAATAGGCTGGATGTTTTTCATAAGGAATTTTAGTAAGAAACTAAGGCCAGAAAAGAAAATAAAACAATATTAAAGCATAAAGGCCAGCAAACAAGATGACTACTTTTCAGCCATCTTTTGAGCAGTACTTTTAAAAGCATCATCAGGCGTGGATCATTCATTCAAGCAAGTGTTGGCCCTGCAGGGATACAGGAGCAGTAGTTCCCCTCTGTCCCCTGCATCAATAACAGCTGAGACTGAGTCACATGCCTGGACCCCGCCTGCAGTGGGCAGAACCTCACATGCCACCATTCACATAGAATAGAGTGGCATCCCCAAAAGCTGTGTAATAAGGAGGCTCTGTTTGTGGGGCTCCCTAGAGGTTTAGAATGTGCCTCAGGAGACACCAGCCCACTTGCTCAGTCAATTTCTTCCCATGGGACGCTCTGGTTCATTGAATTTTTCACTCTTAAAAGATCTGGGAGGAGTATCTACCAAAGCTAACATACATATATCCTATGGCCCAGCAGTTCCACTCTTAAGTGCATACCCAACAGAAATGAGCACTTAAGTCTCCTAAGACAAGTAAAAAATGTTCAGATCAGCAATATCTTTAGCTAAGAACTGGAAGCAATGCTAATGTCCATCAACGGTAGAATGGGTAAATTACGGGAAATTCGTATGCTGGAATATTACACAGAAATGAAAAAGAAGGAACTACTTCCATTTGCAGCAACACGGGTGAAACTTACACCGTAATATTTAACTAAAGGAGCCATTAATGAATGAATACACGTGGTGTGACTCCACTTATATGCAGTTCAAAAATAGGCAAAACTAATGCATGGTGACAGAGACCAGGATTATGGTCACTCTTGGGGGAATATGGACTGAGTGGGGACACAGGGAGTCTTTGGGTGTTGTAAATTGTCTATGTCTTGATCTGTGGTGGTTACACAGGTGTGTTCTTATGAAAATTCATAGAGCTTACACTAAAGATGTGTGCACTTTAGTGTATGTAGATTACCACTCAATAAAAAGTTTTAAGAAAAGTCTGCTGGGGCTGAGCCCTGCTCACCACCTGGCCCGGACCCTGGGGGCGAGGGGCTTGGGCTGCTGGGGCTCCCTGGCCTTCAGCAGGGGCAGTTGAGCCAGCAATCTGCTGCCATCCTCCCTCAGAGCAGCCTGGCCCAGTGGGGTGCCTTAGTGGCCATGCAGGCGGTGTCCCGGCGGAGGAGCGAAGTACGGGTACCCTGGCTGCACAGCCTCGCAGCCTCCCAGGAGGAGGATCATGAGGACCAGACAGACACGGAGGGAGAGGACACGGAGGAGGAGGAAGAATTGGAGACCGAGGAGAACAAGTTCAGTGAGGTGAGGGGGAGAGTGGGAGCCTCAAGGTCCCCCAGCCCACAGAAGGGGTGAGAAGCAGGGGCATAGGGTGAACTCAGAGCCTCTGCCCCAGATGCAGGGGCACGGCATGTGTGTGCAACACCCTTCACCCCACCCCCAAATGCCCAGCTGGCAAGGGACTTCCATGTCATTCTCTCAGCTGACCCTTGCAACACTCTGTAAATAGGCAGGGCAGAGATTATTGTCCCATTTTGCAGGAGAAGAAAGAGAGGTTCAGAGAGGGAATGTGACCTGTCCAAGGCCACACTGCTAGTGGCAGAATAGGCCTGAAGTTTTGTAAATTTGGTATTCTCATGCTTTCCCCTCTAGCTCTGGGGCTGGTGGGGAGGGAAGGGTCAGGGGAGTTATCCCAGGAGGCACTGACCCTGCTCTGGCCCCCAGGTAGCAGCCCTGCCAGGCCCTCGAGGCCTCCTGGGTGGTGTGGCACATACCCTGCGGAAGACCCTCCAGACCACCATCTCGGCTGTGACATGGGCACCTGCAGCTGTGCTGGGCATGGCAGGGAGGGTGCTGCACCTCACACCAGCCCCTGCTGTCTCCTCAACCAAGGGGAGGGCCATGTCCCTATCAGATGCCCTGAAGGGCGTTACTGACAACGTGGTGGACACAGTGGTGCATTACGTGCCGGTGAGTACCACCCCTGGCAAACTGTTAGTGTCCCAAGGAGGCCTGGACAGGGCAGATAAAGTAGATTTGACTGAAGGGGCTGCAGTCCCCCTCCTTTCCCCTACTCCTCTGAAGACCTGCCCACTCCAGTCCTCAGTGCCCTGGCAACATTTTAACATATCGGGCCTCTCCCAGCCCCAGGAGTAGAGGCCCATGGCTCTGGCCTGAGGCTTCTCCCCACGGCCCCTCCCACCTGCTGGTAGAGGAGTCTCCAGCCATCAGTCCCGGGATCCCAGTGGCTCACCTTCACCCCTTTGCTCTCAACTGAAAGGCCGGGCAGGTGCTGCGCAGGTTTGCATGCTGCTGCCTGGGAAGGGGTTGGAGAGGCTTCCAGGGCACCCTGAGGGGTGGGTCATGAGTTCCAGGGGACAGCAGCAGGCGCCACCCAATTCTATCACCTGTCACCGATAGGAAAAACCCAGGGGATACCAATGCCATCCCTTTGGGAGCCCCTTTCCAAAGCAAGTTACAGGTTATGCAGGCCTGGGGGGCGGGGCTGGTCAGGGCAGAAAGCACCCTTAGAGCTGGGAAGGCGGTGGGTTACTCAGTCACTCTACCAAGCAGCATGCCAGGGATCTTAGCAGCCCGCCTGTTCATCCTGCGCTCGGGCCAGCCCCAGGAAGGTGTACCCGTCCCTGGCCAGGTCACTGTGTGGGCTGCGAGGAAGAGTTAGGAAAGCTGATGACCTCCCATTGAGGGTTCCCCTCAAGAAGGCCTAGGGGATCCTGAAACTTTGGGAGGCTTGGCTTGCCTGAGCAGCCTTGTCCATGGAGAAGCTCACAGTGGGCAGGACCTCAGGGCTTTCCCCGGTGCCCCCCAAACTACTGAACCGCTCCCCAGCCTGTGTCCTCCTGACGGCCGCTCCCAGGGGAACAATCGAGGGGCCCGGGAAGGGGCGGTGGGTCAGAGGCGCAGGGCCCAGGGCCAAGCCAGGACTCTAAGGCGGCTGCCGGGCCCTCAGCTCCCCAGGCTGTCGCTGATGGAGCCGGAGAGCGAATTCCGGGACATCGACAACCCACCAGCCGAGGTCGAGCGCCGGGAGGCGGAGCGCAGGGCGTCCGGGGCGCCGTCCGCCGGCCCGGAGCCCGCCCCGCGTCTCGCACAGCCCCGCCGTAGCCTGCGCAGCGCGCAGAGCCCCGGCGCGCCCCCCGGCCCGGGCCTGGAGGACAAAGTCGCCACGCCCGTAGCGCCGCGCCCGGGCTTCCCGGCCGTGCCCCGCGAGAAGCCAAAGCGCAGGGTCAGCGACAGCTTCTTCCGGCCCAGCGTCATGGAGCCCATCCTGGGCCGCACGCAGTACAGCCAGCTGCGCAAGAAGAGCTGAGTCGCCGCACCCGCCGCCGCGCCCCGGGTCGGCGGGTTTCTCTAATAAGCAGAACCCGCCCTGTCCAGGCGAGCGTTGCCACTTTCAAAGTGGTCCCCTGGGGACCTCAGCCTTATCCCGATGATGCTGCCAAGGCACACATTTTTTTTTTTTTTTAGCATCCTTTTGGGGCTTCACTCTCAGAGCCAGTTTTTAAGGGACACCAGAGCCGCAGCCTGCTCTGATTCTATGGCTTGGTTTTTACTAAAAGAGTAATTGCCTTACTTGATTTTTCATCTCTTTAACCAAACTTGTGGCCAAAAGACATTTGACGGTTTCCAAAATTCAGATTCTGCCTCTGTGGATAAATATTTGCCACGAATGAGTAACTCCTGTCACCATTCTGAAGGTCCAGACAGGTTTTGACACATTCTTAGCACTGAACTCCTCTGTGATCTAGGATGATCTACTCATCCTCTGATGAACGTCCTCTGATGATCTAGGCTCCCAGCAGACTACTTTGAAGGGAACAATCAGATGCAAAAGCTCTTGGGTGTTTATTTAAAATACTAGTGTCACTTTCTGAGTACCCGCCCCTTCACAGGCTGAGTCCCAGGCCTGTGCTTTGTAGAGCCAGCTTCTTGCTCACAGCCGCATTTCCATTTGGATCATTACTGCCTTCACCTGCCTAGTCACTCTTTTGATCCTGGGGAACCAAAATGGTGATCATATATAGACTTTATGTATAGCCACAGTTCATCCCCAACCCTGTTCTTCAAAATGTTAATATTTGATAAATCTAGAAAATGCATTCATATAATTACAAAATTCAAACATTGCAAAAGGGTGTGTGTCTTTCTCCCCGAGCTCCCTGTTCCCCTTCATTAAAAACCACCATGGTGCCATCTCTTGTGTATGCAGGGCTGTGCACCTGCAGGCGCGTGTGTGTGCACTCCCCGCTTGTGTTTACACAAGCTGTGGGGTGTCATACATGCCTGCTTTTTTCATTTAATAATACAGCTTGGAGAGATTTTTGTATCACATTATAAATCCCACTCGCTCTTTTTGATGGCCACATAATAACTACTGCATAATATGGATACGCCTTATTTGATTTAACTAGTTCCCTAATGATGGACTTTTAAGTTGTTTCCTTTTTTTTTTCTTTTTTGCTACTGCAAACAGTGCTATAATAAATGTCCTTATCAAAAATGTCTAGTGTACATGTGTGGCTATATATATATATATATATATATATATATGATAGATGCATAACTTGTAACCATGACATACTGGGTGAAAGAATATGTGCATTTTAAGTATTACTAGATAATACCAAGTAGCCTGCCAAACCAAACCCTGTTTTTCTAGTTATTTTCACCTGCAGCTTCAGAAATATGCACAGAAAATTACAAGTCTTCAGTCAGTCCTTTTAGACATCCATATATTTATACTCATCTTCCACAGGTCCCCCTCAGACACGTAAGCACCCACTCTATTAGCTCCCACTCTATTGCACACCTGGAAGCCCCACTCCCTGAAACTGACTCTAGGGCCCTGGAACTGACTCTGTGGCCCAGGCAGATCTTTAGTGTAATGAGTCATGGGCCTTGATCTGTGGTTTTGGAGTCTGAGGATGCCAAGAATGGTGACAGGAGAGAGGCTGGTAGATATACACATAAAGACGTGGCCAGGCCCCTGAACCAGCCATGGACCCTGCCCACCCCACTTCCACGATATAAACTACACCCAGCAGTTCCCTGGGGGGTGGGGAGGGAAGATGAGGGGTGGAGTTTGCAAGAGGGGTTCTTAGAAGCTGATAGAACAGGGCTGAGCAGACAGAGCCCAGCACAGCCTTGGCAGGGCTCCATGGACAGATGCTGGAGAAGTGACCTCAGGCCTAAATGTGCAGAAAGAAACGCCTGCCTGTCCTGGGCCTCACCCACCCATGCTGCTTTCTTCCTGGTACTCCGGAAACCACATTCCTAGCTCTCTCCTCCTCCCCAGTCCTGCGGCTCCTCCTGCTAGGCTATACTCCAGAAGGCAGGAAAGCTGCCTCCTCAGCTGCATGAGGGCTGCGGCCGCCAACATGCCTGCTGGTCAGGCCCAGTTCCTTCACACAGCCCGGGTGCTGGAGGCCGCATATGGAATAGGACAGCCCAGGAAGCAAACAGTGTAAGTTGTAAGTTTCTTTTTACTCTTAGAAACCTCTTGATTAGGCAGCAAGGTACACTAAACCTGCTTCTCAGTATTTTGAACACATCTTGGCCAGTAACAAGGGCAAAATAGCTCCTCTAAATAGCAGACATTTGCTTCCTTGGTTCTAGGCTCAATGGGGGACTTTCCTGTGTTCTGCAGGGCATCACTTTGGCAAGGCCCACCCACACTCAGTATCTTCAGTGTAGCTCAGGACCTAGCAAAGACCTCCACTTCACATCGGGTTGCCCAGGGTCCTTCAGAGAAATACCCAATGCCTTCCATTCTAGCTTATAAAACCCACTTCTAACTCAGCCACAGCTTTTGGAGATGCAAACAATTACAGACAATAACATACATTTATCCAGGCAATTATTTACCCCTTTTTCCTCCCATAATTTCATTTTGAGACCGTATCGCTCTGTCACCCAGGCTGGAGTGAAGTGGCAGGATCTCAGCTCACTGCAACCTCCGTGCCCCCAGGCCGAAGTGATTGTCTTGCCTCAGCCTCCTGAATAGCTGAGATTACAGGCGTGCGCCACCATGCCCAGCTAATTCTCATATTTTTAGTAGAGACGGGGTTTCACCATGTTGTCCAGGCTGGTCTCGAACTCCTGACCTCAAGTGATCTGCCCGTCTCGGCCTCCCAAAGTGCTGGGATTACAGGTGCGAACCACCATGCCTGGCCTTCCTCCCATAATTATCTAGGATCTTAATATCCAAGGAACTTCTGGGCATGGAGAGAGATACCATTATGACTTGTGCTTAGATGCTCATTGTCTTAAGCATAACTTTCCTGACCATTTAAATACTTCATACTTAATCAAAATTTATAAAATGCATATATCAAATTATTTTAAATATTTAAATGTTGATTAGGTGGCTCACGCCTGTAATTCCCAGCACTTTGGGAGGCCGAGGCCGGCGGATCACAAGGTCAGGAGTTCGAGATCACCCTGGCTAACATGGTGAAACCCCGTCTCTACTAAAAATACAAAAAATTAGCCGGGTGTAGTGGCAGGCACCTGTAGTCCCAGCTACTCCGGAGGCTGAGGCAGGAGAATGGCATGAACCCGGGAGGCGGAGTTTGCAGTGAGCCGAGATCACGCCACTGCACTCCAGCCTGGGCGACAGAGCTAGACTCCATCTCAAAAATAAAAAAAAAAGAGTTTCTTAGGGAATATGACTAAGAGTGGGATTCCTAAATGATAAAGTGTGTGTATCATTAACTAGATATTGACAAATTGCCATTCAAAGTGGTTGCTCTGATTTACATTCTCACCAGAAGTATATGAGTCCTCTTACTCAGCATCCTCATCAGCACTTGATATTGTCTAATCACTTTTCATAAATCTGAGGGGAATAAAATGGAATCTTGTCACGGACTTAATTCCCTGATTAGCAATGATATTGAACATTGTTTATGGTGTTTATTTAATATTTGCATTTCCTCTTGTGTAAAGTATTTGCTCTTTCTTTTCTCTTTTCTTTTCTTTCTTCCCTCCCTCCCTCCCTCCCCTTTCTTTCTTTCTTTCTTTCTTTTTCTTTCTTTCTTCCCTCCTTCCTTCCTTCCTTCTTTTTTTTTTTGAGACAGGGTCTTGCTGTGTCACCTATGCTAGAATTAATGCTTTAATCAATCATAACTTACTGCAGCCTTGAACTCTTGGGCTCCAGCGATCCTCCTGCCTCAGCCTCCAAAAGTGCTGGTATTACAGGCGTGAGTCATCATGCCAGGCCTAGTTTTTCTCAATGATTTTTAGAACTTCTTTATATTTTCTGAATACTAACTCTTTATCAAGGATAAATATCACAAATATCTTCTTCCAGCTTGTTGCTTGTGTTTTCATTCTCTTTCTGGTTTCTTTGTTCATCCTTTCAATGAACAAAAGTTCTTAATTTTGATTTAGTCACAATTACCACTCTTTCCCTTCGTGGTTTGCAATTTTGAGTTGTGATTTTTGTTTGTTTTTAACCTTTCCTATGGTGCTGAGAGTTATGTTTTAAAAGCTCTCCCCTACCGTGAAGTTATGATGATGCTCCCCTAATAATATTTGCCATTATGATTTTCTTCTAACGCTTTATCCATTTTACATTTCATTAATTATTATTATTATTTTTTTGAGACAGGGTCTCACTCTGTCACCCAGGCTGGAGTGCAGTGGCGCCATCACGGCTAACTGCATCCTTGACCTCTCGGGCTCAAGCTATCCTATCACCTCAGCCTCCAGGGTAGCTGGGACTACAGGTGCACACCACCATGTCCACCTAATTTTTGCATTTTTTTGTAGAGATGGGGTTTCGCTGTGTTGCCCAGGCTGGTCTCCAACCCTTCAGCTCAAGTTATCTGCCTGCCTCAGCCTCCCAAAGTGCTGGGATTATAGGCATGTGCCACTGCACCGGCCCAGCCCTACATTTAATTAATTTTTATAAGTATGGTTTAAGTAGGAATCCATTTTTTTTCTTCCACGTGGATAACCATCTTATACATTTCCTAATTGAATTTTTAGTTGTGCTTTCTCTCTCTCTCTCTCTTTCTCTGTCTCTCTGGAGATGGGGTCTCTATCATCCAGGCTGGAGTGCCATGGTGTAATCACAGCTTACTGTAGCTTTGACCTCCCAGGCTTAAGCAATCCTCCCACCTCAGCCTCCAGAGTAGTTGGGACCAGAGGTGCACACCACCATGCTCAGCTAATTTTTTTTATTTGTAGAGATGAGGTCTCGCTATGTTGCCCAGGCTGGTCTTGAACTCCTAGGCTCAAGCTATCCTCCCGCTTCAGCCTCCCAAAATGCTGGGATGACAGGCGTGAGCCACCATTCTCAGCCTTGAGTTTCTCTCTGAATAAATTGTATACTACAGGAAATTTAAGAGTTGTCTCCAATGTCAGCTGGAAACTTCTGATTTACTGATGTCTGATGAACAATGGACCAGGTTCGGCCTGACAGATTGAATAGCTTTCCGCCACTGATCTGCACTCTCTACTCTGTCATAGGTCTGGTTTCCAGATTTGTTCTATTTGTTATTCCTGTAACATTAACACATTGTCTGAATTATAATAGTTTCAAATATGTTTTCTCATCTTCTTGGGCAAGTCCACCCATACTGCCCTTCTGCAAGTGTCTGTCGCAACTTCCGGCACTTTGCTTTTCCATGTAAGTAGTAAAATCAGCTTGTCAAATTTCACAAAAGGAATTTTTACAGGCTCAGTTTGTTTCAAGTAACTATAATTATTCTTTGCTCTTCTGAAGCTCATGATGTCACAAGTTGGCTGGTAAGAACCCCTTTAAGTTGGGGCTTTTGTCATTTCAGGCCTACAACATACATTTTAAAAGCATCTGAATTTTTTGACCACAAAATAATTATTCCAGTTCTTACCCTAATATATGGAATCAGCTACTTTTAATGGAAAAGTAATAGTGATAAAGGCCACAATTTGGACACTCGGGTACATACCAGATTGTTGCATATGAGTGCTACTGATACACAGAAAAACACTGCACATCCACCAGAAAGAGCAAGAAAAAAGATATATCTTTCTAAAATCATGAATGCACATTGATAGTTCCACCATCATGAAATTCTTTAAAAATTTATTATAACATGAAAGTTTTTATTTTCTCTACAATTTAATTACTATAATTGTAATTAGAATTGTACCTCTCTCTCTTTTTTTTTTTTTTTTTTTGAGACAGGGTCTTGCTCTCTCACACAGGTTGGAGTGCAGTGGCACCATCTCGGCTCACTGCAACCTCCACCTCCCAGGATCAAGCCAGTGTATCTTCCTACTTCAACCTCCCGAGTAGCTGGGACTATAGGCCCATGCCACCACGCCTGCCTAGTTTTTGCGTTTTTTGTGGAAACAGCTTTGCCCTATTGCCCAGGCTGGTCTCAAACTCCTGGGCTGAAGTGATCTGTCTGCCTCAGCCTCCCAAAGTGGATGGGTTTGCAGGCATGAGCCACCTCGGCTGGCCCAGAATTGTACCTCTTAAAACATGATGTTTCATTAATCATCATCACCTTTTATTACATTTTACAGACATGAAGATCCAAGTTCAGTTTTCAGCTTCTTCACATTTTCAGGGTCTAAAATGATTTTCTTTGGGCATCACCGCAGCAGGCTGCTCTGTGTTGTTCTTGTTCAGGACCCCAACTGATTTAGAATATTTGGGACCAACAGTGTCATTCTATAGCATGTCAAAGAACACTGGGGTTTCATGTGCTCTTTCCAATTGCTTGAGTTTTTAGTTTCTCCTTAACTGAATTGTCTATTGGAGGAAATGGCACAGCTCCTGGCATCTGACAGATAGATGCTTGGTACCTGAATCATGGTCCTTTGTGATACACGAATCAGTTGGCCAGCCTCTCCTCTATGAAGCTTCAAGGATGTGGTTGTGGAGATTGTGGATGACTTCCCTATATCCACGCTGTCTCACACTGGTATTGCAAGCCAATCATGGTAGTTCCATCCCCTTGACAGTGATTAGTTTGGGGGTGGACAGGACTAAGCTGTGTGGTACATGGAATGGGAAAGAAATCAGCTTGGAGGGCTCTTGATCCAAAGGGCATGCCTCACCACACACTGCTGTCTTCTTCCTCTGGACGTTTTGTGTCTGAAGTTGATGGCAAAAAAAAAAGAAGAGTTAAAAAGGCCAGCTCCTTGGTAATGTTGCTACTGACTCAACCTGCCCAGAAGCCCTCATCCCTCTGGGTTTCACTGTTCCCCGAGATAACACATGACCTTATGGTTCAAGCCACTTCAAATTGTGGTTTCTGTTACTGGAGGCTGAGGGTTTCCTAATATAGATCTATCTGATGAGCCTGGCAATTTCTATGGCCTTTAATTACGTTGCCTGTCTATGACAGGTAATCTTCTATATACATAATAAAATTTCACTGGAAACTACACTGGAGTTTACTTTTTCTAATGGCGTTTTAAGTGACAAATATGTTTTCAGATTTTAAAATTCACCCATTCATGGTGCTTCCAGTGCAAACAATGGATCAGAGGTCTCAGAGGTGAAGACACCAACCATCTCTTTGAGGCTGCCGTGGACACCCCCAGATCACCTCTCCTGCCCCTCCTGGTGCCACGTTTCCCTTGACAATGAGTGTAAGATAGAACTCAATTTTAGAAATGCTAAAATGTGAGAAAAGGAGAGTCTTACAACTGAGAAAACTTTTTTAAACGTGGGGAGATTAAAGTTTCTACCGGCTTTGTGAGTGGCGTGCAGGGGGCGTGGTTTGGGACTGGGAGTGGAAAACAGAGACCGGGGACGAAGGTGACTCGGGGCTGAGGACAGGATGGTCTGGAGTCCAGTTTGGAGGCAAATTCTAGAAAATAAGACGATGCCATCATGAGGATGCTGCACACTCTCCAGGCCCAGCCCTTGCGCACGGGCCCCGCCCGCCCTGTCTGCGGGCCGACTCCGCGACGCCGACCGGCTCGCGCCTCCGCCCCCGAGAGCCCCGGCGGGCGGAGTTGCGGGTGAGGGGAGGGCTGGTTTGGGGGGCAGGGGTCCCGATGACGGCATCGGAGCGCGCCGCACTGGGGATCGAAGCCTGACTGCCTGGCCCGGGACGGCGCTCGCACCCAGGCAGGTGAGTGTGGGCCCGAGAGCGGGTTAGGGGCGAGGACCGGGTGGGTGGAGGGAGGCGCGCGCTCCCTCCTCGCGCAGGCCTGGGCCTGGTGGCCCTGGGAGCCTGCACTCCTGGGAGACCTGACCCGGCATGAGGAGCCCGGCACCCTTGCTCCCCAGCCTCCTGGAAGCTCTTCCTTGGACTGGCCGGCGCCCTCTTCCCGACATCTGGGGGCTGAGGCCGGCATCCCGGGCCTGCATGGAGGGGCGAACGCCAAGGCTGCGAGAGTCGGGTCCCGATTTGTAATCACTTCTTCCAACTTTCCGGGAGCTCCGTCCCGCGCCCGCCGCCTCCAGCCCCGGCTGCCCTACCCCGGCTCCGGATAGCGCCTGCGGGGTTGTCAGAGCGCCTTCGGAGCGGGAGCGCTGTGCGGAGAAGCAGGGGCGCGCGGAAGCCGGGACTGCACCGAGCTCGGAACGCTCACGCGGAGGAGGGGTGCGCGAGGGCCCACACGGTACTGCGAGGCAGAGTTTACCGCTGTGTGCCCAGGCTCGGGAGCCCAATAGGGGCTGGGTGATTGAATTAACGAAAGGTTACTGTGCTGAGAGAGAGGTTAAAGGGTAAAGAATGAAGTGCCGGTGTGGCGGTGGGAGTGAGGAACCTGGTAAGAGGAGGCAGGGCAGGGAAAGTTCCCTGGATGAAGATTATCCATCACTATTTGTTGGGCAGCGTGGGACCTTGTGTTGGGCGCTGGTGATGAAGTGCAAAGTGGACCCAGAGGGTCCCTGCCTTCCAGCTCCTGGTCTGGGAGGTGGGGGAGAGAAGCGGGTAGTAACCTGCAGTTGCACTAGAGTAGTCACGGGCGGGTGGAACAGCACTGGGGGTTGTGTGCGTGTCGTGGTGGGGTCACAGAGGAGGGGAGCTTCCGTGACTCCCTGAAGAAGAAGATGGCTGCAGCCTGAGCCGGGAGGGATGGGGAGGCTTGGGTAACACCTAGCCGTTGCAGGCAGAGAGAGAAGGCGAGGAAAGGCCTGGGGTGTAGGAAGTGAGCAGTCCAGGGAGGCAGGGCCTGATTTAAGGCTTGTCTTTTTTTTTTTTTCCTTAATATTTTGAATCCCAGGCCGGTTGCGGTGGCTCACGCCTGTAATCCCAGCACTTTGGGAGGCCGAGGCGGGCAGATCACGAGGTCAGGAGATCGAGACCATCCTGGCTAACACGGTGAAACCCTGTCTCTATGAAAAATACAAAAAATTAGCCGGGCGTGGTGGCAGGCGCCTGTAGTCCCAGCTACTTGGGAGGCTGAGGCAGGAGAATGGTGTGGAACCCAGGAGGTGGAGCTGCAGTGAGGCGAGATTGGGCCACTGCATTCCAGCCTGGGGGACAGAGTAAGACTCCGTCTCAAATAAAAACAAAACAAAACAAAACAAAAACAAAAGCAAAAATATTTTGAATCCCAAGGGCAGTGGAGAGCCTTTTTTTGGGGGAGTTGGGGTTAGGCAGGGAGTGAAATAATTGCATTTGCATTTTGAGAGATGCCCCTGAGGCGCAGTGGCTGATGCCTGTAATCACCGCACTTTGGGAGGATCCCTTGAGCCCAGAAGTTCAAGACCAGCCTGGGCAACATAGCTAGACTGTCTCTACAAAATAATAATAATAATAATAATAATAATAATAATAAAATTAGGTACATGTCTGTGGTCCCAGCTACTCTGAAGGCTAAGGTGGGAGGATCACTTGAACCTGGGAAGTCTTGGCTACAGTAAGCAGTGATCATGCCACTGTACTCCAGTCTGAGTGAAAGAGAGAGACCCTGTCTCAAGAAGAAAAAGAAAGATGTCCCTGGCTGCCCTGCGGGAGGGGACAGGGAGACTGAGACCAGGGGGAAGGCTGCTCAAAGTCATCCTGGCACGATGTCAGTGGCCAGGACCAGGGCTTTAGCAGAAGAATGGGAAGCAGCAGGTGAACTTGAGAGATATTTAGGAGATGGAATGGGCAGGATTTGGTGGTGAGAGCTTGGTCTTGAAGGATCTGTTGGCTTTTTTGAAGAAGGTGAGGCAGGGGATGTGAGTGACTTGACAAAGACAGAGACTGTGGTAAACGCAGTGCATGTTAGGGACAGGAGTTCCCTGGTGTGGTGTGGTGCTGTGTGTGTGTGTTCTTCTAGGAGATGGGGCCATAGGGGCCATAGGGAAGAGTGCAGCTGAAACACTGGAGTTCAGG
The DNA here is from genome assembly GCF_028885625.2 of Pongo pygmaeus. Taxonomy (NCBI): domain Eukaryota; kingdom Metazoa; phylum Chordata; class Mammalia; order Primates; family Hominidae; genus Pongo; species Pongo pygmaeus. Next base: position 95,294,772 of record NC_072389.2, on the reverse strand, counting down.
AGTTAGGGCCTCATTTCGCCAGTGCTGGAAGCCATGACATGTTCCTGTGGGGGACTATATATGTCATGGCCCTTGCAATTTTTGAGCACCAGGTTGGACACGGGGATGTTCTGACCTTTGACTACCCTCCCCCAATCCCTCCAAGGTCAGGAGCTGCAGGATCTGGCTCGAGTCCCCTGCAGGGTGAGTCTAGCTCCTGGAGTACAAGTGCTGATGGCCAGGGCTTCTCTCTCTCTCCACAGGGCCCAGAGCAGTCCTCCCTCAGCATGGGGCTGGAGGCTCAGAGGCTGCCAGGGGCTGAGGAGGCCCCAGTGCGAGTTGCCCTGCGAGTTCGACCACTGCTGCCCAAGGAGCTGCTGCACGGGCATCAGAGCTGCCTGCAGGTGGAGCCAGATCTTGGCTGCGTCACCCTGGGCCGTGACCGACACTTTGGCTTCCACGTGGTGCTGGCCGAGGATGCCGGGCAGGAGGCCGTGTACCAGGCCTGCGTTCAGCCCCTCCTTGAGGCCTTCTTCGAGGGCTTCAATGCCACTGTCTTTGCCTATGGTCAGACGGGCTCAGGGAAGACATACACCATGGGGGAGGCCAGTGTGGGTGAGTGACTCTGTTCGTGGCCCTGTGCCCACTTTAAGGAGCCTTAGTTCCTTCCTGGATTTCTGCCCCGTCCTCTTGCTGCCTGTCCCTGTGGAAGGTGGGGATGCTGGGGGAGGAAGAGTCGATTTCCTAGACAGAGATCTGTGGCCCAGGCTGGGACCAGCCATGTCTGTGGGCTAGGCAGGGCAGGAAGGAAGGGGCGTTGGAGGTGAGTGGCCTTCTCACCTCCATAGAGATGGCGCCATGCTGCCTGGCTCTGGGGACCTCAGCAGAGGAAGGGCACGGAAGGTGGCGTGTCTCTAGAGGTTGTCAGGCTGGCTAGGGAAGGTCAGTAATCTGTGTTCTAGCTGGAGCAGTTGGGAGTGGGGGCCGTGTGTCCTGGAAGAGGCTGCTTTGGATGCTGCAAGGTGCTTCAGCCAGGCTCTGGAGCAGTTTCGAGAAAGATCCTTTGGGCCAACTGAAGGAAGTGTCCCCTTTTAAGTAACACAAGCTGCTTTTTCTCGGGTTACTGCCTTGCTCTGCTCCCTTCACTATAACAGAATACCATAGACTGGGTGGCTCCTCAACAGAAATTTATTCCTCACAGTTCTGGAGGCTGGGAAGTTTAAGATGAAGGCACCAGCAGATTGAAGGGCCTTCTTCCTTACAGACAGCGCCTTCTCTCTCTAAACTCACATAGTAGAACACAGAAGGGGTCTCTCTCAGCTCTCTTTTATAAGGGAACTAATCCCATTTATGAGGCCTCCCCCCATCCACTTCCCAAAGCCCCCACTTCCATCATATTGGGGGTGAGGATTTCTACATGTGAATTTTGGGGAGCATAAACAAATTCAGACCATAGCAGTTACAGAAACATACTTTGTTGTAAAAAAAAGTTAGGAAAATACAGCAAAACACATGCATGAAATAAAATGTACTTGATAATTGCCTTTCAGAAATCCGCGGCCGTTAGCCTTCCAGTTTCTTTCTCTGGGAAAATTATTTTACTTTTCAAAAATGGGATTATATTATACACATTCTTTTGTGTCCTGCTTGATTTTCTTAACAATGTATCATTGGCCAGGCACAGTGGCTCACGCCTGTAATCCCAGCACTTTGGGAGGCGGAGGCGGGTGGATCACCTGCGGTCAGGAGTTCGAGACCAGCCCAGCCAACATGGCAAAACCCCATCTCTACTAAAAATACAAAAACTGAGCCGGGCATGGTGGCTCACGCCCTGTAATCCCAGCACTTTGGGAGGCCGAGGTGGGCGGATCATGAGGTCAGGAGATCAAGACCATCCTGGCCAACATGGTGAAACCCCGTCTCTACTAAAATACAAACAATTAGCTGGTCATGATGGTACATGCCTGTAGTCCCAGCTACTTGGGAGGCTGAGGCAGGGGAATCGCTTGAACCTGGGAGGCGGAGGTTGCAGTGAGCCAAGATCTTGCCACCGCACTCCAGCCTGGTGACAGAGCAAGACTCTGTCTCAAAAACAAAAAACAACAACAACAAAAAACTGGCCAGGCATGGTGGTGGGGGTCTGTAATCCCAGCTACTCAGGAGGCTGAGGCAGGAGGATTGCTTGAACCCAGGAGGCAGAAGTTGCAGTGAGCCAAGATTGCTTCACTGCATTCCAGCCTGGGCAACAGAGCGAGACTCCATTTCAAAAACACAACAACAACAAAAAATGTATCATGAACATTTCTCAGTATCATTAAATATTCTTCAATCTAACTTTTTAGGCCAGGCACAGGGGCTCACACATGTAATCCCATCACTTTGGGAGGCTGAGCTGGGAGGACTGCTTGGGCACAGGAGTTGGGAGACCAGCCTGGGCAACACAGCAAGACCTTGTCTGTGCCAAAAAAAAAAAAAATCTAACTTTTTAATGGCTACCTGGCATTCCATTGTGAATATAAAATAGTTGGTCAGGTGCAGTGGCTCATGCCTGTAATCCCAGCACTTTGGGAGGCTGAGGCCGGCGGATCACGAGGTCAGGAGTTTGAGACCAGCCTGGCCAACATGGCGAAATACCGTCTCTACTAAAAATACAAAAATTAGCTGGGCATGGTGGCAGACGCCTGTAATCCCAGCTACTCAGGAGGCTGAGGCAGGAGAATGGCTTGAAACCGGAAGGTGGAGGTTGCAGTGAGCCGAGATCACGCCACTGCACTCCAGCTTGGGCAACAAGAGCAAAACTCCGTCTCAAAAAAAAAAAGTTGATTTGGCTAGATCTCCTATTGGATCGTCGGATGGACACTTAGGATGTTTGCATTTTTTGAAGTCATGAGGAAGAGTGCTGCTCTGAAGTTCCTCTGATTATTTCCTTGGGATAAATTTAGGAGGCCCTTTAGATAATTGAGCATGGATTAGGAGTAATCAAGGCAAGGTTATTTGATAATCTGTTGAGGATGCAGTGAAGGGGATGCTTACATCATGAAAGGGGTTGATTGAATCAGGAGAGGTTGCTTCCAACTCTTAAATTTTATAATTCTGCCTGACCACGCTGGAGCATGGCCTAGCTCAGGCCACCTGTCCCATCCTGGCCTGGGCCACTGCCTTCTCCATCCTAGAGCACCATCCTCCAGCTCTGGCAGGGGCCTATGAGCTTGCGGGCCTGGGGGCCATGGGCCATGTCCAGCTGAAGTGGCAGGAGGCCCTGCGGTGTCTCCCCAGCCTCCCTCCTTGAGGATGAGCAGGGCATTGTCCCGAGGGCCATGGCCGAGGCCTTCAAGCTCATCGATGAGAACGACCTGCTTGACTGTCTGGTACATGTGTCCTACCTGGAAGTGTACAAGGAGGAGTTCCGAGACCTGCTCGAGGTGGGCACAGCCAGCCGTGACATCCAGCTCCGGGAAGATGAGCGCGGGAATGTTGGTGAGGAACTCTGGGGTCCTCCACTGAGGGAGAGGGGCTTAGGGAGGCTTCACCTACTTGGAGTGGGGTGCTTACCTGTCTGGGAATGGCAACTCCTCATGGAAAACTCAAGCCCCGGGAGGTTTTGCTTTAGCTTCCCGTCTCCACTGAGTTCAGTACATGCTTCTATACCCAGAGTGAGAGGCGCTGAGGTGGGCCAGTGGGAAGCCGGAGCCCCTCGAGCCCGAACTAGGAAGGGCAGTACCCCGTGGGCATGGGGAGGGAGCAGTGGGTCAGGAAGGGGCAGGTTTGGGGCTAGTTCTGCTCTGCCTGCCCTCCTGGCTGGTCAGTCTGGCGGCCCCTGCCCTGGGGCTCACGGCCTTCTGTGCCCGCAGTGCTGTGCGGGGTGAAGGAGGTGGACGTGGAGGGCCTGGATGAGGTGCTGAGCCTCCTGGAGATGGGCAACGCGGCGCGGCACACGGGAGCCACGCACCTCAACCACCTGTCCAGCCGCTCACACACGGTCTTCACCGTGACCCTGGAGCAGCGGGGGCGCGCCCCCAGCCGCCTGCCCCGCCCCGCCCCGGGCCAGCTGCTCGTCTCCAAGTTCCACTTCGTGGACCTGGCGGGCTCAGAGAGGGTGCTCAAGACGGGCAGCACCGGCGAGCGGCTGAAGGAGAGCATCCAGATCAACAGCAGCCTCCTGGCACTGGGCAACGTCATCAGCGCCCTGGGGGACCCTCAGCGCCGGGGCAGCCACATTCCCTACCGCGACTCCAAGATCACCCGGTGAGCCGCTCCCTGGCTCCTGTGTGGCCTGGGGAGGCGGGGAGTGTCCAGCACGCCAGTGGGGGTGGAAGCCCAGGCACTGCGAGGTCTCCAGCCCACGGGGAACCGCGCCAGGAGCCGGTCCCGGGTCTGGCCCGCTAGCCCTGGGCCTGGAGCGTCGGGGCCCCTGAGAGCCTCCCCCTCGCGCCCTCAGGATCCTCAAAGACTCGCTGGGCGGGAACGCCAAGACGGTGATGATCGCCTGCGTCAGCCCTTCCTCCTCCGACTTCGACGAGACCCTCAACACCCTCAACTACGCCAGCCGCGCCCAGAACATCCGCAACCGCGCCACGGTCAACTGGCGGCCCGAGGCCGAGCGGCCACCCGAAGAGGCGGCGAGCGGCGCGCGGGGTCCGCCACGGCACCGCTCCGAGACCCGCATCATCCACCGCGGCCGGCGCGCCCCGGGTCCAGCCACCGCCTCCGCGGCGGCCGCCATGCGCCTGGGCGCCGAGTGCGCGCGCTACCGGGCCTGCACCGACGCCGCCTACAGCCTCCTGCGCGAGCTGCAGGCCGAGCCCGGGCTGCCCGGCGCCGCCGCCCGCAAGGTGCGCGACTGGCTGTGCGCCGTCGAGGGCGAGCGCAGCGCCCTGAGCTCCGCCTCCGGGCCCGACAGCGGCATCGAGAGCGCCTCCGTCGAGGACCAGGCGGCGCAGGGGGCCGGCGGGCGAAAGGTGGCCAAGGGACAGGTTGTGATTGTGGGCAGTGGGGAGTGGTGGAGAGGAAGGAAGAGGGTCTTCAGACAGCAGCTGCGCCCCTGCCTCCTGTCCATTAGCGGGGCACATTCGGGATTCGGTCAGTTCTGCTGATTACCGTGGTCACTTCCTTAACTTCACCGAGCCTCAGGTCTCCAGCTGTAAAATAGGGATAACCGTAGGACTTACCCCCATCTCTTAGTGGGGATGTTGTAAGGGCTGAGGGTGTCACATGTGCCTAGCATGCCGGTGAAGACGCAGTAAATTGTTCCTAATAATAGTGGTGATATTATTAATACAAATACGACGGATAATTACAAGAGATGACCCAAATGGCTTGCAGAGGGCACCCAGGCCAGCTGGGATCTGGGGTGCCCTCCCACCAGTGTGTCTGGAGTTCCCACTGCAGGCAGGGCTTGGAAGAGTAGGTAGAAAGCAGGGCTAGACAAGAAGAGGCCGGGTGTCCAGCTCGCCCTGTCAACCCCCGCCCCTGAAGCCCCTCTCCCTGCCCTATAGGAGGATGAGGGGGCGCAGCAGCTGCTGACCCTGCAGAACCAGGTGGCGCGGTTGGAGGAGGAGAACCGAGACTTTCTGGCTGCGCTGGAGGACGCCATGGAGCAGTACAAACTGCAGGTGCGGCGCCCGCTTCACAGTGCGGGGAAGGCTTCCCAGAGGAGGATGGAGGGAAGGCAGAGCTGAGTTTCTCAGGACGGGAGGGAGTTAGGGTAGGGTACTGCGGGGTAGGGGTGTAGAGTCAGGAGGTGCACATGAGCGAAAGTGTGGAGGTGAGCATCACAACAGCGCAGGTGGGTGTGCAGGACCACCAGGCAGGGCAGCTTTGCTGGGTGGTGTGAGCTTGGACGGGAGAGGGGACTGGAGGGGCAGCAGCGGGGGACCTTGGAACCCGGCGTAACCAGATCAACATTGCTCCTGGCGCCCTCTGGTGGCGGCGGTTGGAGGTGGCGGTCTGGCAGGATAGGGGTGTGATGGGACCTTGGGGTGAGTTTGAGTCTGAACTCCTACAGAGTTGTTGGGGTCGGGAGAGGAGGAGAGGAGTATTTGACACTCCTTAGTTTCAGCCCAGAGACGGTGGAGTGGCCTCAGACCTGTTCCTCAGTTTCCTACACTCCTGCCTGTCGGGGCATTCATGCCCCCTCGGCACCTGGACCATGTCTTGCAGAGCGACCGGCTGCGTGAGCAGCAGGAGGAGATGGTGGAACTGCGGCTGCGGTTAGAGCTGGTGCGGCCCGGCTGGGGGGGCCCGCGGCTCCTGAATGGCCTGCCTCCCGGGTCCTTTGTGCCTCGACCTCATACAGCCCCCCTGGGGGGTGCCCACGCCCATGTGCTGGGCATGGTGCCCCCTGCCTGCCTCCCTGGAGATGAAGTTGGCTCTGAGCAGAGGGGAGAGGTGAGAAGAGGGCGAGGCTGGGTGTCTGTGGGCCCTGCTGGACTGATCAAACTTGGGGCAGAGGAAGGGGGCACTGGGGCACTTGTCCCCCACTCATGCTTTCATGGGACTGGCTGTGAGATGCGAGAGGCTGCTTTCAGCTGTCCCCAGAGGAAGAGCCAAGATTTGAATGACTCTGGGCCTCCCAGAAGGGTCCAGTGCCATCCGGCATCCCTGGGGTAGCTGAAGATCGCTTGGAATGAGGAGGTTACAGAGGGGGTTCTGGCTTCCGGCGCCAGCTGGAAACCTTGCACGCTTCTGCAGACGGAGAGCTCATCACCTTTCAGACCACCCCCTCTGTCTTTGGATGGCTGTCTTTGCAGTTCGCTTTTCCACGTGGGGAACCTTGTTTGGACAAAGGTTACTCCTGCTCTGCCTGAAAGTTCTGGGTCCTCTGGGGCTTTTAGGCCTGGGTCATCTCAGCTCTCAAAGCTGGGGGTTGGCAGAAGTCTCGTGTTCACCCATCACTCTGGCAGGGAATTGTTGGTGAGATAGGACTTGGGTGCAGATGACCTGTACACAAGGTAGAAAGGGCAGATTGTCACCTGAGGAGTACCAGGTATCATGGGAGCCAAAGCAGGCGGGAGGGGAGGGGAGGGAGGAAGCTGTCACCCCAGCTTGAGATTCAAAAGGCTGCCAGAGGGGTCATTTGAGCTGGATCATGAAGGTAAGGCAGGGCTTGAGGAGGCAGAGATATGAGGAGGGCAGGCAAGGTGGGGTATACCGCAGGGACGATGACTTGGGATGGGAAATGGCTCACTCCCCTAGCAGGTGATAAATGGTAGGGAGGCTGGAGCTGAGTTGCTGACTGAGGTGAACAGGCTGGGAAGTGGCTCTTCAGCTGCTTCAGAGGAGGAAGAGGAGGAGGAGGAGCCGCCCAGGCGGACCTTACACCTGCGCAGGTGAGTGGGACCCACTGCCCCCACCTGACAAGGGCCTGCTCAGGGGCCAGGGCTAGGCAGGCTGGGGATCCCACTGTCTCCTCTCCTGACAGCAGTGGGGAAGCCTCTGGGTCCAAGGATGCCCTCATGTTGCCCTGGCCAGCCCTTGGGGGAGAGCTGTGGGGCTCTGAGCCGAAAGGTCTCACCGGAGCGAGTGTGATACAGGGTGGGCCCAGGCCTCCTGACTTCAGCCTCCAGTGTTGCCCTCTATGCCCCCAGCTGCCCTGTACCTCCTAAAACTCTGCCCCTGGACTCCTGATTCTGCCAGACTCACATCCTGGGTTTATATTGATCCTGGGAGGTGGAAGACCCGGTGGCCTGTCTTCCTCCCTCCAGGCCTGGGGGTGGCTGGGCTGGGGCAGGGGCTGGGGAGCAACATGGCCTCCTGCTTCTGTCCTTCAGAAATGGGATCAGCAACTGCAGTCAGAGGGCGGGGGCCCGCCCAGGGAGTCTGCCAGAGAGGAAGGGCCCAGAACTTTGCCTTGAAGAGCTGGATGCGGCCATTCCAGGGTCCAGAGGTAAGCTGGGTGGGGTGCAGAGAGGGCCTCCTCCCCATTGCCCCTCCACGGTCTTGGGCCAGCCATCTTGGGACAGTCCCACCCACCATCCCTGGCATCCGCTGCCCTCCACTCCTCTGTCTCCCCCACTGTCAGTTGGGGCAGCGACCTTGACAGGCTGCCTGTTGCAGCAGTTGGTGGGAGCAAGGCCCGGGTGCAGGCCCACCAGGTCCCCTCTGCCATGGCCTCAGAGTGGCGGCTGGCCCAGGCCCAGCAGAAGATCCGGGAGCTGGCTATCAACATCCGCATGAAGGAGGAGCTCATTGGCGAGCTGGTCCGCACAGGTGAGGGGTGGGTATCAGGTGGGCCTCTCACCCGAGGGGCACTTCTCATCGTTACTTCTGCACTGTTCTAGAGGGATTTCAACAATGAGGTGGTTAGGAGCAGGGGCCAGATGGCCTACGTTTGATACTCAGCCCAGCCTCTTCCAGCTGTGTGACCCTGAGCAAGTAGCATAACCCCTCCGTGCCTCAGTTTTTTCATCTCTAAAATGGGGATAGTCGTTGTACCTACTGAATAGGGGTGTTGTGAGGGTGAAGTGAGTTAATTCAGGTGAAGTGCTTAGAATAGCTCTTAGTAAGCAGTACTTCTTTATTCTTCTTTTTCTTTTTTTGCTTTTTTTGAGACAGAGTTTCACGCTTGTTGCCCAGGCTGGAGTGCAATAGCGCGATCTTGGCTCACTGCAACCTCTGCTTCCCAGGTTCAAGCGATTCTCCTGCCTCAGCCTCCCGAGTAGCTGGGATTACAGGCACCTACCACCACACCCAGCTAATTTTTTTTTTTTTTTTGTATTTTTAGTTGAGATGTGGTTTCACCATGTTGGCCAGGCTGGTGTTGAACTCCTGACCTCAGGTGATTCATCCGCCTTGGCCTCCAAAAGTGCTAGGATTACAGGCATGAGCCACTACGCCCAGCACTTCTTCTTATTTTTCAAGTGCCTGCAATGTTTCAGCCATTGTGCTGGGCAAAGTATCTCTCAGTCCTGGGGAGCACACAGTGAGTGTCATGGAGGACTGAGTGTCTCCAAATTGTGTTATGTCTTTGACTGGTGATATGAGTGAAGGAGGGGACAGGGGGTAATTTTAGGTGGTGACCAGTGGAGCGTTTTTATTTTAATAGTTAATGAATTTGTTACCAAATTCATCATAAATATTTTCAACCAGACATGAGACGAGTACCATGGGTCCCATATACCCATCCTCCAGACTTAGTAGTTACCAAGATTTTTCCACAGTTGTTTTACCTCCTCTCCCTTTTTTCTTTGCTGAATATTTTGAAGGACATACGAGACTTCATGTTCTTTCTTTCCTATACCTCCCAGTATGCTGCTTTGAAAATATGAACTTTTTTTTTTTTTTTTAACCTAACTGTAATACCATCAGCACACCTAATGAAACTAATGTCCTCTTTTTTTTTTTTTTCTGAGACGGAGTCTCCCTCTGTTGCCAAGCTGGAGTGCAGCGGCACGATCTTGGCTCACTGCAACCTCTGCCTCCCGAGTTCAAGTGATTCTCCTGCTTCAGCCTCCCGAGTAGCTGGGACTACAGGCGCATGCCAACACAACCAGCTAATTTTTGTATTTTCAGTAGAGACGGGATTTCACCATGTTGGCCAGGATGGTCTCGATCTCTTGACCTCGTGATCTGCCCACCTCAGCCTCCCAAAGTATTGGGATTACAGGTGTGAGCCACCGCGCCCGGCATGGTCCTCTTAATGACCTCTTAGTGTCCTCTTAATGACCAGAGCGTATGCACATTCTCTCCATTATCAGCAGTGTCTGTTTATAGCTGGATTGCTTGAATCAGGCTCCAAACTTGTTCCACACACACATCATACAGTCGTCACTTGATATCTATGTGGGATTGGTTCCAGGACCCCGTGAATGCCAAAATCTGTGGATGCTCAAAAAAGGTTTAGTAAATAATATGGTATAGTATTTGCAGTAACTGATCCACATCTTCCTTTAAATCACTTTAAATCATCTCTAGATTTCTTATAATACCTAATACAATGTAAAAGCTGGGTAAATAGTTGTTACACTGTATTGTTTAGGGAATGATGACGAGAAAAATCTGTACATGGTCAGTACAGATGCAGCCATTTATTTAGAAAAATATAATTTCCATCCATGGTTGGTCGAACCCATGGGTGTGGAACCCAGAGATGCAGAGGGCCGACTGTATTTGTTTCCGAGGTCTCTGACGTCTCCCTTCTCTCAGTCATCCTGTGGAATGTCCCAAACCCCACGTTTGGGGTTTGTCTGTTTGCTTTTTTGTGGCGTCATTTAGCTCATTCTTTTGTCCTCCAGATTTCCTGGAAATTAAGTTAGTTCTAAGGGCTTAATTATATACAGGTTCAGGTTATATATTTATTTTAGAATGCATTTGGTAAAAATAAAACTAATTTGTAATTTCCTTGGGTCGCTGTAGTGGATGAGGCTCATTTAAAAGGTGAGTTGAGGCTGGGTGTGGTGGCTCACGCCTGTAATCCCAGAACTTTGGAAGGCCAAGGTAGGTGGATCACCAGAGGTCAGGAGTTCGAGACCAGCCTGGCCAACATGGTGAAACCCCACCTCTACTAAAAATACAAAATTAGCCAGGTGTGGTGGCACGTGCCTGTAATCCCAGCTACTTGGGAGGCTGAGGCAGCAGAATCACTTGAATCTGGGAGGCGGAGGTTGCAGTGAGCCAAGATTGTGCCATTGCACTCCAGCCTGGGCAAAAAGAGCAAAACTCTGTCTCAATAAATACATAAATGAAGAGTTGATTTGAAGAAAAATATTAAGTAAACTGTGGTACTGGTGGTGCAAAGGCTTGGTGAAACCCACACAGGTGTCCAAGGGCTTGGAAACCTCCCAGGGGCACAAACAGCCGGCCCTCTCGGTGGAGCAGGGCTGCCTGTGCTGACACATTCCCGCTTTCTTCCAGGAAAGGCAGCTCAGGCCCTGAACCGCCAGCACAGCCAGCGTATCCGGGAGCTGGAGCAGGAGGCAGAGCGGGTGCGGGCCGAGCTGAGTGAAGGCCAGAGGCAGCTGCGGGAGCTTGAGGGCAAGGAGCCCCAGGATGCTGGCGAGCGGTCTCGGCTCCAGGAGTTCCGCAGGAGGGTCGCTGCGGCCCAGAGCCAGGTGCAGGTTAGTCTCGGGGCTTCAGGGTGGGGTGCTGGGGTGACTCCTGCCTCCTAGGCCGCCATCCTTGGGACCAGGACATGTGGGCTTTGAGGCCCAAGTTCACTGTGGAACCTTGTGCTCCAGCCCTGGCCCCCCAGGGTGAGGCTGGTATTGTATAGAAGCCGGGGGTCCGCCCAGCTTTACACACAGTAGAGGCAGGGGGCAGGTCCTGCCTGAAGACCACCTGGGAGAGCAACGAGAGGGTGAAGGGTGGGCGTCTAAAGAAACCTACCCTGCAGCGTGCAGTCCTCTGTCCCCTGGTCCCCCTTTCAGCTCTCCATTCGTTTACCCCTCCATCCCATCCTCCTTTGTCTGTCTACCCGTTGGTCCATGTGTCTGTCAAACCCATGCATCGGTTTAGTCTTTCTTTGAGACAGAGTCTTATTCTGTTGCCCAGGCTGGAGTACAGTGCCACCATCCTGGCTCACTGCAACCTCCACCTCCTGGATTCAAGTGATTCTCCTGTCTCAGCCTCCTGAGTAGCTGGGATTACAGACACGTGCTACCACGCCCAGCTGATTTTGTATTTTTAGTAAAGACGGGGTTTCTCCATGTTAGCCAGGCTGGTCTTGAACTCCTGACCTCAAGTGGTCCGCCCACCTGGACCTACCAAAGTGCTGGGATTATAGGTGTGAGCCACCGCGCCTAGCTGGTTTAGCCTTTTATCAGTGGATTGACCACCTGGCCATTTATCCACAGGTGCATCCACCCCTTCCATCCCCTTTTGTTAATTCATGCATTCTGTCTGTTTTAGTTTGCTACAGCTGCCATAGCAAACTTCCATAGACTAGGGGGATTTAAACGACAGAAGTTTAGTTTTTCCCAGCTCTGGAGGCTGTCAGTCCGAGGTCAAGGTGTCCACAGGTCTGGTTTCCCCTGAGGCCTCACTCCTTGGCGTGCAGATGGCCACTTCCTGGCTGTGTCTTGACACGGCCTTTCCCCTGTCTGCTTGCAGCCCTGGTATCTCTTCCTCTTGTCATGAGGACCCTGGTCATATTGGATTAGGGCCCACCCTGATGTCCTCATTTAAACTAATCGCCTCTCTAAAGACCTTCTTTCCAAATGCAGTCATATTCTGAGGTGCTGGGGGTTAGGGCTTTCATATAGGAATTTTGGGGAAACACGATTCAGCCCATAACGGTCTTCATCCTATTGTTTTTATTTTTTATTCTTGGACGGAGTCTCACTCTATTGCTCAGGCTGGAGTGCTGTGGTGCAATCTCAGCTTACTGCAACCTCCGCCTCCTGGGTTCAAGCGATTCTTGTGCCTCAGCCTCCTGAGTAGCTGGGACTATAGGCGGGTGCCACTACACCTGGCTAATTTTTGTATTTTTTTTTTTTTTTTTTTTTTTAGTAGAGACAGTGTTTCACCATGTTGGCCAGGCTGGTCTTGAACTCCTGACCTCAGGTGATCCGCTTGTCTTGGCCTCCCAAAAGTTCTGGGATTGCAGGCATGAGCCACTGTGCCTGGCCTATCCTATTTTTTTACCTTCATATGATCTCGCCCACCTAGCCATCTGTCCCTCCCACCCTTCCATCCGTCCATCCTTATTTTCTCAGTTCAAATGTCCAAGAGACAATATCCTGGAGTGGTTGAGAGCATGGGCTCTGGAGCCTGACTGCTCAGGTTTGAATCCCAGTTCTACCACTTACTAGCTATGTGTCGTTGGTCAAGTTTCCTAACCTCTCTGCCTCAGTTTTCTAATCTGTGAAATAGGGATAATCATAATTACACTTTTCGTAGGCTTGTTAGGACCATTTAATATACACAGAGCTCTTAGTATGGTGCCTGGTGCGTAAATGTCATAGTATTTACTATTATTAGTATACTGTTATTATTTTTTGAGTCAGAGTCTCGCTCTGTTGCCCAAGCTGGAGTGCAGTGGCACGATCCCGGCTCACTGCAACCTCTGCCTCCCGGGTTCAAGTGATTCTCCTGCCTCAGCCTCCTGAGTAGCTGGGATTAGAGGCACCCACCACCACACCCAGCTAATTTTTGTATTTTTAGTAGAGACAGGGTTTCACTATGTTGGCCAGGTTGGTCTCAAACTCCTGACCTCAAGTAATCCGCCTGCCTCAGCCTCTCAAAGTGCTGGGATTACAGACATGAGCCACTGCACCCGACCTCTGTTATTATTATTGGTCTATCACCCACCTACCCATTTGCCCTCTATCTGCCTGCTCTTGTTGAGTGCCCAGCACTATGGCAGGCTTGCAGTAGCCCCGTGCATGGCCCAGTGAAGACTGTATGGGTCCCAGGTGCTGAAGGAGAAGAAGCAGGCTACGGAGCGGCTGGTGTCACTGTCGGCCCAGAGTGAGAAGCGACTGCAGGAGCTCGAGCGGAATGTGCAGCTCATGCGGCAGCAGCAGGGACAGCTGCAGAGGCGGCTTCGCGAGGAGACGGAGCAGAAGCGGCGCCTGGAGGCAGAGATGAGCAAGCGGCAGCACCGTGTCAAGGTCAGGCTCATGGCAGGGCGGGGACCCTCTGTCCAGGCCAGTAGGCTGAGCTGGCGGCCCAGCCAGAGGAGCCCAGGCAGGGTTTGCCACCCACAGCCACGTGACCTTAGAAAGCAGGTCACTTAGCCTGAGTCTGTTTTTTCATCTGAAAATGTGGAATGTTATAGGAAACTCAAGGCCAGGGTGAGACTTCAGTGAGATGAGGTATATGAGGTGACTGGCATCTCGTGGGGCTTATTTCTAGGTGTTTATGTCTATTTGCTGGTCTCCAGGGAGATTTGTGTGGGATGGGTCTGGGGGACACTTCGCAGGGCCCTCTTGGGAGTGGGCAGGCACTCCTGGGGGCTTTGGGATCGGTGGCAGGCTCTGGTAAGATGCTGGCACCATAAACAGCCCTGCCCACTGAGCTCCTCACCCAGGAGCTGGAGCTGAAGCACGAGCAGCAGCAGAAGATCCTGAAGATTAAGACGGAAGAGATCGCGGCCTTCCAGAGGAAGAGGCGCAGTGGCAGCAATGGCTCTGTGGTCAGCCTGGAACAGCAGCAGGTGGGGCCAGGTTGTGTCCGAACCCAGGGCTCCCCTGGGGGCTGGCTGGTGGGTGCACCTTTCTCCCCAGTGAACCTTGAGTGGCGGCTGACACAGCCAGAGGTGGGCCCTGAGTTCCCTCCCTCCCTCCCTGCTTTTCCTTAGAAGATTGAGGAGCAGAAGAAGTGGCTGGACCAGGAGATGGAGAAGGTGCTACAGCAGCGGCGGGCGCTGGAGGAGCTGGGGGAGGAGCTCCACAAGCGGGAGGCCATCCTGGCCAAGAAGGAGGCCCTGATGCAGGAGAAGACGGGGCTGGAGAGCAAGCGCCTGAGGTCCAGCCAGGTGAGGCCCTGCCAGGTGAGACCCAGCCAGGAGAGATCCTGCCAGGTGAGGTCCAGTGAAGTGAGGTCCAGCCACGACAGATCTTGCCAGGTAAGCTCCTGCCAAGTAAGTTTCTGCCAGGTGAGGTCTAGCAAAGTGAGGTCCCTCCAAGTGATAAACCTGCCAGGTGAAGTCCTGCCAGGTGATGTCCCTGCCAGGCGAGGTCTAGACAGGAGAGTTTCTTCTAGGTGGTATCTCTGCCAGGTAAGTTCCAGACAGAGGAAGCTCTGTCCTACTGGGTTCCATCCTGTGCATCCCCGTGAGCTGTAGGGCTTCAGGATATTTATGACACGGTTACAGATGTAAGCACAGAAGAACCTCTCTTAAGTGTCCATCCTCCAATTCATTTCACTCATTAACCCCCTACTCAGTGCAGGAAGAATGAGGAGGCGCAGGTATAGGAAGGTGGTATAGCCAAATAGAAAGAGACTTCTCCGCCTGGCATCATTACTCCATCTAGAATAGGAAGGTCAGCTTCTGAGCCACAGCGTTGTCTTCTGTCAGATGGGATCATAATGTTACCATGATGGGTGGAGGGGGATGGCAGTCATTGATGCAGGGCCTGTTCTAGTACAGGGGCTTGGGCCAGATGCCCAGTGTCCCAGGCCCGCAGAGGCCAGGAGCCTTGCTCCTGCCAGCACACATCACTCTGATGTCCAGGAGGATTCAGGGTGCTACTGGATGATCCGTAACTTCCCTCGGCCAGGAGAGCCCTCACTTCCTCCCACATCTGGCTCCCAGAAAGGCCTTTGGGGCTTGGCCAATTCCTATCACTGTCCGGTCCGGTCATCTCAGTGACGGATCATTCCTCCCACCCCTACCCATTGCCTGTTCTTGCCAGGAGAGCCACGTCCCTCTGGTCCTTATCCTCCTCTCGCCATCTCTGAGTGCCCCTCTGCAAATGCTCTGCTCCCTTTAGCCCCGCCTCCTGGAGTTTCTGTGAACTAAGTCTGGTCTCCCTGCTGAGCAGAACATTTGGAGTGTTGGTTTCTTGAGGGAAGGACCCAAGTCCTCCTTAGCATCCGGCCCTTTCTGTCACCCCTGTGAGGACAGTGCCTGTTCCTTCTCTAATCCCTGGTGATTCTGCCCCCAGGCCCTCAACGAGGACATCGTGCGAGTGTCCAGCCGGCTGGAGCACCTGGAGAAAGAGCTGTCTGAGAAGAGCGGGCAGCTGCGGCAGGGCAGCGCCCAGAGCCAGCAGCAGATCCGCGGGGAGATCGACAGCCTGCGCCAGGAGAAGGACTCGCTGCTCAAGCAGCGCCTGGAGATCGACAGCAAGCTGAGGCAGGGGAGCCTGCTGTCCCCCGAGGTACCCTGCAGCCCCCTGGCTCAGCCCCTTGGCCTCCGCCCCTGGCTGCCATCGTCTGCCTGTCTGTCTGCTCTCCTCAGCCCTTGCTCCAGCCCTCTGCAGGTGCTAGGCCTTGCTGTCGGCAGAGCCAAGTTTGCACTGTTAGGTGGAGGTGGGGGCTGGGGAGGGCTGGTCTGGCCCTTCTGCCCCTGCTTTGGCCTCATTGGCTGGGACACAGAGGCCAGGCTGTGCTGACCTCTCAGCTCCTTTCTGGCTGGAGCCTGGACTCCTGTTCTGTGCTGCATTGAGTACCTGCCCGCACATCTCGGCTCCGTGTGTGGATGGAGCGTCAGGCACATACTCCGTGCACCTCATGCCCGCACATCTGTGTTCCCTGAGCAGAGAGAAAGCCTGTGACTACAGTCATGTGCTGTGTGACATTTCAGTGAATGACAGCTCATACAATGGTGCTCCCAGAAAATTATAATACCGCATTTTTACTGTGCATTTTCTATGTTTAGATACACAAATACCCACCATGGTTAACAACTGCCTACAGTATTCAGTACAGTCACATGCTGTCCAGGCTTGTGGCCTAGGTGTGTGGTGGGCTATACCATCTAGGTTTGTGTGAGTACATTCTGATGTTTGCACGACGTCGAAAACGCCTAATGATGCATTTCTCAGAACGTATCCCCATCGGTAGAAGCTTACCCAGCAGACACCATGGTGCCTCCGTGGCTGTCCCAACCATGCCTTTTGTTTGGTTAGGGTGCTCTGAGCTTCCTGAATGTAGATCATTCACAGGGGCTTGCAGTTGAGCAGGTCACATCTGAGCAGTGCCCCCAGCTCACCCTGGGGTCGGGGCTGTGACAGTGAGCAGGGGGCACCTCTCTCGATGCGCTGACTCTGCCCTTGGGACGAGGGGACCCTTAAGGCCCAGTTGTGGCTGCGTGTTGGCTGTTGTGTGTCTGCCCAGGACTTCGGTGTTCACGCAGTGGGTGCTGTTCCTCCATGCATGCCCCTGTCCCTGCAGGAGGAGCGGACGCTGTTCCAGTTGGATGAGGCCATCGAGGCCCTGGATGCCGCCATTGAGTATAAGAATGAGGCCATCACATGCCGCCAGCGGGTGCTTCGGGCCTCAGCCTCATTGCTGTCCCAGTGCGAGATGAACCTCATGGCCAAGCTCAGCTACCTCTCATCCTCAGAGACCAGAGCCCTCCTCTGCAAGTATTTTGACAAGGTGGGCCACCAGCCCACGGCCCCCCACCTCCTCCTCCTCTGCGGCACGTGCGGGGAGGTGTCTCATGGCAGCTGCTCCAGCAGATATCCCGTTTCCTCCCAGACTGGGGGACAGAATCAGGACCACCTCATCTGCAGGGCCACCTGACCTTAAAGCCTATTTTACTTGTGAAACTAAGACCCAGTTTCCTACCCCCCTACTTCCGCTCTGATTGGCTAACCTCAGGGTGGTCCGTGGCCACAATAGTAGCTCTCAGTAGGGGAAATTTTTGCCCTTTTGTGACATTTGGCCATAGCTGGAGATACTTTTGGTTGTCACAGTGGTGGGGGTGGAGGCCAGGGATGTTACTAAACATCCTATAACACACAGGACAGGTCCCCACAACCAAAAATTATCTGGTCCCAGATGTCCATAGTGCTGAGGTTGGTCTAGATGAAATCCCACAGCTTGAGGCTCTGCCCAGCTCCGTGGTGTGTGGTTAGGAAAGGGTTTGTGGCAGAGATAGCAGATAAGGTGAGAGCCAGCTCTGATCGTTGGAAGATAACTAGAGCACTGCTGAGGTGTCTGAGGCTAAGTCGTGGCTCAGCAGGGAAGACCCTGGTGATTTCTTAGTGCGTGGTGGCAAGTGTGCCAATACTGTGTCTGTGATTGAGGATTAGCTGGATGAAGAGGGGTCATGATGAGGGCTGAGCCTGGCTGGGTCTTGGGACAGGTGGTGACGCTCCGAGAGGAGCAGCACCAGCAGCAGATTGCCTTCTCGGAACTGGAGATGCAGCTGGAGGAGCAGCAGAGGCTGGTGTACTGGCTGGAGGTGGCCCTGGAGCGGCAGCGCCTCGAGATGGACCGCCAGCTGACCCTGCAGCAGAAGGAGCACGAGCAGAACATGCAGCTGCTCCTGCAGCAGAGTCGAGGTGAGCAGCCCCGGCTCACGGCTCACAACCCCGGCCCCCTCCATCCCCCCCACCCCGCTCCCTTCCATCCCCCCACCGCCCCCTTCTTCCCCCCTCACTCCCGTCTTCCCCCCGCACCCCCCTCCTCCCCCCACCGCCCCTGTCACTCACAGCCGCTGCCCCTACAGCCCTGGCGGCCCGGCCCACCGCTGACAACCCCGGCCCCCACCCCGTCCACAGGCCCCGCCCCCACAGCCCTGGCCGCCTGCCCCGCCTGCAGGCCCTCATCACCCTCTCCTCACCCTTCCACTCTAGACCACCTCGGTGAAGGGTTAGCAGACAGCAGGAGGCAGTATGAGGCCCGGATTCAAGCTCTGGAGAAGGAACTGGGCCGCTACATGTGGATAAACCAGGAACTGAAACAGAAGCTCGGCGGTGTGAACGCTGTAGGCCACAGCAGGGGTAACTCTTCGTCGCCGTCACTGAGCCCGGCCCCGCCGTGCTCTGAAGTCAGGCCTGTTCCCTTTCTTTGGGGAAAGCTTAGAGACCACTCTCCCTCGAGCCTTTATTGGCTCAATTCACAGCTTGCTTATTGTGCTGGGGCACTGGGGAGCTAGGGCTTCGGGAAGGTGTTGCCACCTCTGTTTCTGATGAGGATACGTTACTCTCCATGACAGGCGGGGAGAAGAGGAGCCTGTGCTCGGAGGGCAGACAGGCTCCTGGAAATGAAGATGAGCTCCACCCGGCGCCCGAGCTTCTCTGGCTGTCCCCCCTCACTGAGGGGGCCCCCCGCACCCGGGAGGAGACGCGGGACTTGGTCCACGCTCCGTTACCCTTGACCTGGAAACGCTCGAGCCTGTGTGGCGAAGAGCAGGGGTCCCCCGAGGAGCTGAGGCAGCGGGAGGTGGCTGAGCCCCTGGTGGGGCGGGTGCTTCCTGTGGGTGAGGCAGGCCTGCCCCGGAACTTTGGGCCTTTGTCCAAGCCCCGGCGGGAACTGCGACGAGCCAGCCCGGGGATGATTGATGTCCGGAAAAACCCGCTGTAAGTCCTCGGGGCAGACCCTGCCTTGGAGGGAGACTCCGATCCTGCTGAAAGGGGCAGCTGCCTGTTTTGCTTCTGTGAAGGGCAATCCTTACTGCACACCCTAAATCCTGGCCCTCATCTCTACTACACTCATTGGGATCAACAAATTTGGGCCACGGCCCAAAAGAACTGGACCCTCATTTAACAAAATAATATGCAAATTCCCACCACTTACTTCCTTGAAGCTGTCGTACCCAATTGCCGCCTTGTGTCTTGCTCGAGTCTCAGGACAATTCTGGTTTCAGGTGTAAATGGATGTGCTTGTAGTTCTGGGGTTTGGCCAAGAATCATCACGAAAGGGTCGGTGGCAACCAGGTTGTGGTTTAAATGGTCTTACGTATATAGGGGAAACTGGGAGACTTAGCACATTTTTAGGATCTTAAAAAACCATTTAATAAAAAAAATCTTTCTTTGAAGGGAGAAATGGGAAGTTTTCACTTAGAGTTTGATTTACAGGACAATAGGAGGAATCAGATTTGGGAACACAACAGGCTTGAACACTTGCTGGAGACTGAGAGACAGTTCAGTCAGCCCTCACCATTAGCCAGACCCCTGGCCAGGACCCGCAGCAGGCTGGTCCAGCGGGTCTGTGGGGCACTCTTGGTGGAAATGATGAGCCAGGTGATGGTCTCCCCAAGAGTGGGCAATGGGCGAGGCCTGTGCCATGAACTGGCTGACTCTTGGACAGTCCTTGAAATGTGGCTGCTCCAGAAGCCACTCGAGCTGGACCATGGTCACAGTTAACCTCAGGCCCAACATTAAACAAAAATGTACTGAGTACTCAGTCACTAGAGATGATTTTATTGTTACACAGGGAAGGCAAAAAATAGCTTCCGCTGCCCCATGCACTCTTCAGTTTCACATATATGGCTTCACAGTTTACAAAGCGCTGCCTGTGTCACAGCAGCCCGGCCTTACAGCAGCTCAAGGGACCCCAGGGAGGGCTCCTTTCTCCATTTGCATAAATGAGGCACAGTAGCCCCCTGACTTGCCAAGGCCATGGCTGGGGTGAGGCTGGAATGGGATTCCTTGTCTGGCTTCCTGACTCCCAGGCTGCCTGAGTTATAGCACCAACTACATTGCCATCCACCTCTCCTCCTGCAACTTCCCCAGCAAGGGGCAGGGCCAGGAGATGGATTGGATCCATGAGGGGAATTAGAAAACCCTAAGGCATTCTAATGGCAATCTGAACGCTGACCATGGCAAAAGAGGCTTGGGACCAGGCTTCCAACTTCTTTATGCCCATAGGGTCCTGGCTGACTCCTTGATCTTTTGGGCTCAGTAGTGTTTGTGGCTATAAGTCCTCCAGCCAGGTTCCCATGAGCTTCTTCCGTGTATAAGTTCTGCTGATGGGGCGCCTCCTGGAGAATGCGCGACTGAAAGGAGAGTCTTCTACAGTGGAGGGAAGTACATCCACATCTTCATCTAGAAGAAGGTAGAAAGGCTTAGCATGCAGGAGTCACAGAGGACCGAACTGAAAAAAAATGGGCTTAAATTGCAGAGGGTTACACACAAAAACAGACTTTTAGAAAATCAGCACTGTTTGGAGGTTCACTCATCCTGCAGAAGTGGTACCTACACTTTTTAGAAGGACCCTGCCCTTAACAGCTATGCACCATGCTGGCAGCAAGAAGCAGTTCTGAAAATGCAAAGTACCTGTGGTTTGAATTCCCTCAGGTTAATATCCTGTATTCTTTCTAGGTCTCAGATCTCTGGGGTTATGCTGTTTTGCATGATTTATATCATGGTCTTGAGGGAACTGAACCACCAAAGGCCCCCTCCTCCTGCACTCCCCCTTTGATTCTAGCAGCAGAAAGCAACATTGCTAACCAGGGCAGTTAACAGGCCAAATCCTTGTCTTTTGGGAATAGGATTTGGAAGGAGAAGGGGAATCCTAGAGCCTGCAAGCTGATTATAACTACAGTCAGTACTGTGTCCCACCGAATGTACAGAACGTGGGGATAAACCGGCTGTGGGGAACTAGCTCTAAACAGGCCTATCACTCGTGCTGCTCAGAACACCTTCCTGTTCAGATTCTTAGACTGCAGATGAGCAGTATGTTGCGGCAAACCCACGACTGTCAACATTTTCAGGACGACCGAGGAATTTTAGTAGGATTTTGAGGGGGCTTCTGTTCACATGCACACAAGTTCTAATGTGGAGTTTCTCTGGGAAGGGCACACGCGACGCTGCAGGCACGAAGTCACCTACTCCACACTTGGCACTCCCCAGGGCTCCTCTAGAATCGAGCTGCCTGGCAACCCTGGTGAATTCAGACAGTCTCCCACAGGAAAGGGTCCTAGACCTTCAACAAACATTACCTCTGGGGTCTTTGCTCTGAGAGGAAGGTGTTTTCCCCTGGAACAGCAGCGGAGACTGGGTCAGAGCCTGGAGGGCACTGGTAGAGAGGCAGCTCCGCACGGCACAGCTGGGAGGTGGGGTGGAGCCTAAAGATATCCCACATGGTTAGAGCAGCATCCCCAGACCCCCAACCGGGAAGCCCAGGCCTCCCAAGAAGCAACTCCCAAGTGCCTCCTTGTCAAGAACTCTGACCAAAAGAAACCACGAGGCAAGCGGGTTTCAAAAACAAACTCACCGGAAACAAACACCTCATCATCTCCCGTGGAGGGGAGCTGCCATGCACTCCAACTTGGAGACCCCTCTTTACTCTTACTAACTTCTGAATCTTCTCTCAGGTCACAGACCCTTTTGGCTCCACGGTCAGCTTCTTCCTTGGCCAACAGGACTCTCTTCCTGGAACTCAACCCAAACTGTCCCCAGGAGGAGGCCTCCTCTGCCTTAGGCATGCTGTTCCTGGGAGGCGACTGGTCTGGGAGCTGGCACACTCCCTCGAGCTCAAAATCCTCCAAGATGGGCATCCTGTGGATGCTGAGTTCAAGGCCGTGGTCCTTGCCCTCTGACTCAAGCAGTGACAGGCTCCCAGGAAGGTCTGCACCGACCTCGCCCCTCCCAGAAGAGGAGCCGGCACTGCAGCCCACTGCCCTCTTCCTCCTGGGCCAGTCTTTAATTATGTCTGGAGTTGTCTTCCCACTGTGCTTGGGGGATGGTGTCCAAGGAACCCCATCTGTTTGAAATGGAGAGGGGGTACTAGAAGGGCCGTGGGTGGGGGTACAGGCCTGGCAGATGTAGGTTTGCCCCCCGCTCTTGCCAGGCGTGCTGTGGGAGAGGCGGGGGCAGGGGGGTGACACATAGGTGGGTTCAGGTTTGCTTAAGGACCTGCTGGCCCTGGGCATGCTGAGAGCAGGGGGGAAGCTCTCCTCTCCCAAAGAGCTCTCCTCCTTGCTGAGAGACTCAGCCTCTAACGAAGAGCTGGGGTCTATCTTTTTAATTCGAAGTTTGGGAAGGCCAGAAGCTTGCATCTCCAGCTCAACCTCGTAGGTCTGTGGGCTGGCAGACTCTGTGGAATGCCAAGCTGATGCTGGCAGGTTGTCTAGTTGTGCCGAAGCCTGGCACTGTCTCCCGTCTGTGGTACAGTGCACGTCACAGGAAGGCATCAGAGGAGATCCAGGCCCACAGGAAGGAGGAGATGGGGGAATCCCAGGGTGAGACAGAGAAGACTTCTCCTCAGCATCTGCTGTCCTTAGCCCCTCACCCTCTTCCACTGATAAGACGTTACTTTTCAAGTTACCAATGCCATGGTGTTCAGCTTCACTAAGGAGAGTGAGATGCTTTGTGTCACTTGTAATGAGCAAAGGAGAGGATGCATGCCAATCACTCCTGAGACCAGGGCCTGGGTAGCCCCGTCTTTCAGAAGGAGACTGAGGAGAGAGGCTCAGTCCCTTCTGGTCATCTCTAGAGTCTGTGGGGGCAGCTGGGCTGTCAGCTGTGCCAACCCCAGGAGTAGCGGAGGCATCAGGCTGACACTCCAGGATGCTCCTTCTGGGATCAGAGGTCTTTCTACACCGTTTCCCAACTTTAGAAGGGGGCGGAGGAGGGACAGTGTCCGATGTAGCTCTCTGTGAGAGTTTAGGGGGAGTTGAGGGAACAGGGCAGGAGAGAGATGCAGCTACACTGGGTGACATCTGGGGCTCTTTCCAATCCAGTTCTCCTGGGGAAGGAGACTCTATTTTAGATTTCCTAAATGGACTCTTCTTGGAGACATCACGTAAAGGAGAGGTAAACAGTTTCTTTGGCGTAACAGGTGGGGAAGAAGTCACAGTTGAATTCCCTGGTCTTTTTGGGGTTTTGATAGCTTTATCCTTTAGTTTCTGGGCTGGTTCCTCTGCCCGAGCAGCTCTGAGGACATGGGGCTGTTGGTGTGTTTGATTCTGAGGCGTGCCCATGAAGGCTGCTGCTCTCGGAGGTGTTCTGAGAGGGTCTCTGATGGGAGTGAGACACTCTCTCCTGGGCTGGGCAGTCGATGAAGTTGGGGGGGCTGGACAGGAGGGGCTTTCTGGACTGGAATTCACTGAATGTGGCCAAGTACAATTTGGCAAAAACCCAGGCGGCTGAGTACCTTGCCTCTTAGGAGTTCTTGGTGTCTTCGTTTCAAGAGAGGTACCTTCTCCTGCCTGGGTACATCGTTTTTGAGGAGTGATTTTGGAATCCAATGGTGTGTCATGGCCGGGTGAGGAGGAGTCTTTTAAGGACTCCTTAAAAGTTGCCTGCTTTGTAGGGGTCATTTTTGCAGGGGACTTCTGCAGCCTTTCTGGAGTATACAACGGAGTTTGTGGTGTATGAGAGATCCTTCTTGGTGTAGTTTTAGAAAATCTCAGAGATTTCTGGTGACTCTTCTTGGGAGTCTGAAAAGAGAAATGCTTACTTCAGTCCTTGAATATTATAACTCATGATCTCTGAAGTGTTTTAGTAATCTCTAAGACCAAATGGGAGATTTATAGTCAGCCAAAGGAATGATCTAAAGATGGAAATCTCAAATAGTGACCCGTTTCCCTCTCCAAAACATGACTCAGATTTTACTTGTCCACTTTTTCTAGGACCAAACACTATCCAAGTTTAGTTTGTCCTAAGAACAAATAATTTTAATAATCTACATATTGCTAAACCATGCTTTTTGCCTCTAATGGAATTGTTCTACCACTGCAGCTACTCTCTAGCTCTTCCTTCTTTTCAGATGAGGCAGCTATTTCTGATCTTTGCCTAAAGCAGCCTCCAGGAGCCACTTCATCTGCTGCTCACCCTCATTCAACATGTGCTTACTGATCACCTGCTATGTGCCAGGCACTGTGTGTTGGGGGCATGGAATACACAGATATATAAGGTGCAGCAGCAAAGATAATGTCTCAGAAAAGACACTCCCCAATAAAAAATTTCCCTGCCTTCTTGCAAAAATATGTAGTGAAAAGCTCCAACAGGTAAGGAAATCAATGCTCATCTTTCCTACAACCTTCCTTCATCCTGTCAGGGGACTCTCAGTCTAGTTGGCATTTCCTGTTCAGTGGGGCATACACAGGTGAAAATACAATGTGACTGGCGCAGTGACAGGGACATGTAAGGGGCATCACAGAACACAAAGAAGGGCTGCCTAACCCGGCCTGGATCAGGTCTTCAAGCATGGGTGCTGGCAGGGGAAAGCAAACACAGGAAAAGTGGGTGGGGTGGTGGGGGCCTGTAGGCATAGAAAACAATACCAGCAAAGGCCTGGAAGTGAAAAGCAGCAGCTGTGCAGGATGGCACCCAGCCTGATGTTGCTGGGAAGGTGGAGCGGGGAGGGGTGAGGCCAGAGGGAACAGACCACGGAAGACCCTGCCTGCCTGGGGGAGGAGACTGATCTTGGTTGTGTAGATCTATGGTTTTCAAACCCTCCTCCAGAGCTCTATGTCTTTCCCAACCTCCAGGCAATTTATTGAGTTTCCAAACAAAGGTGATTATTTTTGAACCCAAGAGTTCCACTTAGGAAAACTTAAAACCTTGCTTTAGCGGACGGGGAGTCTATAGAGCTTTAAGCAAAGTGAACATTTTAAGCAAACTGAGAGGAGTGTTTCAGAAAGATCACTCTGACCTCTGGGTGGAGGATTTCCCTTTGAGAGGGAAGAGCCTGTTGAAGTGCTCCAAGTAGACCTGAACTAGGGTAGGAATTGCAGTAGGGGAGAAGAGGGGGTGGGTACAAGAGTCAGTCTGTAGGCCGGGCACAGTGGCTCATGCCTGTAATCTCAGCACTTTGGGAGGCCGAGGCAGGTGGATCACTTGAGGTCAGGAGTTCGAGACCAGCCTGGCCAACATCTCTACTAAAAGCACAAAAATTAGTTGGGCGTTGTGGTGGGCACCTGTAATCCCAGCTACTTAGGAGGCTGAGGCAGGAGAATCGCTTGGACTGGGAGGCAGAGGTTGCAGTGAGCTGAGATCATGTCACTGCACTCCAGCCTGTGCAGAAGAGTGAGACTCTGTCTCAAAAAAAAAAAAAAAGAGTCATGGACAGGACTCGACTGATTGGCTATGCCTGGGGAGAGGGAAAAGGATGACTCCCAGGTTTCTAATGTTGGTGACTGGATGGAGTGGGCAATCAAATGGAAAAGATGAGTGTCACACACTCCAGAAAGATATCTGTACAGTATATAATATAAACGGTAGACAAAGCCAAGAGAACAGATGAGATCCTCTCTATCTCCTCCTCCACCGCCCCGACCGTGGCTTCAGTCAAACCTGCTGCTTGAAGTTCCCACATGTCTAATAATCATTCATGCGGCTCCACCCAATCACCTCCAATCTCTAGTATTATCTAGAGATCACCCGCTTTCTCTTCCCTAATGGACTCTGAGTTCCTTGGCCATGTCTCTGTTCCAGGAGATTATATTATTTCAAACGCTACAGAAACATTATACCTGGTAAGCTGCAGCTACCTCCGAATCCAAAGTGTTTCTTGAACGCTTTTTCATTCGAGCTGAACCCTTTTCTGAGGGGCTGATCATCTCAGACATTGCCCCAAAAAGAAGACTCTTGGGAGACCGAATACTTTGGACTGGAGAATTTTCTCTTTGGTCTGCAAGTCAAAAACAGCAACAACATTTAATTCTTTCTCAATTCCTGTTCTTCCAGTACTATTAAAACAGGCAGCCAGGCGCGGTGGCTCGCGCCTGTAATCCCAGCACTTTGGGAGGCCGAGGCAGGTGGATGGCCTGAGGTCAGGAGTTCGAGACCAGCCTGGCCAACATAGCGAAACCCCATCTCTACTAAAAATACAAAAAATTAGCTGGGCGTGGTGGCAGGGGCCTGTAATCCCACCTACTCAGGAGGCTGAGGCAGGAGAATTGCTTGAACCCAGAAGGTGGAGGTTGCTGAGACGAGATCGTGCCATTGCACTCCAGCCTGGGCAACAAGAGTGAAACTCCATCTCAAAAACAAACAAGGCTGGGCGCAGTGGCTCACGCCTGTAATCCCAGCACTTTGGGAGGCTGAGGCGGGCAGATCACTAGGTCAGGAGATCGAGACCATCCTGGCTAACACAGTGAAACCCTGTCTCTACTAAAAATACAAAAAATATAGCTGGGTGTGGTGGCAGGCGCCTGTAGTCCCAGCTACTCAGGAGGCTGAGGCAGGAGAATGGCATGAACCCGGGAGGCAGAGCTTGCAGTGAGCCAAGATCGTGCCACTGCACTCCAGCCTGGGCGACAGAGTGAGACTCCATCTCAAAAAACAAACAAACAAAACATAAGAAAAACCCACCCAGTTCATAAAAGAAAGAAGGCAACAATTTTTGAGAGCAACTCAAGGGAAAATCCCACCTATTTATGTCAGCAACTGCAGTAACTGCTGCCTTTTTGAATTTTAATAAGACTGCATATTAACCCCAGCTCCTATGTTAGAAAATGTAGACAACTGAACTAATTTAATTTGTAAATATAAAAACACGTATCTGGCTGGGTGTGGTGGCTCACACTTGTAATCCCAGCACTTTGGGAGGCCGAGGCAGATGGATCACTTGAGCCTAGCAGTTCACGACCAGCCTGGGCAACATGGTGAAACCCAGTCTTTACTAAAAACACAAAAAATTAGCTGGGCGTGGTAGTGCACGCCTGTAGTCTCAGCTCCCTGGGAGGCTAAGGTGGGAGGATCACCTGAGCCTGGGAGGTTGAGGCTACAGTGAGCTGTGTTTGTGCCACTGCACTCCAGCCTTGTCTCAAAAAAAGATAAAATAAGAAACACAAATCTATTAGCAAGCTAACCATGGACAGAAGAATGAAGAACGTAAACACAGGTATCACCTTCCACCTAAGATACTGATGTGTAGGATCTGTCCATATGGGAAATTATGGGTAGCTTCCTCTTGAATGAATGAGCTACCTATAATGACAGCATGGATGACCAGTTGTAGGAGTCCCAGCGATGACTGATTACAAAGTCATGGACTGTGCATCTAGCCATCACCCTGAACCTCAACTAGACATGCCTATTCTACTTCTCCAATGCCAAGAAAGAAAATGCCAAATTTCATGCTTCTTTTCCCAAAAACACTTCCACCAAGTCAGCACGGACTTGTGAAGGCAGAGGGGCCCATATGTTACCTGACTTATCTTGCTGGAAAGAGCGGACTCTTTGCACACTTCGAGACTTTGGCTGAGACACAGAATAGAAGGAGGCAGAATGTGTCCTGCTAAATGACAACTGCTTGATTCGAGGACTTCGTCTCAAACTTATTTCTGGAAAATCAGAACCACAGTAAGTAACCAAAGACAACTACAAGCTTGACATTTTCTCATGTTGTCCAAAAACGGGAAAAATTTACATAGTACTGCATATAAGATGGAAATTCAACAAGCTATTAGCTTTAAGAGACTTCTGAAGTGTCTCTTAAAAAACTAAGAGGGGTTTGATACATGGTCCCAACAAGGTATTAAAAAAACACTGACCCACTAGACTATTACCTTCAGAAGTCTTATTTACTGCCACCTTAAGAATGGTGTAACCAGCCTGACCAACATGGTGAAACCCTGTCTCTACTAAAAATACAAAAATTAGCCAGGTATGGTGGTGGGTGCCTATAACCCCAGCTACTTGGGAGGCTGTGGCAGAAGAATCACTTGAATCTGGGAGGTGGAGGTTGCAGTGAGCGGAGATCATGCCACTGCACTCCAGCCTGGGCGACAGAGCAAGAGTCTGTCTCACCAAAAAAAAAAAAAAAAAAAAAAAAAAAAAAAAAGAATGGTGTAGGGCGAAAACAAGTATTTATGTTAGGTTTCGTATGTAATATGTTACATGGATTTATATAGAAATAATAGCAGTAAGAGCATATGCTAAAATGTTAGAGTATTTCTGAGTTGTGGAATTACCAAGTGCTTTAAAATTTTTGGCTTCTTTATATTTCCTGTTTTTTCCACAATAAATGTGATTTACTTGAGCAACTTAGAAGTTAGTTTTTTAAAACCCCTCCTTCATCATGTATACTTTTATTATTTTATTTTTTAGAGACACGGTCTTGCTCTGTCGCTAGGCTGGAGTACAGAGGCACGATCATAGCTCACTGCAGCCTTGAACTCCGGGGCTCAAGAGATCCTCTCACCTCAGCCTCCCGAGTAGCTGGGACCACAGGAGTATGCCAACATGACCAGCTGATTTTTAAAAATTTTTTATAGACACAGCATCTCACTGTGTTGCCTAAGATGGTCTCAAACACCTGGCCAGTGATCCTCCCCACTTGGCTTCCCAAAGTGCTGGGATTACAGGTGTGAACCACCACACCTGCTGCTCACCCTCATTCAACATATGCTTACTGATCACCTGCTATGTGCCAGGCACTGTGTGTTGGGGGCAGGGAATACAAAGATACATAAGGTGCAGCAGCAAAGATAATGTCTCAGAAAAGACACTCCCCAATAAAAAATTTCCCTGCCTTCTTGCAAAAATATGTAGTGAAAAGCTCCAACAAAGTTATATATACTTTTAAAATAAGTCATAGCACTTTGTATAACACAGTTTAGCCCTCATCCTGAATTTCATATCTGTTGTGCAAAAATATTTCTTTTCCGGAATTCTCTCAGTACCTTCTATGTAAAAGAACATTCACTTATAAATATTTACTGAGCTGCATTGTGGACTCAGAGCCATCACAATTTCTGTAAAATATCTTAGGATATGCCAAGTAACAATACATGCAGAAAGGTTTTCACAGAAGCTGGGTAGACTGCATTAAAAACAAAAAGAGATAACACTCACCATCTCCTTTTTCAGGGGACTCTTCAACAACACCAATATCAGGACCAGGATCAGAGGACCTCGAGGAACCACATGCACAAGGATTATTCCATACCACTTGTAATTAACACTTATGAAGGAGACAGGCAGCTTCTCACTTAACAAGATCACAAAGATCACAGGGTCTGATAACACCAGTGCTGGTAAAGGGCTCTCATACGTGATTATTGTCAAGAGGGAGGCTGGCCACAGTGTCTCACACCTGTAATCCTAGCACCTTAGGAGGCTGAGGTGGGTGGATCACTTGAGGTCAGGAGTTCGAGACCAGCCTGGCCAACATGGTGAAACCCCGTCTTTACTAAAAATACAAAAATTAGCTGGGCATGGTGGCATGTGCCTGTAGTCCCAGCTACTTGGGAGGCTGAGGCATGAGAATCGCTTGAACCCGGGAGGCAGAGGTTGCAGTGAGCCAGGGTCGTGCCACTGCACTCCAGCCTGGCAACAGAGCTAGATTCTGTTTCAAAAAAAAAAAAAAAAAAAAAAAGATAGCTGGGTGCAGTGGCACACACCTGTAGTCCCAGCTACTCTGGAGGCTGAGGTAGGAGAATCACTTGAACCCGGGAGGCAGAGGTTGCAGTGAGCTGGGATTGTGCCACTGCACTCCAGCCTGAGTGACAGAGTGAGATTCTGACTCAAAAAAAGAGTGAGATGGTTAGAATGTGGTTTTGTTTTGCTTTTGTTTTCTTTTTTTTTGGAAAGCAATTTTACAACATCAGAATTATAAACCCCATTAATGTATTAAAAAATTATACCAAACTATCAGACTATCACAGTAATGAGCAGCAACATTCAAGTTTCTGTTTAAGAGCCTTAATTTCTGCCAGTGTGTCAAGGACTTTATAAAAAATTTAATTAAAAATATATATGCCTCTGACCCACCAATTTCACCTTTTGCAATTTAACCTATAAACTTCACAAGTGTGTAAAATCCATCTACAAATAATGTCAAGATGGGTTTCTGACAAAAATGAAGTAGATGTGCTTCTATTACCCTTGAAATCAAGCTAAAAACCCATGACATTATCTATACAATGAGCAGGGGACAATTCTGAAAGGCAGAGAGAAGAAGTCAGCCTGGCTGGGGACTTCGGGACCTGAGGAGGGCAGTGAGCTCCCTGGGTTTTCTGTTTGCTGCCTACACCCCTAGACTGGGTGCCAGAAAAGCTGACAACCCAGGTATACCAGGAGCAAACTACAGATGCCCCAAGGAAGGAGAGCTCTCAAGCCAAAGAACTAGGAAAGGGTCAGCCAAGCAAGACAGAAAACTTTCAGACAATAACAGCCCTACTCCAACCAACTGCTGCAGAAAAAACAGCAGCCCCACCCACACCTCTGTCAGCAAAGGCGGAGTTGGGATCCCAGACTTCCACCTTCCCTATGTTCACAGATGAATGGATTTAAAAACCGTGGAGTATCTATTCCATGGAATACTTCTCAGCAATAAAACAGGATGAACTATTGCATGCAACAACATGGATAAATCTCAAAATAATTGAGGCCAGACAAGTGTACATTTTATATGGTTCTCCTGCTCCCACGGAGAGCTTAGAGAATGCTCTTTGGTTTGAGGCAACATAGTTAAGATTTAAGTCATGAAGGTCAAGAGAAGCCAAGTAGTGGCCCACAAGGCCGCTTTGAGGTGGTGTGAGTGTATGAAGAAGCCTGGATGGGGATGTTACTCACCTGCCCTTGATTTGTCTGTGCAGCAGCCTTTTGGAGATCTGCTTATGCACTGGAGTCTCGGCCACACTCTTAGTCAGCAGTTTGTGATAACCTAAAATGTAAACACAGCTTAAATCATAAATTTCATTTAACCTCATCAAGAAGCAGCAGTAAGGCCAAGGGAGCAGTTTGAACTTCTGTATGGCTTATTACCTAGCTGGAGAGGATCTTAATGGTCTTTGGACTAAGTTCTGTGGTTACAGGACTCAACATTGATAGAAGTTTGTCAGCGCTATTAGAAATTAAAAAATGACATAAGACAATATAAATATAGGCTGGGCACAATGACTCATGCCTGTAATCCCAGAACTTTGGGAGGCCAGTGAAGGCGGATCACTTCAGGTCAGGAGTTCAAGACCAGCCTGGCCAATGTGGTGAAAGCCTATCTCTACTAAACATACAAAAATTAACTGGCGAGGTGGTGCGTGCCTGTAAGCCCAGCTACTTGGGCGGCTGAGGCAGGAGAATCACTTGAACCCAGGAGGCAGAGGTTGCAGTGTGCCAAGATCATGCCGCTGCACTCCAGCCTGGGCAACAGAGGGAGACGCCATCTCAAAAAAAAAAAAAAAAAAAAAGAAAGAAAGAAAAGAAAAGAAAAAAAGACAATATAAATATAAAATTTTATCTAATAAGCAATCCTGAAAAAATGAAAACTGCTCACTTGTTAAGACTAACACCTAGTTGGTGGTTCTAGTATTTATGATTAAATGAAATATGTGAAAATGCTGATATGCCACATAAATGTTAATTATTAAGATAAACCTAGGTGGCACAAAATTTCTCAGTAGAGTAGGCAGCCAAGCTACTTATGAGAGGACTGATTTAAAGTGAGCTTAAAATGACTAGTAAAGAGGAGTGATGCCAGTAAGAATGGTGAGGTAAGGACCTCTGAACACTCTCCTCCATAAACGAACAGAGATCACTGGAAAAAATGGTCAAAAATCAACTTTTCCAGAACTCTGAACATTAACTAAAGGTTTGCAACAATCTAGGGAGTATTTGTTCAAGAAAAAGGAAGCTTTAACTTGTCTTAGTCCCCACCCCTTCCCCCTAGCCCTAGGGTAGCTTTAAAAATCAACTGCCCACAATCCCAGTGAAAACCAACAGCCCAAAAGCCTCTGGACAGGGCAGAATGGGGCTGGAGCTCCTCCAAAACTCCGTTCTCAGATAACTGTCATCCATTAACCTGTCTGGCAGTTCCCTGGAGAATCCTACTCAAATCAAGTCTTGTCTTGATTTGACCTGACTCAGAACTCATACAGTGTATACCACCTTTTTCCCTGACAGCATTTACTGAAAACAATCAGCAGCAATTGTTAAATGTCACAGCTGCCTGAGGTGGCGGTAACATTTGGTGCAATAACAAGCTGGCCAAAAGTTTAACTGGGAAAATTGGGGGAACGAGACATCACAGGGGACTTTGCAAACCTCTGACGACATTCTTGGGCATCCAAAAGTCCACACACATATGTAGCACTGTGCCTGTGCCAAGGATAGACTTGAGAAGCCTGTGAGCTGCCACTTATGGCTAACCTTGAGGCTCTGGCAAAACAGAAAGTGAAGTGGAATTCTAAACTGCCTGGCTGAGTGTTGAAGGCATGACCCAACACACACAGAGACCCTCAGTAGGGGCTGTGAAACTTATGGGTTCCAGGCATTTAAGGAAATCTCTGTCCAATCATTAGCTGACCACAAAGACAACTGAGCAGAGGCTTTAGTGGCCACACATGACAAAGAATACAAAATTTAAACAAATAGTTCAGAAAAGTCACTAAACAAAAACAATAACAAATCCTGGCAGGGGTGGGGTGGGTCTGATTGTTACAGCTGCCTCATTATATTGTTTAAAATATCCAAGCTGGGTGCAGTGACTCATGCCTGTAATCCCAGCACTTTGGGAGGCTGAGGCAGGTGGATTGCTTGAGTTCAGAAGTTCAAGACAAGCCTGGCCAACATGGTGAAACCACATCTTTACAAAAAAATACAAAAATTAGCCAGGAGTGGTGGTGCATGCCTGTAGTCCAGCTAGCTACTTGGGAGGCCGAGGTGGGTGGGAGGATTGCTTAAGCCAGGAAGTCAGGGAGTTTGAGGCTACAGTGAGCCAAGATCATACCACTGCACTCCAGCCTGAGTGACAGAGCAAGACTCCATCTCAAAAAAAAAAAAAAAAATCCAGTTGTCAACAAAATAATGAGTCATGCAAAGAAACAAAACAAAAAAGTACGGCCCACACACAGGGGAAAAAAAATCAGCCAATAGAATCTGTCCCTGAGAAAGTCCAGACATTGGACTTACTAGAACAAGACTTTAAATCAGCTGTTTTAAATATGTTCAAAGAACTAAAGAAAATCATACCTAAAGATCTAAAACGTGAGTCCAATGACTTGCCAAACAGAGAATATCAACAGACGGAAATCAAAAGAAAAAAAAAGCGAATAGAAATTCTAGAGATAAAAAGTATAACAAAAATGAAAAGTAAATTTGAGGTGGCAGAAGAAAGAGTCAACAAATTTGAAGACAGGTTAATTGAGATGATCCAGTTTAAGGAAGATAAAGACAAAAGAATGAAGAAAAATGAACAGAGCTTCAGATACTTGTGACACCATCAAGCACGACAACACACACATACCAGAAGTCCAGAAGGAAAGGATAGAGAGGAAGAGGCAGAAAGAATATTTGAATAAATATTGGCTAAAAATGACCTATATTTGATGAAAGACACTACACATGTAAGAAACTCAATACAAGTAGAATAAACTGAAAGAGATCCAAACCCAGACAAATCATAATCAAACTATCAAAAGTGAAAAAAAGAAGATCTTGAAAGAAGCCAGACAGCAGCTATTCATCGTGTATAGATCCTTGACGAGATTAGCAGCTGCTTTCTCGTCAGAAACAAAGGACAAAAGGCAGTGTGATGACATATTCAAAGTGCTGAGAAAAAAGACTGTCAACCAGGAATTCTATACCCAATAAAAGTATTCTTCAAAAATGAGGAGAAATCAGCACATTCTCAGATTGAAACAAAATAAAACAGAATTTGTCATTAGCAGACCTACACTATAAATAATACTAAAAGGAGTCCTGTGGGCTGAAAGGAAAGGGCCCTAGGGTAACTCAAATCCACATAAAGAGATAAACAGCATTGGTAAAGGTAACTATATAAGAAAAACATTATAAAAGTGTTATTTGTAACTGTTCCCCCCTGTTATTTAAAATACAAAGTAATGATTATAAATCAGTGTTGATGGGCATACAATGTATAAATGTAATTTGCATGACAATATAGAACTAAGAAGGGATAGTCAGTAGAACTATACAATAGCTAAGTTTTTATAAACTATCAAAGTTAAATTGGTATCAATGAGAACTAGACTGTTATAAGTTAATATCTTAATTGTAATCTCCAGGGGGAGTGAGGTTATGCAACATGATGGAGAAGAAAGCTCTAGGGGTCAGTCCCTCAACGCAAATAACTAGTAAACTAGAAAAAAAGATCAGAATTCACTATTTTGGAACCTGGGAACTTGATTGAACCCCTGTAATAACCTGGGAAATGCTTGATGATGGTAGAGGCTGCTGATCTTTAGGAAGGGAATGATGTGCATGAACTAGCTACCATTTCCCTTTTCTCATCCCTGCTGTAGCTACTAGGATAGCAGCCCACATTCCAGGAGCAGCTGGCTGCTGCTAGGGCAGACAGTGAAGATCTTGTCCTCCAAAAATTGGGGGTTGCATGCTTTGGTTAATCAGGCAGATTCCTGTAGGAGCAGTGCAGACACTGCCTTGGTTTCAGCTCTCTTAGGCTACACTGGGTTTCTCCCAATTATCAGAAGATTAAGGGACAGACACACCTTCCCCCTCCTCGTTTCTTGAATCAGACATTTAAGGAAATCCTTCTTAGGTCATTGGCTGACCACAGAGATAACAGACAGAAACTTCAGTGACCACACATAACAAGGTATACATACTTTACACAAATAGTTCAGAAAAGGCACAAATGAATAGCTGAAGTCCTTAATAAGCAAAGAACAGGAATCCCTGAGGGGTGACAGAATCTGACCTCCACGCAGTTACCACATTATAATATCCCTAATAACCAGTCCTCAACAAAAAATTACAAAGTATACAAAGAAACAGGAAAGTATCACCTATTTACCAGAAAAGAGAATTTGGCAAAAACCATCACTAAGGAAGCCAAGACACTGGAATTACTAGTCAAATATGTTAAATCAACTTCTCTAAATATGCACAATGAGCTCACTTAAACCATATATAAGAAACTAATGGAAATCAGGAAAATAATGTATGAACAAAATGAGAATATCAATAAAGCAATAGAAATGATAAAAAAGAATCCAGTAGAAATTCTGGAGCTGAAATGAAAAAATTAACTAGAAGGGTCAACCACAGATTTGAGCTGGCAGAAGAATCAGTGAACTTGAAGATAAGGTAACTGAAATTATCCAGCCTGAGCAGAAAGAAAAAATAATTAAAAAAAAAAAAATGAACAAAGTCTGAGGGACCTGTAGGACACCATCAAGTGTACCAACACATATATCATGGGAGTCTAAGGAGGAAATGAGACCAAAAGCAGCAGAACATTTTTTGAAGAAATAATGGTTAAAACCTTCCAAAATCTGATGAAAGACATGAACATAAACATCCAAGAAGTTCCACAAACTCCAAGCTGAATAAACTCAAAGAGATTCACACTGAGACACGTTGTAGTCAAAGTGTTGAAACCCAAAGACAAAGAGAGAATCTGGAAAGCAGCAATGGAGAAGCAGCTTAATAGGATTAATAGTTGATTTCTCATCAGAAATTTGGGAGACCAGAAGGCAGTGGATGTCACATTTGAAGTCCTGAAGGGGGAAAAAAAACCTGTCAACCAAAAATTCTATGTCCTTCACAAAGAAAGTAGAAAGTAAGACATTTCCAAATAGATAAAAGCTGAGGGAGTTCATAATCAGTAGACTTCCCCTATAAGAAAAGCTAAAATGAAAGGTACTAGACAATAACTCAAAGCCACAAGAAGAAATAAAAAACAATGGTAAAGGTAACTATATAGATAAATATAAAAGCCAGCATTATGGTAATTTTGTTTTTTTTTTAATGCTATATAATTTAAGTCTGTATTAACAGGTACACAATGTATAAAGATGCAGTCTACAACAATATAAAGAAGAAGAGACAGAAATATATAGTAGCAGAGTGTATATTATTGAAAAGAGGTTGGCTTTATTTATAAAGCCAGGTTCTTTTAAGCTTAAGATGCTAACTGAGGTAACCAGTAGCGGGGTTAACCAAGGTAACCACTGAGAAAACAACTTAAAAAAATGCAGAAAAAGAAAGAATGGAGTTAAACTAGTACACTACAAAAAATCAGCTAAATACAAAAAACAGGAATTGAGGAATTGAGAAACAAAAAAGCATAAAACATAGAAAATGACAGCTGTTCCTTATTAGTAATTACATTCATAGAAGTGGATTAAGCACTGCAATTGAAAAGCAGATAAGCAGAATGGATTAAAAAAACATGATCCAACTCTATGAGGTCTATAAGATATTTAATTTAGATACAAAGACACTAAGGTTGAAAGTAAAAGGACAATGAAAGATATCCTATGCAAAAGAGCTGGTGGGTGGGGAGCTGTATTATTGTCAGACAAAACAGACTGTAAGCCAAGAAAGGTTACAAAAGACAAAGTACATTACCTATTGGTAAGAAGTTTAATTGATCAAGAAGACATAATAATTATTGACATATATACTTAAGTACAGAGTCTCAAAATACATGAAGCAGAAATTGACAGAACTGAAGGGAGAAATAAATAATTCAACAATAATAGCTGGAGACTTTAATATGCCACTTTGAATAATGAATAAACAATAAAACAGAAGCTCAACAAGGAAACAGAAGACTTGAATAATATCATAAATCGACTAGACCCAACACACATCTATAGAATCCTTCACATTCTTCTCATGCACATATTAAACATTCTCCAGGGTAGACCAAATGTTAAGCCATAAAATAAGTCTCAAGTTTCAAAAGACTGAAATCATACAACGTATGTTTTACAACAATAGAATGAAACTAGAATAAATAGAGAAGAGAATTTAGGAAATACACTTATGTGGAAATTAATGCACTCCGAAATAACCAATGGGTCAAAGAAGAAATCACAAGGGAAATTAGAAAATATTTTGAGATGATGAAAACAAAAACAAATCATATCAAAATGTATAGGACATGCCTAAAGCAGTGCTTTATTAAAAAAGATCTCAATAGCTTAAACTTCACCTTAAAAAAGGAGAAAAAGAGCAAACAAAAACCAAAGCCAATAAAGGGAAAAAAAAAATCAAACTGAGATTAGAAAACCAATAGAGGCCAGACGCGGTAGCTCACACCTATCTCAGCACTTTGGGAGGCTGAGGCGGGCAGATCACTTGAGGTCAGGAGTTGGAGACCAGCCTGGCCAACATGGTGAAACCCCGTCTCTACTAAAAATACAAAAATTAGCCGGGCGTGGTGGTGCACACCTATAATCCCAGCTACTGGGGAGGCTGAGGCAGGAGAAGCCCTTGAACCTGGGAGGCAGAGGTTGCAGTGAGCCAAGATCACGCCACTGCACTCCAGCCCAGGAGACAGAGTGAGTGAGACTCTGTCTCAAAAAAAAGACAAAGAAAACCAATAGAGAGAAATCAATAAACCAAAGTAAATTCTTTGAAAAGATTAACAGAATTGACTGGGTGTGGTGGCTCATGCCTATAATCCCAGCAACTGTGGGAGGCCGAGGAGGGCAGATCACTTGAGCTCAGGAGTTTGAGACTAGCCTGGGCAACATGATAAGACCCTGTCTCTACAAAAAATACAAAAAATTAGCTGGGTGTGGAGGTGTACACCTGTAGTCCCAGCTACTCAGGAGGCTGAGGTGGGAGAATCACTTGAGCCTGGGAGGTAGAGGCTGCAGTGAGCTGAGATTGCGCCACTGCACTCCAACCTGGGTGACAGAGCAAGAACCTGTCTCAAAAAAAAAAAAAAAAAAAAAGATTAACAAAATTGACAAACCTTTAGCTAGACTGAAAGAAAAAAGAGGGAAGAAGACTCAAATTACTAAATCAGGAAAGAAAGACGGTACATTACTACTAATCTTACAGAATCTCCCTTTCGTTTTTCCTAGCTATTCTGAAATGTGGTACCTTTGTTCTTCTTGAAGTTGTCAAGTTTATCCTCTAGACCTTCCACAGCTGATACAGAATGGCTTCTAGGCAACCCCCGCTTTAGTGATCTCTTTGAAGGGGAAAGCAATTCCTGGTTGAAAAGATTTCTTCGAACTTTGGTCACTTCTGAAAGCATCAAAAAATAAAAGAAAGAAAAAGAAAAAGCCAAAGATTATCATCAATAAATGCCGTATCTGAGAAAAGATAACCGAAACAGAGGAGCTCCTTGAGGAAACTACTCTACAGATTGCTATTGTCACATATGCTAATAAGGTTTCCTTAAATAGTATATTCCCATAATGCATTAAAAATATTTACTTTTGCAAATTAAAAAAATTTTATATGTTATTTTGCATGAGGTAGGGGTCCAATGTCATTCTTTTGCATGTGGATATCCAGTTGTCTCAGCATCATTTGTACAAAAGACTATTCATTCTCCATCAAATTGTCTTGGTACCCTGAATATCAGTTGACCATAATAAATGCTAGTGCTAATTTCTTTTTTAAAGGCTAGATAGAATTCAGCAGTGAAAACTTCTAGTTCTGGGCATTTCTTTGTGAGTAGTTTTTTGATAACTAATTCAAATTTTTTACTTGTTATAGATCTATTCTGATTTTCTATTTCTTCTTCAGTCTGTTTTTAGTAGTTTGTATCTTTCTAGGAGTTTGTCCATTTCATCTAGGTTATCCAATTCGTTGGTATACAGTGGTTTGTAGTATTCCATTATGAATTCAATTTAAATCTAACTTTTCAGGAACATGAGGAAGGCCCCCACCACTTATTGAGTTAGAAGCTACTCATTGTAAGATGGACATAATTCTTAAGTAAGAGGATGGCTAACATAGGTCATGGTCCTTTTAATATATCCCATGTTATGATTATTTTTCTCATTTTGGACCTTTTTGCTGCTGTCTATTCAGCTCAGCATTGAGCAGAGAATTGTTCTTTTCAATTCTACAGATTTCTTTCTTCTTCTTCTGACTACTTTACTAAGCTGCTGGGACATTTTAAATTTTATTCTTGACTCCAAAACATGAAAGTTCTCATCATCTAGACTCAAAGTTAGAAAAAAATAGCTGAAAAGTCAAGAAGTACTTGGCAAAGCCAGCAAGACAATACC
The DNA here is from genome assembly GCF_028885625.2 of Pongo pygmaeus. Classification (NCBI taxonomy): domain Eukaryota; kingdom Metazoa; phylum Chordata; class Mammalia; order Primates; family Hominidae; genus Pongo; species Pongo pygmaeus. The sequence goes on along the minus strand of NC_072389.2, from coordinate 95,255,600 downwards.
TTAATCTTAAGATGGCCTAGTGGAAGTGATTCAAAAATTCACCAAGAGTGAATTCTTCAAAGATTAATCATTTAAATCCAAACCAAATAATCTGGGATCCACAAACTGGGAGCAACCCTTGTGTTTACCCATCAATGACATAAAGGTTCATATTAAGGTTATTAAGGACATCAATAACACACACCAAAGTTTTAAAAAATTTTTCCCTATCTCCATTATAAGAGTTCCTGTTACCTAACTTAGGCTGTTGGTGAAATTGATTTATGACCTGAAAGCCAAATTCGGTTTGTTATTCTCTATTTTCCCAATGTTTTGAAAAGTTTAATACCTATAGAAAGTTTCAAATAATAATGAAATTAAACATATGCCCATCACTAAACTTCACCAACTGACAATATTTGTTTTCTCCTTCCTTCTCTCTGTATGTACATTATTCCCCTAAACACTGGAGAGTAAATTGCAAACAACTGTTCACTTCCTAAAGGTCAGCATGTATCTCCTAAAAACATTCTCCTCCATAACCCCAATGCCATTATTACACTCAAACTATCTTTAGCACTGATACAATATTATCTAGCATACATCGCTTCTTCAAATTTCTCTAGTTGTCTCAATAATATCCTTTCTAGTATTTTTTTCCCTAAATTTAAGATCGAAGCAGGGATCATGGAATGCATTTAGCTGTCATGCTTAAACTCCATTCATCTGAAACAGTCCCACTGCCTCTTTTCTTTTTCCTTTCTTCCAGCTTTCATGATAATGTTTTTTTTATTTTGTTTTTTGTTTTTAAAGATTTCAGACCAATTATTTTGTAAAATACAATATTTTGAGACTATTCCTAGGGGACTATGTCCATGGTATTTGGACATATTTTATTAGCCAACAATCATATAAAGCCTTAATTTACACCTGTAAGGAGCTGCTTAAATACATACAATAAAAATAAAGTTGTCATTCTAGTGAATAAATATATACACTCAGAAAACAGTATACCTTGCACTGTATCTTTCGCTGGCTGGGAAGGCTGCTGAGGAGCAGGGTGAGAGTTCTCCTGAAACATGAGAAAATCCAGAAAGAAAATTTAAACAGGCATTCATTGAAATAAAAGAATAAAGATTTCACATGAACTCTTTGACTCCTGCAATTCATTTATAGGGAACCATAATAGAAATAATAAAATGTACAACAGAAATGTTCCAGAAACACTCAGTGCTGCACTATAGTAATAATACAAAATAAAAAACACTATAAATGCCCATAAAGAGTGAAACAGTTAAATAAATTACATACCCATCCAGTGCAGACATTACAAGAATAAGGAAGGAAGACCTCTCTATATATGGTTGAGCATCCCTAATCTGAAAATCCAATATGCTCCAAAATCCAAAACTTCATGAGTGCCAACACGACACTCAAAGGAAACACTCACTGGAGCATTTTGGACTTCTGGATGTGGGATGCTAACCAGTAAGTACACGTAATGCAAATGTTCCAAAATCCAAAAACATCTGAGATTGGAAACACTACTGCTCCTAAACATTTTGGGTAAGAGATACTCAACCTGTACTAACATAGAGATCTGTGATAGGGAGGAAAAAGGAAAATATTAAGTATTCTAAGTTATATCATTTATATATATGTATATAACGGATCTGCATAAATCTTTGGTGTTATTGGTGCATATCGAAAAGGGCCTGGAAATACACACAACCAACTATCATCAGTGATTACTTCTGATGAATGGATGGAGAAGGAACACCCTAACTTTTAACTTTATATGTTTTAACTTTTTAATGATAATCATGCATACCTTTTATACGTAATAAGGGAAAAGCCATATACATTAATTAGAGGGAGGCTATACTCTCAGAAACATTTCTTTATCAGACTGCTATTTACTTGCTATTACAATAGAAGATTCAAGAGTCTAAACCCCAGATGCATCAAAACAAGGAAATTGTTTTTTAAAGATTTTTTGTTTTTTTTCAATTCATCGTAATAATTGAAGAAGCCACCACATATGGGCAGAAAGTTAACAAATGGTCTCAGTGATATAACCAAGGTCTTGCTGATAAGACATGAGATGTGATCATTCTTATTTATATTGATTAATAACTCTTTTAAATAAATAAACTATAATTGTAAAAATATGTCATACATCCGGCCGGGCGCAGTGGCTCACGCCTGTAATCCTAGCACTTTGGGAGGTTGAGTGGGCAGATCACGAGGTCAGGAGATCGAGACCGTCCTGGCTAACATGGTGAAACTCCATCTCTACTAAAAAATACAAAAAGTAGCCGGGCGTGGTGGCGCACGCCAGCTACTCGGGAGGCTGAGGCAGGAGAATGGCGTGAACCCGGGAGGTGGAGCTTGCAGTGAGTCGAGATCGTGCCACTGCACTCCAGCCTGGGTGACAGAGGGAGACTCCATCTTAAAAAATAAAAATAAAAATAAAAATAAAAAGTCATACATCCAATTTCCTATCCATGGGTCAGTAAACTACAGTGTACAGACCAAATCTGGACCACCTCTTGTTTTTGAAAATAAAGTTTTTACTGAAACACAGTCATGCTCGTTTCTTTCCATAATGCCTGTATCTGCTTTCCCACTATAGCAGGAGAACTGAATAGATATTGCAGAGACATAGGGCCTGCAAAGGCTAAAACATCTACTATCTGGCCCTTTACAGAAAAAGTTTGTCAACCCTTGTTAATCCATGTAATTGAATGAAAAACTAGGAGAGTATGTCCTGGAGGTATTAAGGCAGGATCAAACCTTTTTTTTTAAAAATCATTGTGCTCTTCTGGAGTTAAGATATGTAAAAGAAATTAATATACATTAATGTAATTAATACTATATGTCTACACTTAAGTTATAAGTTCACTGCTTCCCGAGTTAACTATATTGATCCTTCAGAGAACTGAGATTTATTCTTTTAAAAATGTAACATCTGGTCCTTTCAGTTAAACAACTGTCACTTATCTATGGTAACAACTTTGACATGAAGAAACATTACTAACCACAATGACCTCAAATTTTTTTTTTTTTTTTTTTACAGAGTCTCTCTCTGTAACCCAGGCTGGAGTGCAGTGGCTTCATCATAGTTCACTGCAGCCTCAAACTCCCAGGCTCAAGCGATCCTCCTACCTCAGCCTCCCGAGTAGCTGGGACTACAGGAGTGCACCACCATACCTAATTTTTAAATTTTTTTGTAGAGACAAGGTCTCACTATATTGCTTAGGCTGGTCTCCAACTCCTGGGCTCAAGTGATTCCTCTTACCTTGGCCTCCCAAAGTTCTGGCATTACAGGCATGAACCACTGTGCCCAGTTGTAATTCTGATCTTAGGGATGAAAACTGTCTTGTCCAATCTAAAACAAAAGTTTCAAAGTGTGCTAGAAAGATCTGCAAATCATTGTAAAATCTAGTGAGAATAAAGGCCTGGCAACTTTTGGCCATGCACTTTTGGATTTTCCAATCTTCAATCAGGATTGTGAGATATGTAAGATTTGCATTTTATTCACAAAGTATAAGAAAGTGAACACTATTAACCCTTTAAAAGAAATCCCACCTCCAATTCCAAAGGATTGCTACAAATATCTAGAAACAGAACAAACCACTATTATAATAATTAATGCTTCTAAAGATAGTTCTCATTGAATTTTAACTCTTCTCAGATAGTTCATGCAGTTGAAAAGTTTCATTGTGTTTTTAGTCTCCCTTTTTTCCTTAGCGAGATATTAATTCTACTTAGTAAACAGATTCCAGCTAGGTTTATTTTTTTTTCAACCAATAAAAACCTCAAGTCCTTATATCAACTGCCATGAAAAAAATAGTACCCCATTATCTGTGATTTCACTTTCCACGGTTTCAGTTTCCCATAGTCAACCATGGCCCCAAAATGGGTGAATATAGTACAATAAGATATTTTGAGAGGGAGACCACATTCACATAACTTTTATTATATTATATTGCTATAATTGTTCTATTTTACTATTGTTGTTGTTAATCTCTTACTGTGCCTAATTTACAAATTGAACTTATGCATGCATAGGAAAAAACAGTACTATATATACGGTTCAGTACTATCTGTGGTTTCAGGCATCCACTGGGGGTCTTGCAACATATCTTCTGCAGATAAAGGGGGACTACTCTACCTCCTGGCTCCATGATGGTCATCATCTTCTTTTTCAAAAAAACTTGTTATTCATTCATTTATTCATTTATTAATTCACTTAAGAGATGAAGTCTTGCTTTGTCACCCAGGCTGGAATGTAGGTAGTGGCACGATCATAGCTCATTGCAGCTTTGACCTACTGGGCTCAAGCCATCTCCCTGCCTTAGACTCCTGAATAGCTGGGCCTACAGGCATGTGCCACCATGCCCGGCTAATTTTTTTTTAATTTTATTTTTTGTAGAGACAGGGTCTCACTATGTTGTCCAGGCTTGTCTCAAACTGTTGGTGTCAAACTATCCTCCCTCCTCTGACTCCCAAAGTGCTGGGATTATAGGTGTGAGCCCCTGTGCCTGGCCTAAATTTGTTATTGAAGTAAAATATAAAATATTGAAAAGCACCTTCTGGTATGCAACCAAAGTCCTATTACAATTGTATATTCTCTTCCAATGACCGCTTTGCTTATTTTAGTTATTGTTTTATGAGTTTTCTTATCTACATTAAAGATCTTGAATTAATTCATTCCTAACTTTTACTCGCCGTTTTTCTTCACATTACCTCTAACTATCACACTCTTGAGTAAAATTGTTAATCTCTTAACAAGTTTATATTTCTTTATTCCTTGGATTATAGTTTTATACACATTCATAAAAATATTTAACATTATTTCTGTATTCTCCAAAGTTCATTTTCCTAAAAGGAGGGACACTGCCTTTTTGTTCTTATATACTGTGTCATCTCAAGCTGGAAGGTTTACTTACTTTTTTCGTAGCTCTCTTTGACACTTTAGGAATTTCAATTTGTCGAAGATTCTGTGAAACCTCAGCAATGCTTTTATGTCTTATTAATGCATTTTTCCTTTTAAAAATAGAAATAGTTAATACATACTAGATAGAGGTTATATATAGTTAAATTCAAACGGAACTAGAGTCTAAGTAAAATAAAATATGATTTAAATAAAAGCCAGTTATCTTAAGGTTGTTCTGGGTTTACAATAAAACAAGCCACCCCAGAATTTTCAAAAGTAACAAATTCAACCAGTTATGAACAATGAAAAGCATCAAGGGAAATTTAAAAAGCTGAAACTCTAAGCTTATTTCATAGAAGGCCTAGTTCCTGGAGACCTCATGTGGACAGTAAAGAAGGCTTTGTGAAATAGGAAATAAACACTATACAGTCGCGCAATGTTTCCTTCAATGACGAACTGCATATATGACAATGGTCCCATAGGTTATAATGGAGCCTATAGAGAAACCTAATAAATGACACTTGATATTGGTATTACAGATCAAGTAGGGGAAATGACTGCTATTCAGTAACAACGCTGGAACATTAGCTTTTCCATATGAAAAAATATACATAAATGAAAAAATATATACTATCTAGGTTTTGGTAGGCACACTCTGATGTTAGTACAACAAAAATTGCCTAACAATGCATTTCTCAGGATGTATCCCTGTTGTTAAGCAAAACATGACTATATGTTTCCTAGATAATATAAAGATTGTCAGATGCTCCTATAAGGAGCTCTAATAGTTGGCTTCTCTGATTCAGACATAAGGGCAGCTATTAGTTGAACAAATTATATGGACAAAGATGACTGGACTGTGGTTTAAACACATCTTTTATCAGAACTATAACAGTGCAAATAATTCCTTTGATTCTTTGAGCTCTTACCTTCTCTTCTTGGCTGATCTGGTACGAAGTTCCTGCAGTTCATCAGATTCAGGGCTGCCTGACACTGATCTACGAGCACTTGACAAAAAAGGCACAGAAAGAAGTGGTGATTTGTTCTCTTGTGTCATGGAGTCATCACTGAAAAAATCTGTAGGAAGGACACCAGCCAGCTTCTGAGGAATCACAAACCCTAGGCTGTTGTAAAGATTTCCAAGTGTCTTTGGGATAGAGTCAATATACCTGTGGAATAGATTGATCGAATATGGAACAGACTTACCATCTTACCCTCTCTATTCCCTCCCTCACCCAGCCTAAGAAGTAGTCCTTACAACTCCATAATTCAGAGACAACACCGTATGTAGGTTTTGACAAAACAATTTTAAAGTTAAGTTAGTAACCATCGAACTTACAATCTCAAAATTTCCTCCAGAAACTCTGCTAGGTATGCTGAATCCTCAGTTAAACACACCATGCGCAGCAAATCTGTCACCTGAAGGAGATTTTAGAACATTACTAGATAGATGCCCTCTGCAGGGAAGCTGAAAGCATCTAGGGCTTATTTCAATGGCACGAAACTATATACTTGCCTCCTCCACTACTTGTTCCATATCATCTGTACTTTCATTTATTGAAGGGCATTGCAGACACATCTCCAAACGAAGAAATACCTGAAGCTGGCATCTTGAGAGAAAAAAATACTTGGTCATATCTACTTTGGATGTCACTAAACAAAAAGCTCCTTCCGTAAGCATAGATCTATTTATATAAGACACAACAACCAAAAAGGAGGAGAGCCAGTGCCTTTTCTAAAAACTGATATAGTTATTAGATAAATAGGTGATTCAAGTTGCATATTATAACATCAAAAAGAATTGGCTACAAAAGCATCTTCATGCAGTTGGTAATCTTTTTTTTTTTTTTTTTCCTGAGACAGGGTCTTGCTCTGTTGCCCAGGCTAGAGTGCAGTACTGGGATCATAGCTCATGGTAGTCTTGAGCTCCTGGGCTCAAACAATCCTCCAGCTTCAGCATCCCAAGTAGCTAGGGCTACAGGTGTACACCACCATGCTCACCTAATTAAAAAAAAATTTTTGGTAGACACGGTCTCACTATACTGCCCAGGATGGCCTCAAATTCCTGGCTGCAAGCAATCCTCCTGCTTTGGCTTCCCAAGGCACTAGGATTACAGGCATGAGCCACCGTGTCATGAACAATCTGTTTTAAACTGATACAAGCTAATCTCATAGCTTTGTTTTAGAGTGATGATTTTTTAAAAAATGGTAGTTACTTACTCTCTAACTTTGTTTTCCTTATCCAGTTTTTTTCCTAGATTCTGTCGAAGACTTTTACTAGTTTTTAAGAGATTACTTTTTACTTGATTCAGGCAGTTCACCTAAAAATACAAAATTATTACATAGGAGAATAGTGTTACTTGCCATTATTTCTAATTTCTTTCACAGTTGACTAAAGCCCTAAGAAGGGAAATATATTCCCTTACAAACTTCTCTATTCTTTCATTTGAATGAAAAAGTGACATGAATATTCTTCTTTTATATCTTCAAAAAGAACATGGTAAAAAAGTTATTTTGAGAGCTAGTGGGCATGGATAAAACAAGCCTGCCCTAAATAAAGTGTCTTAAAAGAAATGTTCCACAAAGCAGCGATTAAGAAACCTAAGTATCATAAACAAATCCTCCTGTTTGCTTTAGAGAAGGAGCTCCGTGATGGCCACTGAACATGAATAAAACAACAACACGGTCTAAAACAGTGGTTTGCAACACTCCCAGTGCATAAGAATTATCCAGGGGGCTTTTTAAAAGCACCAACCCCAGAGATCTGTTTCAGTTCATCTGGAGAGAGCAAGGCATATATATATATATTCTTTTGAGATGGAGTCTCGCCCCGTTGCCCAGGCTGGAGTGCAATGGCACGATCTTGCTTCACTGCAACCTCCACCTCCCCAGTTAAAACGATTCTCCTGCCTCAGCCTCCCGAGTAGCTGGCATTACAGGAGCCTAACACCACATCCAGCTAATTTTTGTATTTTTAGTAGAGACGGGGTTTCACCATGTCGGCCAGGCTGGTCTCAAACTCCCGACCTCGTGATCTACCCGCCCTGGCCTCCCAAAGTGCTGGGATTACAGGCGTGAGCCACCGCGGCCAGTCGGCATATATACATTTTTTTAAATGTTGTAGATGATTCTAAAGTATAGCCAGGGTTAAAAACCACTGGCTTAATCACGCAGCTAACATATACCTCACATGAGGAAAGGCTTTTCATTAGGAGAGAATTATACGTAATTATCCCCACTCACCCCATCTCTTTGATTTCTGTCTTACCAGTTCACCATATCCAACTTCTGAGATCTGGAACTGTACTTACTCCCTTACTCATCTTACCATTTTTGAATCATGTATGGCATAACAGACATTTTCCAAGACATTAACCAAATCTACCACCAACCAACCAACCACTACATCCATGACAAACAACAATATCCGGACCCTCTTACTTCTAATTCCTTGGTGCCTTTTGATTTTAGGAACATTTTAACGGTTGAGATCATGTTTCGAGCACACGCATACAACATGATTTCTCCTGTGGCCACAGTCTTTTGGTAATTTTCACATATATATGACAGCAGCTCTTCCTCAGTTTTAAAATCTGTGAAAAAATGAAACGAAATGGATTAATCACATCTTGCTCAAGTCCTTGTATTATTTAGGCCAGTAGTTGTCCACTGGGGAAAATATTTCCTTGCAGGGAACATTTGGCTATGTCTGGATTGTCATGACTGATGGTGGTGGGGGCAGGAGTGGCTGCTGGCATCTAGTATGTAGAAGCCAGGGATGCTGTTAAACATCCTACAATGCATAGGACAGCCCTACAACAAAGAATTATCTGGTCTAAAATGTCAATAGTCCAGAGATTGAGAAAGTACAGAGATAAGTGATTAATTTTATTTTATTTGAGACAAGGTCTCACTCTGACAATCAGGCTGGAGTGCGGTGGCACAATCTCGGCTCACCACAACCTCCACCTCCCAGGCAGGCTCAAGTGATCTTCCCACCTCAGCCTCTGGAGTAGCTGGGACCACAAGCATGTGCCACCACACCTAGCTAATTTTCTGTATTTTTGGTAGAGACAGGGTTTCACCATGTTGCCCAGGCTGGTCTTGAACTCCTGAACTCAAGCCATCTATCCGCCCTGGCATCCCAAAGTGCTAGGATTACTGGCATGAGCCACTATGCCCAGCCAAGTGATTAATTTTAAGGCTCTATATACCAAGTGTAAGTGTTAAAAATTTAAAGGTAGGAGGCCAGGCATGGTGGCTCATGCCTGTAATCCCAACAGTTTGAGAGGCCGAGGTGGGTGGATCACCTGAGGTCAGGAGTTCAAGACCAGCCTGGCCAACATGGTGAAACCCCTTCTCTACTAAAAATACCAAAAATTACCCAGGCATAGTGGCGGGCACCTGTAATCCCAGTTACTCAGGAGGCTGAGACAGGAGAATCGCTTGAACCCGGGAGGCGGAGGTTGCAGTGAGCCGAGATCGCACTATTGCACTCCAGTCTGGGCAACAAGAGTGAAACTCCATCTCAAAACGAACAAACAAACAAACAATTTAAATGTAAGAAGAAATAAAACTGGCTTTGGTGATATGACATGATTAGAAAATCTGAAAGAACAAACAACAAAACTCCTGGAACTGGGCCGGGAACGGTGGCTCACGCCTGTAATCCCAGCACTTTAGGAGGCTGAGGCGGGCGGATCACGAGGTCAGGAGATCGAGACCATCCTGGCTAACACGGTGAAACCCCATCTCTACTAAACAAACAAACAAACAAACAAACAAACAAAAAACTCCTGGAACTAACAAGTGATTATAGCAAATTTGCAGGATACAAGATTAAGACATAAAAGTCCATTGCTTTCCCATATACCAGCAATGTACAAGCAAAATTCAAAATTAAAAACACATTACCATTTAAATTAGCACCACCCTAAATATGAAATACCCAGGTATTAAATCTAACAAAATTTGTATAAGCTCTATATGGGGAAAACTACAAAATTCTGTGAACAAAATCAAAGAACTAAATAAGTGGAGAGATATTCCATGTTCACAGCAAGAAAGACTCAATACTGTCAAGATTTCAGATTCCCAATTTGATCTATAGATTCTATGTGCTCCCTATCAAATAAGTTATTTTCTGCATATTGACAAACCGATTCTAAAGTTTATATGAAGAGGCGAAAGACCCAGAATAACTAACTCAATATTGAAGGAGAAAAACAAAGTTTGAGGACTGATGGTACCAAACTTCAGGACTTACTATAAAGCTACAGTAATCAAGACAGTTTGTGTGGTATTAGCAAAAGAATAGAGAGATCAATGTAACAGGAGAGCCTGGAAATAGACCTACATAAATGTAGTAAACGGATTTTTTTTTTTTTTTTTTTGAGACGGAGTCTTGCTCTGTCACTCAGGCTGGAGTGCAGGGGCGCAATCTCGGCTCACTGCAACCTCTGTCTCCCGGGATCAAGCGATTCTCATGCCTCAGTAACCCCAAGTAGCTGGGACTATAGGCGCCTGCCACCACGCCTGGCTAATTTTTGTATTTTTAGTAGAGACAGGGTTTCACCGTGTTGGCCAGGCTGATCTCGAACTCCTGACCTCAGGTGATCTGCCCGCCTCAGCCTCCCAAAGTGCTAGGATTACAGGCATGAGTCACTACACCTGGCCTCCACTGATCTTTGACAAAGGAGCAAAGACAATATAATAGTGGAAGACTAATACAATCATCTTAGCAATAGATAAAAGCAGCAGAAAAAAATTGCTAAAAATGTTGAATATTCAAACATTAATAAACTTGATGTACAGACATGTATGAAACCAGATATTCAACAATTAGAGAATACACATTATTTTCAAGTGCACATTAGGTCAGTTTCAGCAAATATTAAAGAATCAATCTTACAGACCACATTGAACACAGTTCAAAAATATTAAAAGCTAATTATAAAATACTCCCTTATATTATGGATGTCAGAAAATATTTATAAATAAGTATCAATGAAAATAGAAAACAGTAAATACATAATGCAGTTAGTTATACTTAAAGAGAAAATGTACAGACTTTAGACTTAAGTGATTATTTTTGTAAAGCAGATAAATTAAAAACAATTAACTATCTAAGGGTCCAACACGTGAAGTAATATGAGAGAGTAAACCCCAAAAATAAAGGTAGGAAGGTAATCATAAAGAACAGAAATGAATAGAAAACAAAGCAACAACAGCAATCAACAGAAACAAAAGACAGTTCTTTGAAAAGCCAAATAAGGCCAGGTGCGGTGGCTCACACTTGTAATCCCAGCACTTTAGGAGGCCGAGGCAGGCTGATCACCTGAGGTTAGGAGTTCGAAACCAGCCTGACCAATATGATAAAACCCCATCTCTACTAAAAATACAAAAATTAGCCAGGTGTGGTGGCATGCGCCTGTAATCCCAGCTACTCGGGAGGCCGAGACAGGAGAACCACTTGAACGTGGGAGGCGGAGGTTGCAGTGAGCCAAGATCATGCCATTGCACTCCAGCCTGGGCAAAAAGAGCAAAACTCAGTCTCAAAAAACAACAACAAAAAAAGAAAAGAGAAATAAAACAGAAAACTCTATAGCAAAATTGAAAAATTAAAGAGAGAGAGAGAGAAGGCATAAATATTAAAAATAGCAGGAATTCAAAATACTATTAAAAGTAAGGTCTAATTTTGTTTCCATAAAGGTATCTAGTTGTTCCAGCATCATTTATTGAAAAGATTATGTCTTTCTCACAGAATTATTGGGGCATCTTTGTCAAAAATCATGTGCCTACTATTGTGCAGGTCTACTTCTAGACAGAATCTAGTCCAGAAATTATGTTCCTGTCACACTGTCTTCAGTACTGTTGTTTCGGCCTTCCGTTGCATGTATCAAGCACATTTCACACACCTTTACTAGCCCACTAAAGGTGTTCTGTCCCATTCAAACTGATTATCATCTATGGCTCTCACATTCCACAGGAAAAAAAAAATCTGTAAAGCAGCATAAAATTTACACTTCAGAATTTTCTTTCTTTTTTTCTTTTTCTTTTGAGACAGAGTCTTGCTCTGTCTCCCAGGCTGGAGTGCAGTGGTGCAATCTCGGCTCACCACAACCTCCGCCTCCCTTATCTTTGTAGCTAGATCATAAATCTAAGAACAGGACATTATCTTATTATTTACTGTATTCACCATAACACCTTTTTGGACATGTAGCAGATAGTCAATAAACTAAGGGTATGATTAAATTTTATTTTTAAAAAAGAGGGATATAAAAGAGTAAATTATAGACTAAGAGGAATACCTTTAGGTTTAGAACTTCTTAGTGTTCTTCCTCTGTCTTCCAATTTATCTACTGTTCTCCCACTGGGTATCTTTTGGATTCCTTTCTCCCCAGCCACATCCGGACTGCCATCCGGATGTAACTTCTGGGCCTTCACATTCAGCCTTGCAACATTCAACATCTTTAAGGAACGGCACATGGTATTCATCTTCTGTCTCACTGGAGTACGAGGGACCCCTCCTACCAAAACAACATCAGAGGAGGAAAAGTAAATTGCCTTCCAATTCTGTGGAATCAAGAACTACTTTAATTCAGATTACTGTGAAAGAATATGAAAATGAAGCATATCCCTCCAGAATGATTTGAATTAGGCAGTTCTTGCATCTCTTTCTGCCCACACACAGGGTAGAAAGAGAACCTTTCTTTTAACCGAAGTTTAGGAACTAAACATCTCAATGTGATTGGATTGGAATTAAACATCTCAATGGATAGTTTTCCCATAAGGCAAATGCCAAACAGACTTATTTTGGTGTTACCCAATGGCCACCAAAAATGGTGATGAAACTTTTCTGAATGGCAATTTAGCAATCTACATAAAGAGCCAATTTTCATACCCTGACACAGTAACTGGTTCCTGGAAACTTCTGCTAAGGTAATTACTTAAAAAACAAATTATATGCATAATGTATACTACAGTATTATTTATAATGATGAAAACTGAAAGCAATCCAAATGTTCAACAACATGAGAATTTTGTAAATTTAGTTAAGCAGTGAGGTGGAGTAATATCTAAAAAGGCAAGGTAGCAAAAGAAAAAACACTTATAAGCAGAACACAAAGTTGTATTTGAATTTCTATCATAATTCAAAATGAAGATGGCTTATTCATTAGACAGATAAGACTGGGTGATTTTTAAAAAATCACTATTGAACTAATGTAATTACTTAAAAATTTAAATATAAAAATTTGCCCTTCTTTATTTAGTTACCATTTCAACCTCATTTCAGGAAATGCCCATCTTTTAAAACATATAGTCTCAAAAAAGAATGCCTTAAGAAACAGCCTTTCTAGGTACATACGTTTCTTTTTGCTGTCTTCTTGATGAGCTATAGTGGATTCTTCACGAGATTTTCTCTGGTAGAGCTCGGCAAGGCAATGTATTAATTCGCCTTCAGTTTTGGAAGACTCTTCCTTATTAGCTGAGGCAGGCTGTAGTAACCTGTGAAGTCAAGATGTCTAGAATAAAACCAAAATTCTAATTTTGCAAAATGCTTTAGAAATAAACAACACTGAAATACCCACTATCCTCTAAAAAGCTAACCAAAAGATGTCCCCACAAGATGCCTTCAAAAATATATTTTCTTAGGAGAGAAAATGTCCCTCCTGTCATTTTTGATTTGAACGAATGCAGGAACCAAAGCTGTCTTGTTCACAAAACCATTAACCATTACATATAATATTGACTTTTATTAATAGGATTCTTCATGAATTAGGGTACAAGTCTAATTATGGCAACTATTTCACTTCAGGCTTCCATAGTTATTTTTTACTCAGTTTCCATATATCAAAGTACAAAATGATGTTAACACATTGTAGTAAGTATTGCAATGACTTCAAATAATTCTTTCACATTGTAATAAACTAATTTGGGATTGATGAGAAGAGGAGGATGTAGGGCAGGCAGGAGGGGTGATTAGTTATTAAATGCTTTTCCACCTAGAGCTAAGTATCTGTCATTAAGGAAATTATGAAAATGGCACAACATTCAAAATGTGTTATTTGTATTTTAATATTTTCCATGATCTGATATAACTGATTAAAAAGTGGAAGAAAGTTACAGTGACATTAGTTGAACAGATATCACAGGGTAGAATATGTGTTGGGTCTATCAGCTTTATTCATATAGCCAATATGAAGCAGATTAATCCTCCCTAAGTGTGCTGGTGCTCTGTCGCCCATCCTGGAGTGCAGTGGCGCGATCTCGGCTTGCTGCAACCTCCACGTCCTGGATTCAAGTGAATCTTGTGCCTCAGCCTCCCAAGTAGCTGGGACTGCAGACATGTGCCACCACGCTGGGCTAATTTTTTTGTATTTTTAGTAGAGACAGGGTTTCACCATATTGGTCAGGCTGGTCTTGAACCCCAGGCCTCAAGTGATTTGCTGGCCTTGGTTTCCCAAAGTACTGGGGTTACAGGTGTGAGCCACCATGCTGGGCCTGGATTTTCTATAAAGACAATCATACTGTCTTCAAACACTTCAATATTTACATCTCATAAAAATACTTAGAGATAATTTTAAAAAATAACATGGGCCACATTTGTACATTAAAAACTACAAAACACTGAGGGAGATTAAAGAGAGACCTAAATAAATGGATAGCTGCACCACGTTCATGGATTGGATGACTCAACATTGTTAAGATGTCAGTTCTTCCCAAATTTATCTATGATTCAACGCACTCCTAGAGTTTCAACAGATGTTTGTGTGCGTGGAAACTGACAAGCTGGTTCTGAAGTTTATATGAAAATGCAAAGTATCTAAAATAACCAAAAAAATTCTAAAAAAACAAAACCAAAGTTTAGAGGACTTACACTACCTGATTTAGTGACTGGTGCTATAAAGCTACAGTGTATGGTATTGCTATAATGCAATATTGAAGATAATGTGGTATTAACATAGTTTCTGGACTGTATTCTGTCTAGAAATCAATCTGCACAAAGGTGGCCAGCTGATTTTTGACAAGGTGCCACAGTAATTAGTGGGAAAAGATAGTCTTTTAGCAAATGGTGTTGGAACAACTGAATGGATATATGTGTGGAGAAAATAAATGTCAACCATACCTCTTAATAATAGTTTGAATTTCTGTCATATTGTTTACATTTCTAGTATTGTTTGTCTTTTAATTGCTTGATCTTGCTATAGATTATTTTATTTGGCTTTTTAAAGAACCATCTTTTGTTTCTCTTGATCACTTACATTTATTTGTTTTCTATTTAATTTATTTCTGTTGTTATCTTTACTGCTTTCCTTCTTTTGTAGGGTGGAGGTTACTTTCTTATTTACTTCTCATGTTGGATCCTTAGTAATTGGTTGTTAACTTTTTTCTTTACAAAAATAGTCTGCAAATACTTCTTTAAGTATAAATTCAGCTGCATTATTCAAGTTTGCTGTTTTCTATTTGCATTGATACTTAGTTATAAATATTTTCTCACTTTAAGGGAGTATTTATTTATATTTAACTTGACGAATTACTTTGGTAAATTTTAAAGAATTTTTGGCAGGTATATATTTATATATTGTTAACATATTATCTAGCTAACATACTCTCACAATATATACTAAATATGAGAGTATTTTATTTTTGTAACTAGTTTTTAATATTATTAGACTATACTCAGAGAATGTGGTCTGTTAAGAAAAAAAAATGCAGATAACTGAACATTGATTTTAATAATCAATACTCAGAGATGTAAAAAAGTTTTACCCAAATGACTCCATCAAATCGGAACTGGCACCACTGATGTTACAGAAAGGAAACCACTTTTCCATAACAGCTGGACTCCAGGGAGTGGTGTGGCCAAGCTCCTGCTGGGCCCACTCTGGAACAGGAGAAGCTATTGGAGCAAAGGAACAGAGGCAGAAGCGGAAACAGCATGAGAACCAAAGCAGAGAATTCTAAGCACTTGCTCCTCCCCTGGACTGACTGCATCCCTCCAAAGGACATACAAAGTGCATGGTTAGCATTTGTTCTCCGGCACCACAAACTGCTACAGGCCTATGTGGTAAATAAAAAATGCTACTGAAAAACAGACACAATTTAAAGTCTTTTGTTCTTATTACTGGCTATAAATCCTCTCATTTCTGAAATGTTCCTCTAAACAGGTTAAAAATATATATTGTTCTTCTTTTTATTTATTTATTTTTTTGAGACAGAGTTTCGCTCTTCTTGCCCAGGCTGGAGTGCAATGGCATGATCTCGGCTCATGAGCCGCAACCTCCGCCTCCCGGGTTCAAGCAATTCTCCTGCCTCAGCCTCCTGAGTAACTGGGATTACAGACACGTGCCACCACGCCCAGCTAATTTTGTATTTTTAGTAAAGACGGGGTTTCTCCATGTTGGTCAGGCTGGTCTCGAACTCCTGACTTCAGGTGATCTGCCTGCCTTGGCCTCCCAAAGTGCTGGAATTACAGGTGTGAGCCACCGTGCCTGGTCCTGTTCTTAAAAATGGCTTTGTATGGTTGGGTACGGTGGCTCACGCCTGTAATCCCAGCATTTTGGGAGGCCGAGGTGGGTGGATCACCTGAGGTCAGGAGTTTGAGACCAGCCTGGCCAACATGGCAAAACCCCGTCTCTACTAAAAGTACAAAAATTAGCCGGGCGTGGTGGCAGGTGCCTGTATTCCTAGCTATTCGGGAGGCTCAGGCAGGAGAAGCTTGAACCTGGGAGGCGGAGGTTGCAGTGAGCCAAGATCACGCCACTGCACTCCAGCCTGGGTGACAAGAGCGAGACTCCGTCTCAAAAAAAAAAAAAAAAATTGGCTTTGTACAAGAATAAATATACAGTAACAAAACTGAAGAATATCACAATTCTGTCACACTGAGTAGGTAAATTGGAAATAGGAAGATGTGGCTCTGTGTTGGGGAGTGTAAGGGTAGAAGTCTCTCTTAAAATAAGCCTGATGGAGGAGGCGGTTGGGGGAACAGTAACAGAAATTTCAGTGAACTCTGTAATTCTGAGAGATCCATCTAAGACCCCAGACAAATGAAATGTTAGACATTAATGAAGTCTTGGGGCAAAAAACCCAAATACTTAAAATGTATTCAAACTTATTGAGACAACCAAGTTCTAGGCCTTCTATCAGTGAGAGAATTCAGAGATAAATACAATGCCTACTTCAAAACGAGCTCCCAATATAGGAAGAGTAGATCCACTCTTGTGAAGTCATGGAGATAACGTATAAATGTTAGCACATGCTAACTCTGTCCAGATAGGCAAGGAAGGTCTCATGGAGACTGCAGTATTTGGGCTAGGTACTAATGCATGAATAGGACCTCACCCAGATGGAGCATGGTGGGGAGACTGGACAATAAGCCGGCACACTGATTTATAACCTGGAAGAAACTGTGGGCCATGCTACAGCAGAGAGTACTGGTAAAATACTGCAGTTCTTCCTTTACCAGATTCCAAAATAGTTTTCTGAGCTGCTTCCAAGACTATATAAATAGTTAAGATACAGCCTGTTCTACAATACAAAATTTTCTACAAATAGCCTATACACAAGTGGTAAGTAAGATAGTGACAGTAGTACAAAATATTACGTTGCTTTGGTTATGTGATCATTCCTAATGTGCTAATATTTTATACCACCAAGTAGCAGCAGCTGAATTCAAAGTGCACAAACATAACTAAATATAACAAGCTAGAGGAGCACAGTGCTGTACACTACGTCCTTTCAACCCATATTCTTCTCCTTTTCTTCTCCTTGGCTGTTTGGCAACGTGCACTTTCTTGAAAGTGCTTATGATGTAGTTCCGTATCTTTGTCATTGGCCCCTGTCTCCATAATACTACAGCCTCAACCATCTTCCTCATCATGCCATCTTCACCTTTCTTTTAAAGGATAAGGTATATTTATTATGGAGTTTACTTATTATGAATTTAATGTGTTTTTTAATCAAACTAGAATTTTTATTAGGATTGCAATTTTTTGTTGTTGTTTTTCATTGAGACAGGGTCTTGCTATGTTGGTCTGGGACTCCTGGGCTCAAGCGATCTTCCTGCCTCAGCGTCCTGAGGAGCTGGGATTACAGGCATGTGTCCCCACACCCAGGATTGCCTTAGTTTTTATCACTACCAAAGATTTTGAGAAGTCTGCCCCAACTGTAGTTTTCCCAAAGCTATTATTTTTAGTGTAAGATTTTGTATAATTTTTTAAACAAGCAAAAGAAACTTCATATCACATGACAGCATAAATGCCTATAATTGCATTTGCTGTTATATTACAAAATTCAGACAAGGGCAGTAAAAGTCTATGAGAATAAACGTGACATGATTTCTTCTCAAGTCCTTGTATGCTGGATTAGGGGAGAAAGGCCAGAAATACCTGCCTCAGGCCTCCAAGTCTCAAGCCTCCCTCTGCATGGAAAGAGAGTGCCCCTCACAGTTACCTGCACCTCTTCCAGCAAATGTCAAGCAGGAGCCCCATGCTAAAAACAAGGCCACCCTCCACTGGCCTCCTGGGCAGGGCTTTGGAGGGAGCCCTAGGCCCTCGGAGTTAGACACCCTCCTTCTAGTCTCCACGCCTACATGGGCAGGAGTGGGGGTGGGCCAAACACCCACCCTTCTTACCCACCAAACTCACAGGTTCAGCACCATTAGCTGCGTTGAAACCACCAGGAATCAATCTCCTGCTCCCCTTGATAGCTGCTTTTTCCCGTCAGGCGAAGCCCTAGACCCCCAGGTCACTCCAGTCTGCCCACTGGAATCTCCTCACTGCTCTTTCCGTCTCCCATCCTGTCACCACGGCCCAGCCCTTCCAAACGTAAAATCCTCCCACCCTGCTCTCTGGAACTCACTGACCCTCATCAGCAAAATCCCCTATGTGCTCAATTCCATCTCCTCCTGCCCTGAACACACTGCTTCCCCTGCAGCGCTGGAGAGAGCTGGCTGCTCCCCCGCCATGCTCTTTTACCACTTGGCCCTGAGGTGGGCTGGTATCCTCCTTGCCTCTTCCAGGTCATTTTCCCTCTACCTGCTGAAAATAATGACAAAAATCCAGCTTTGAGTCTCACATCAAAGCCTACACTCTCATAGTCATCTAACAAGCCTGGATCATTCCCCCTTACTCCTCAAAGACTATTAGCTCCCGACTCACCACCGTCAGTCTCTCCAGTACTACTCAGTCTTAACTCTGGATAATTTCAATACACACATTTGATGCTACCAACACTCTGGCCTTTGCTTGAATTCCCCACCTCTGGTGCCCCGGTGCGTTGCCCTCCTTCAGTCACTCTCTCCCCCTGGTCACCACCCTCTGTGATCTCAAGCACCCCACTCTGACCACCTCCACCTATTTTTTAGCTCTCTCCTTTGAGCACATTGGCTCCAGAAATCCTGAGACCCCTATAACCCATTGATCTGATCGCCTGTCCTTCCGTTGTCCTCACTTCCCTCCTTACCCTGCCTCGTTCCATGGACAAATCCCATAATCTCTTCCTGTTCACACTTTTGAATCCCTGACCCCTCTCTAGCTTTACCACCCTCATTTGGGAAAATCCCAACCCTGGTTAATCCAGTTCCCTGCCTACTCTGCAGCTGTGCCAGCTGGTGAATGTGGCTGGAGGCAGGCAAGCCCACAGAGGGATCTCACTTTACCTTCACGACTATCCCGGCAACCTTCCTCCACCTTTCTGCTATCTTCACCCTCTCAACAGCCACTTCCTCCTCCCCTCTCTCCTCAGCCTCCAGCATCTCCTTAAGTCTTCATTTTCAGCTGATGACGTCACTTCCTAACTCACTAAAAAAACTGAAGCAATCAGAAGAGAACCCCATACACTCACACCAACATCACTCACCTCGGCATCCCAGCTCTTATATTTTTGCCTTCCCCCAGTTGTCACAGATGAACTGTGCTCGTTCCCAAGACCAACCCCTCCACTTGCACTTCCTCAAAGTTCTCTAACCAACAATCCTCTCCATCCCCTGCATTAATTTTTACCATATTATCTCATCAGCATGCAAGCAGGCTATTATTATTTCTAAAATAATAATAAACCAAAACCAAATCAAAATCAAAAAAAACCTTGACCCTTCTTCCCTCTCTAGCCATTGTTTTCATTACTCTAATATGTTTTAGATCAAAACTACTCCAAAAAATTGTCTGCACTTGCTGTTTTCCTCTTTTCACAGTCTCTCCTGAACCTATTCCGACTCACATTTCTACCCTCACAATTCCACCAAAACTGGTGTCACAACCATCATGTTGTGATGGTATCACGAGCATCCACATTGCTCAGTTGAATGTCAGCTCCCAGCCTTCATCTTCCTTGGCCTGTCAGTAGTAAATAACCCAGCCAAGCACTTCCTGTCTTCACTTGGCTTCCAGGGTACCACAATCTGGGTTTTAACTCAGTGACTGTCCCCCTTTTGTCTCTTTTGCTGGTTTCTCTCTTCTCATCCCCCAGACTGCTTAACATTGGGGTGCAGGGGTTAGTCCTTAGTCCCCTTCTCTTTCCCATCTACACCCACCCTCATGGCGATCTTAACCCATCTCATGGCTTTAAACCTCACTGATGACTCCCATCATCTCTAGTCCAGACAAATCTCCAAAACCCAAACATGCATAGTTGATGCCTACTCAATACCATGTGTGGATGTCTAATGAACAACTCAGACTTACCATGCCCAAAACAAACCCTCCAGTCCTCACCACCCCAGCCCCTGGTTCTCCCACAGCCTTCCCTATCTTAGAAGGAAACTGCTTTCTATCAGTAGCTTAGGCCAAAAGTCTCTGGAGTCATTTTCAATTTCCCTATAGCTCACTCTACACATTTAATCTAACAGCAAATTTTGTTGGCTTTGCCTTCAAAATATATCCAAGAGCTCCAACTATTTCCAACTCCCTGCATTTCCCACCATCTCTTGCCTGGATTATTGCAATATTTCTGACTGGTTCTATCCTTGCCTCTCTGTAGTCAGTTCTCAATATGGAAGCCAGAGTAATGCTGTTAAAACACGTCAGATCGTGTCACTGCAGAAAATCCCCCAAAGGCTTCCTCTCTCACTCACAGTAAAAGCCAAAGTCTTTTCAGTGCCTGTAAAGCCCTGCCCAGTTTGGTCTGCTGCCCACTCTCTGACCTCACCCTCTCCTACTCTCTCCTTGTTCCTTTCACCGCAGCCACAGGCTTCCCTGCCATTCCTCTAACACCCTTCTGAGCCTTGGCATTCACTGTTGCCTCTACCAGCAACTCCCTGCCATCACTTCCTTCATGCCTTTGCTCAAATATCATTTTTTCAGCAAGGGCTTCCCTGACCACCCTACTTAAAAGTGCAACCCCTCCCTACCCTAACACACCCCATTCCTTTGTTCCTGCTTTACTACTATAACTTTTGTCTCTTTAGACTAAACCGTAATTTTCCTGACTTATTGTTTTGTCTCTCCTGACTAGATAGTCAGCTCCATGGGAAGACATCTTTGTCCATTTTGTTCTCTAATATAGTCCCAGTACCTCGAACAGTGCCTGACATACAGCAGGTACTCAAATCTGTTGAATAAATGAATGAATTAAAGAGATATCAAGTTGATTATATATATATATACACACACATATATATACACATATATGTATATGTATATTTAAATCTACCTAGCATAAATAAGGTTTGTAATACTAATATGATAAACAATTAGTAGTACTACAAATAGTAGTAACAATGCATTTAGTTGCAAATGCTAATAGTAACAATGCAATGCAGGGTAGATAGAATCACTACAGTTTTATATGCAGTATTTATTAAATATATTAAAAACCATGACTTCGATTTCAGACTGGTGTCATGGAACCTGCAGCCTCCTCAGAAGTACTTAAGGAATTCTATAAATAACAATGATTTAAACTGCCTGAAGTATTGTAGTTTTCTTTTATCTGTGTTATAACATATTGGGGTTCTACTAACTGCACAGTGAAAAAGTCCCGATGCTGGAAAAGACTGCAAACCACCCTAGACTCTGTTAGTTACTGGTTTAGGAGCTTACCAGCAGAAGCAGTATCTGCAAGTGAATCATGAGTCTGATTCAATATACTATCCACAACATCTGAGAAAAGGGAAGCTGTGTCCCGGGGGCTGTCACCCACAGCTGTTTGGAGAACATGTCGTTGAAATTCAGCCTCCTTGGTGCGGAACACAGTGAGGATCGTAGCATTGGCAGAGAGTGGGGAAATAACTCCAGTGACGGGGGGCCAGCCTTCACCAGGGTCCACATCAGCAACCTATGTGAGAAGTTCTAATTAGTTGAGAATATTATTGTCAATATGCCTAAAGAAGAATGTAGTGTACTAAAAGACAGAATAACCATTTTCCCAATTATTATTAACGTGAAAACTATGAAAAAGATAGATTTGATAATTATTAGAGGTAGAAGGGAATTTATTAATCACAGAGTCCTAATATTTCTACTTACAAATAAGTAAAACCTGACATTACCAGGAATATTTACTAGGTATTTACTATGTGCTCACTGAATCCTCACAATTGCCCTGAGGTAAAAATAATTATTATCCCCATTTTATAAAGGAGGGATTGAGGCTGAGGCAGAAGTAACCTGTTAAAGCCACCTACTTAGTAAGAGAAGATACCAAGCATATGTGACTTTGAAACCCATGTACTTAACCATGAGGCAGAAATACCACTTGAGTGATTTATCCAGAACATACAGTAGGCAGCAGAGCTGAGACCTAATCCAGATCATTGACTCCCAAACCCAGTGCTCTTTTCCTCAGAGAATACAACTCTCAGAACAGCATCTGTCCAATGACTACCCTATTTTTCTCTGGAATATTTTACAATGGGAACCAGAATAGAGACCCCTCCTGAGAGTATGAAGGCAAAAGACAAAGTAAGGTAAGGAATTTGCTGGTAGTTTAAAAATAATTATCACCGTTAAATCAAATCTGGGTATGTATATGTTCCTTTTCAGAAGACATTTCTACATTTGTGTAACTACTGTCCAACTGCTGAGTTACACAGACAATTATATTACATTGTATATAGTTACACAACTATTATACTATTATATCTAATTTTACTGTGTAGCAGCTTTTTCTTAAATACTTATACAAAAGTAGTAAATATGTAACAGAATATATAAAAATGAGAAATCACTCATCACATTACTACCCTAACATAAACACTCCATCTGGCCAACTGCCTTCTTCCCTATGTGAATATAATTTAACTTAATTGGATTCTTGGTACATGCAATTTTATGAATGATTTCTTCTCTAATGAGCATTGCTGTCATGATACTATAATGTCGACAATATTATTTGCAAAAGCATAATCAGTTTTACTAAGACTATATTGTGTAGGGCATTTATAAACACACTTATTTCACTTTACCAGTGCGTTGTTAGACAAGAATAACTTCCCGTGTGGAGGATACCTACCAGGTGTAACTCTTCAGCAGTCAGCCTGCTTACCAACTGCTGAAATAACAGCCTTTGAGTTGCTGTGCTCTCCTCTAGACTTTGTAGCATCCAGCTGTCAGTGCCCAAAGTGCTGCTCGTTGGGAGAGACCACTGGGCCACTGAGCCTTTTAGAAAAATTCTGACTGGTTTCTGAAAATGTCTCTGATGCATGGCCAAGGGCTCTAGGGTGACTGTCCATGTTTCTTGAATCTCTTTGCCTGCTAGA
The DNA here is from genome assembly GCF_028885625.2 of Pongo pygmaeus. Classification (NCBI taxonomy): domain Eukaryota; kingdom Metazoa; phylum Chordata; class Mammalia; order Primates; family Hominidae; genus Pongo; species Pongo pygmaeus. The sequence goes on along the minus strand of NC_072389.2, from coordinate 95,231,979 downwards.
AATAAAGATTAATTAGACCAGAATGCCAAATTAAAATAAAAAAAGATTAAAATTCCAATATAAGGAATAGATACTAAAAAGAGATTTAATAACAATAAGAAAAAAATCAAGTTGTCAATTGAGATACTGTCACTTAGTTGAACACTTCAACTCTTATTCTACTGCCAAGCCATCATGGCAAGTTCATTTAGCTCTATAGAAAAAGCTATAAACAAATGGAATTACAAAGGCAATATGTGATGGCAGAACTTCTCAGAAATTATGACTTAGAAATAAGTATAAGTATCGAAAGCCAGCCATGGTGGCTCATGCCTGCAATCTCAGCACTTTGGGAGGCCAAGGCCAGAGGATCACTTGAGGTCCATGAGTTGAAGACCAGCCTGGGCGTCATGGCAAAACCCCATCTCTACAAAAAAATACAAAAATGAGCCAGGTGTGGTGGCTCATGCCTGTAGTCCCAGCTACTTGGGAGACTGAGGTGGGAGGATCCCTTGAGCCCAGGAAGTCGAGGCTGCAGTGAGCTGCGATCTGAGCTATGATCATACCACTGCACTCCAGCCTGGGTGAGAAAGCAAGACCTTGTCTCAAAAAAAAAAAAAAAAAAAGAAATAAGTATTCAAGCAATGTTTACTACTTATAAGAAAGAAGACACCACTTCTTAAATCCATAAAGTACAGTGCATCATATCTTATGAGGAGGTTAAATTCTAAAGACTGTGTAATGAAATTAAATAAACAAAACTACTCTTGAAAATTCCTTAAACTGCACATAATGTACAACACAGTTTTATGTATGTATCTCTATACAGTATTATTTCTGTGAATATACAATGTATTCAGAAATGAGATTTACCATATAGCAAATCATATAGTGAAACTAATGTAATGAAGATTCCAACATGTTTGCTTTCCCTGGTAACAAGCATCATTCTGGGTTTCTGTAGACTAATTTATTTCTTCTTTTAGTCGACCATTGTTTCTCTATGGTCTTCAATTTATCAATCTCCTCTATGAGGCAATGAAATAGTATACCCATGTGCTTGGACGCCTGAATAATATTAACCTTCTTTGGGAATAGCTGGTAAACTTTAAAATCAATCATTCACTTGTTTTTTTGTACACAGGCTGGCAGTTGTACTGAATTAGAGTTCAACTCTTTCATACAGTATCTCTGATTTTGCCTTGATGTCTTTTAATTCTTTCATGACAAGCATTCATTGAGTGCCTGGGCTGTGAGAAATGCCAAAGAAGTTAAAAGCTTCTTTGAAGAAATTAATATAACTGAGATTTAAAAAAAAAAAACCTTAAAATATTATTTGCTTACCTTCAACAGGGAGAAATAACATTCCTTCCATTCGTGGAAATGAGGCCTCATACTCAGGAGAATTATAGAGCAAACGGTTTAAAGTGGCATCAGTTGGCAGCATTGAAATCCACGGAGAAAGATGAGGTTCACTTGACAGCTTTATTTCACTCCTGAGCAGCATTTCCCCAGCTTGAGCAAAATCCCAGCTGAAAGATTCAGATGGCAAGACAGTGCCACCTCCGTGGTGGAGCAGTTCACAAACAGTCCAGTATCCAAGGTGGTCTGGGGATTCCCACAACTAAAATAAAATGACAAACAACCTTAGGTTACTATAAATTAGGCATTGATAAATAAAAGTAAAGGAAATCAGGAGAAAGTAAAGTTGATACCAATATTAAAGGATCGAATTACACAACCAAGGTATTTGCTGAGCTAAATAGAAATAATGGTCAGCATCAAGCTACTGTGCAGCCCCAGAACAAATTACTACCTAATATGCCTTTGAGAAAGCATCCATTTAGTAAAAATAGTACCTCATTTACCTTTTTTGTCAAGAAACAGAAAGAAGTGACACAAATCACTGGGTATAGATCATAAAATGTTAGAAGGAACATAGAACCATTATACATTAATAAAAATAACCTTTTTTTTTTTTGAGTCAGAGTCTTGATCTGTCACCCAGGCTGGAGTGCAGTGGCATGATCTCGGCTCACTGGAACCTCCACCTCTTGGGTTCAAGCGATTCTCTTGCCTCAGCCTCACAAGTAGCTGGGATTACAGAAATGCGCCACCGTGCCCGCCTAATTGTTGTATTTTTAGTAGAGACGGGGTTTCACCATGTTGGCCAGGCTGGTCTCGAACTCCTGACCTCAAGTGATCTGCCTGCCTCAGCCTCCCAAAGTTCTAGGACTACAGGCGTGAGCTACTGTGCCCGGCCTATTAATAAAAATAATTATGTCCTATACAGCACAACACAATAATGGCCAGGTGTCATGGGAGTGAGGCAGGAGCACCTCCTCCAGATGGTGACCATCACTCTGACTTGCCCACCCACAGGCCTGCACAGAGACCAGACAAACTGAGGCCTCGTCACATCTTTTGCCTTAACGCTTGCCATAGCCTGTAAAGTCTGTGCTCTGCCTCTAATCGATCCTCCATGGTGCTCTAAGTATTCTTCCAAATCACTTCTCTGGTCATGCTACTTCTCTGAAATTCTGAAAGGCTTCCCACTGCCTCCAGAATAAAGTAACTCTTCAGCATAATCACAAAGCCCTTCACAACCCAACCCTAAACCACCTTTTGGAATACATTATCTTCTACCCCTCATCCATCCCCACTCCTTCTAGGCATATTGAACCATTTGCTATTTCCTGAACATGCCATATTTTAAGGCTTCCCTGTTTTTGCTGATTTCTATTTCCTGTGCCTTCCCTTCCTTCTTCACCAACTGAATGGTTATTACACTTCTGTATCTGGCTCAAATCCTGCTTTCTTTGTAAAAGCCCTGCTTCACTCCTTCACACACAGCTGACTCTTCAGTCAACCTTCTTTCAACAAACTTTTATTGAGTAACTTCTATGTGCCATGTCTAGGATCTTGAAGTGAGGGGCGGAGGGTGTGAATAAAACAGTACCAACATAAAATGTTTAACATGGCATCACAGTATAACAACAATATTCAGCTACTATGGGAATATGAAGGAGGAGCACACCCCTTAGAATATGCTCATCATGCCGGTTAACAATTATAAATTATAAATCGCTATGTGAATGTGAGGAATCAGAACTAGAAGCGTCTTGAAAGTCAACTAGGTCATTCCCAAACTTCCCATAATAGTCAAGTTCAAAGACAAGCAGGGAATCGTCCATAGTCACAGCAAGGCAATGATAGACCAGTCCAAGAACCCAGGACTGTTCTGAATAGACTGCTTTCATTTATTTTTATTTTTTGAGACAGGGTCTTGCTCTGTTGCCCAGGCTGGAGTGCAGTGGTATGAACATGGCTCACTGCAGCCTTAAATTTCTGGACTCAAGCAATCCTCTCACCCCAGCCTCCTGAGTAAGTAGCTGGGAGTACAGGCATGTGCCACCACACCTGGCTAACTTTTGTATTTTTTATAGAGATGGGGTCTCACCATGTTGCCCAGGTTGGTCTCAAACTCCTGGGTACAAGAGATCCTCCTGTCTCAGCCTTCCAAAGCTGGGGTTACAGGTATAAGCCACTAGGCCTGGCCTAGACTGCTTTTAAAATTTGGATCATGATCATCTGATGGACTTTGATAGATTCTCTGATGGATTAATTGAGTGGTTTATGATCAGCATTAAAAACAAAAAAACAAAAGATCACATGTAATGAAGATAAACAATGTATCGGAGCACATTATCTTATAATCTATATAAACTTTTCAGTTATGAATATCAATCTGGAAAATGCTGTATTAACCAATTAATTAGTATGTGCTGTTACCACTCATGTATCTATATCTGTGTTCACTGCTATGGAGAGAATGGTAACCTAGTTCAGAGGCCATAGATCCTGATTAGGATTTTCTGCCAAATGGACACAAAAATTTTGTTGAAATTGTTTCAGCCAGAAGACCAGCCAGGAAAGCAAACAAAAAAACCCTGTTAATAAAATGAAAGGTTAAGATGTAACTTTATGGCAGGTTGTGGTGGCTGACGCCTGTAATCCCAACACCCCGCACTTTGATCCACAAGGCAGGTGGATCAACTGAGGTCAGGAGTTCAAGACCAGCCTGGCCAACATGGTGAAAACCCATCTCTACTAAAAATACAAAAATTAGCTGGGTGTGGTGGTGGGTGCCTGTAATCCCAGCTACCGGGGAGGCTGATGCAGAAGAATCACTTGAACCTGGGAGGTGGAGGTTGCATTGAGCCCAGATCGTACCACTGCACTCCAGCATAGGTGAAAAGAGTGAAACTCTGTCTTGGGAGGTGGGTGGGAAGATATAACTTTAATAATTGTTGAAAAGGACATTAAGTTCCTATTAAAGGTAATGTGTGCATGGCGTAGTCTGCTTAATGTTGCTTACAACAGAATAACTGAAACTAGGTAATTTATAAAGAAAAGGAATGTATTTCTTACAGTTATGGAGGCTGAGAAGTCCAAGGCCAGGGGGCTGCACTTCCAAAAGGCTGAGCAAGTGAGCTCAACACTTTCTTCCTCTTTTTATAAAGCCACCAATCCCACTCCCATGACACCCATTACTCCATGAGTTTTGGAAGGGACAAATATTCAAACCATAGCAAAACATGTGATTAAAAAAAAATAACAGCCTGTAATCCCAGCATTTTGGGAGGCCGAGGCAGGTGGATCACCTGAGGTCAGGAGTTTGAAACCAGCCTGGCCAACATGTTGAAAACCCATCTCTACTAAAAATACAAAAATTAGCTGGGCGTGGTGGTGGCTGCCTGTAATCCCAGCTACTTGGGAGGCTGAGGCAGGAGAATCACTTGAACCTGGGAGGCAGAGGTTGCATTGAGCCCAGATCGCACCACTGCACTCCAGCCTAGGTAACAAGAGCGAAACTCTGTCTTGGGGGGAGGGTGGAAAAAAAAAAAAAGATGTAACTTTAATAAGTGTTGAAAAGGACATTAAGTTTCTATTAAAGGTAAGGTGTGCATGCCTTAGTCTATTTAATGTTGCTTACAACAGAATAGCTGAAACTGGGTAATTTGTAAAGAAAAGGAATGTATTTCTTACAGTTATGGAGGCTGAGAAGTCCAAGGCCAGGCGGCTGCACTTCCAAAAGGCCTTCTTGCTGGTGGGGACTCTGCAGAGTCCCAAGGCAGCACAGGGCAAAGCATGGCAAAGGGGCTGAGCAAGTGAGCTCAACACTTTCTTCCTCTTTTTATAAAGCCACCAATCCCACTCCCATGACACCCATTACTCCATGAGTTTTGGAAGGGACAAATATTCAAACCATAGCAAAACATGTGATTAAAAAAAAATAACAGCCTGTAATCCCAGCACTTTGGGAGGCCGAGGCAGGTGGATCACCTGAGGTCAGGAGTTCGAGACCAGCCTAGCAAACATGGTGAAACCCTGTCTCTACTAAAAATACAAAAATTAGCCGGGCGTGGTGGCACGCGTCTGTAATCCCAGCTACTCGGGAGGCTGAGGCAGGAGAATCACTTGAACCCGGGAGGCAGAGGTTGCAGTGAGCCGAGATTGCACCATTGCACTCCAGACTGGGCAACAGAGCAAGACTCTGTCTCAAACAAAACAAAAACAAAAATACAAACAGTATACTATAGAGTATGGTCACATTTTTCATTCGTATGCATATTATAGGATAAGTGACAGATATGTCCTAGTGGTAGTTTCAAATTTGGGGATCTGTAAATGTCCACTAGACTATAAGCTCCAAGAGAGCAGGGACCACATCTGTTTGATTCCTTAGTATACCTGGCAGGTATGGAACAAATATGTATTGAATAAATCTAAGGCATAAAGTTGAAAATGTGTCAGAGGTCTCTTATCCTCCATTCTATCCTATATCTTTGCAAATATGATATCCTGTTTTATGCACTTGGATCCCTCTGCCTCCAATGTAAATGCAGGTTCTGTTTCTCCCAGTTCTACTTCCCAGACTGCGCGCTCCCCAAGGCAGGACCTGGATTTTCTCTTCTTCCCTTCTCCCCACTCCTGGACAGAGCACTCCCCAAGGACACAGCCTAAACCTTCCTTTTGCCCAGCATGGCTGGGCAGGTTTTTGAATAGGAAATGATAGATCTTCAGCAGAAGAAAATTCCAGAAAAGCTTATGAGTATCTGATGGGCATTTTCTTAGGGGAAACAGCAGATGTAAGAAGGGAAGCCTCAGAGAAGACCCATCTCCTCAGTCGACGGTATGTCAGACCTGGAAGGGATCTTTAAAAAGATCCAGTCAACCCACTTATTTCAATACTATTCCAAAAAAAAAAAAAAAAAAAAAGAGAGAGAGAGAGATTAAAGAGAAAAAAAGAGAGACAAAGAATCTCCAAGACCCATCAAGCCCCATCTAACTTATTTCTAGCCAGTATTTAACATAATACAATTCCAGAAGAAAGTCTTTGATGTGATATCAATTGTTTCAAACTGAGCAATGTGTTGTATACTGTGTCTACGGCGTGACTGGCTGCCTTAAATTTTAACATTTCTAGGATTCCATTTTCCCAATCAAATGTTTACCATCCCCTTTAACACTTTTTGTCCTTTCCTTTTCTTGACAAACCACTGCTGCCTTATTTTGCATTTGCCCCGCCTTTTTTGGGCTTTGTATGTGAAGGCACTTTGAAAATTTTAACACACCATATCATTATTTAAATGCTTGCTCATTTTCCATCTGTAATCTTGCAATTTAACTCACTCCTGGGTTAGTGACATGTATTTCCATTCAGTGGAATCGCATCTTTCACCTGGTTAAACCACATTCCAAAGCCTTTCCATTAATTAATTAGAACAAAATCCACATTTTCGACCTTGGCCCTACAGGTCGGCCTCTCCTGCCTTCTGACTTTCTCTCACACTGCTCCCCTTGCCTACCAGGTCTCAGCACTCCTTGCCTTTTTGTTTCTGAAACAAACTAAGTTCACTTCCAGCTGAAATCCTTACACCTGCTTGTCTCTTCACCTGGAATGTTCTTTACCTACCTTTGAGTTCCTCCTCCTTCACCATTCAATTCTCTGCTCAAAAAGGCCTTCCCTGCCGGGCATGGTGGCTCACGCCTGTAATCCTAGCACTTTGGGAGGCTGAGGTTGGCGGACTGCCTGAGCTCAGGAGTTTGAGACCAGGGTGGGCAGCATGGTGAAACCCCGTCTCTACTAAAAATACAAAAAAATTAGCCAGGCCTGGTGGCGCCCGCTTGCAATCCCAGCTACTTGGAAGGCTGAGGCAGGAGAATTGCTTGAACCCAGGAGGTGGAGGTTGCAGTGAGCCGAGATCGCGCCACTGCACTCCAGCCTGGGTGACAAAGCGAGACTCTGTCTCAAAAAACAAAACAAAACAAAAAAACCTTCCGTGACTACCACTTTATATGCAATAACCACCCCCTTCTACTCCCATCCTCTCACCCCGTTTTATTTTCTCCAGAGCATGATTTGAAATTGTCACTTGCTTATCTGTTTAATCTCTTCCCTGCTTTGGCTACCATGTCCCCAGCAGCTCAAACAGTGTGGTAGGCACTCAGTGTGACTGGCTTCTCAATGAACATTTGTTGACTAAATGAAGTGCAATGAGAAGGATGAAGGCAAAAATATATACTTATCCTAGCACTTAGGAGCAGGGGGCCTCATCTCCTCAACAAAAATCCAGATTAGCCATTTAAGACTTCAAGTTTGCAAGAATTTACTCATTTAGTCAGCAAATACTGACTGAACACCTACAATGTTTAATACACATCTGGGTGGCTGGGCGTGGTGGCTCACACCTACAATCTTGGCACTTCGGGAGGCCATGCCTGAAGCCAGGAGTTCGAGACCAGCTTGGGCAGCATGGAACCTGGTCTCTACTACAAACACAAAAAAATTAGCCAGGCGTGGTGGCGTGGGCCTGTAGTCTCAGCTACTTGGGAGGCTGAAGCATGAGAATCGCTTGAACCTGGGAGGTGGAGGTTGCAGTGAGCCGAGATTGTGCCACTGCATTCCAGCCTGGGCGACATAGACTGTCTCAAAAAAAAAATAATAATCATATATATACATATATATATACACACACACACACATCCCTGGTTATTGTGTTAAAACCTGCTGCCTGCCTCTGAGGTATTTTTAGACTAGATGGAGGGTGAGAGATGTGCACAATCAAAACATATGGAGAAATGGTTAAGTGCCACACAAAATGTGTATGGCAATTCAGACTCTGGACTGAGCAGCTGTCACTGGGGGAAGCCTTAAAGGGTAAGTGAAGTTAAGACTGGCCTGGAAGAGTGAGAACTGGCATTCCAGGCAGATTGAACAACACACATAACACAAAACAGGCAGTCCAGACCTGTTGATTTTCTAGACTGGACTTCAATATGCTAGAGTAGATGTAGTGTGTAGGAAAATGAAGTCTGGGAAGGCAAGTAGGGCCCAAATTGTGACGGGTCTTAAACAGTAGGTAGTGAGGAACTACCCATTTTGTTGTGAAAACTGTCCCTATTTATTTGTTTCCTTCCGAAGGGACGCATAGTCATGTCAGTCTCATTCGGGGTCTGTGGCTGTTCTAAGGACACCGCCAAGTTCTGGTTAGCAAGGAAAGCACCGTGCACACTATCTGAGACGACTGTAACCTTCCTTACCTTAGACCATTCGGTGGTATCCACCCAGTAGAAGGTGATTTTTCGGGCGACCATGACTTCCTGGACTCTCTTGGGCAACAACTTCTCCATCACCTGCTTAGGGGTGGGCGGCAGGCGCTGGGCCTGGGCCTCGGCCTCGCACCCAGACACGAACTGCAGCAGCTCCCTCTGCGAGTGCGGACAGGGGGCCAGGAGGAAGACGGCGTTCACCAAGCCCCCGAGCGCGGCCTCGGCCTCCTTGGCCTCGCTCTCCACATCCAGCAGTCTCCTCCCGCTGCTCCGCAGGATCGGCTTTGTGGGCGACGTGATCTCGGGCCGGTCCCACTGGTAGTCTAGCAGCGTCTCCATCAGAGCGCCGTGCGTGTGGGTGGCCCTGGGCGCCGGGCCGGGCAGGTGAGCGCGATCCTCGAGCCTGGCCTCCAGCTCCTCCTCAAAGTCCTCCCACGAGCGGGACCCCAGCTCGCGGAAGTCAGACACGCGGGACGGCCGGCTCCGCGCCCCCTGCGAGTCAAAGAACTTGAAGGCCCAGTGGACCCTGGCCAGGCCGAATCGGCAACTCAGGTAGGTGAGGAGGCGCAGGGCGGCCCGCCGGACCCGGCTGTGGCGAGCGGCGCAGCCCGCGGTGTCCAGCAGCAGCATTACTTTGTGACAGCATGCCATATCGGCCGTGCCGCCGCTCCGGGGCCCCGGTCCGGGCCCGCGCCACCGTCCCTTAGTCCCTTCCTTCAGGGAACCAGCGCCACTCACTGCTTTCCTTTGGGACCCTGGTCGAAAGGCTCCCGCGCTCTCCAGGAGCTGCTGCTATTGGGGGAGCTAGTTTCCAACGTTAGCTCCTATTGGCTGCTTGCCTTACGTAAGTTACGAGAGCAACTTCCATTTTTGGCGGTGATTGGAGGGGCAGTGGAGAAAACTTCAGTCTGATTTGTGGAGGGAGTGACTGTGGGCGGGTCTCTGTGTTCCGAGAGAAGCTTAGCATTCATTGGCCTGGGCCTTCGTTTTAAATTTTAAAGAGGTGGTGCCTCGGGGGCGTGTCAAGAAGTTTCGCCATTGGAAAGAGGCCCGCGTTTGTGCGCAGTCGTGAGTGCGGACTGCGGGGACACGTTTCCCAAGACCGAGGAAAACTTACTGCCGGGAGGGAATTTGGGATGGTTTGAATCGAACTTGTTGAAATCCCTGTGGACCGTCTATGAAGTAGAATCTGACGACTACGGCTTTAATTTTCTGTAGTTTAAAAAATTTTATTAAAAATTAAAGGTTCACTGCCTTTGCCCCAGTAACTTCTAGGAGTTTATCTGCAGAAGGTAATCGGAGAGCCAGATAAAAGACATCTGTACATCTTAGACTTTATTTAACATCAGAAAAAATGGAAACAGTTTGGGAATGGTTAAATAAGGTATTGTACACGCCCAAGGGGAGCATCATGCAGCTCCTTTTTTTTTTTTTTTTTTTTTTTTTTGAGACGGAGTCTCGCTCTGTCGCCCAGGCTGGAGTGCAGTGACACGATCTTGGCTCACTGCAACCTCCACCTCCGGGGTTCAAGCGATCCTCATACCTCAGCCTCCTGAAAAGCTAGGACTACAGGCGCACACCACCACCCCAGACTAATTTTTATATTTTTAGTAAAGACGGAGTTTCACCATGTTGGCCAGGCTGGTCTCAAACTCCTGACCTTGTGATCCACCTGACTTGGCCTCCCAAAGTGCTGGGATTACAGGCGTGAGCCACCACGCCTGGCCTAGTGCAGCTGCTTAAAATAGTGTTTTATTATGTAATGTTAGGTTTAAAAAGTGGACTGCAAGCAGCACCTGCAGTGAATTCCCTAAATTTTCTATCTACATGTATATATAGATAGAAATCACATGTAGATTTGCATTACAGATAGAAATTATATATCGCTATATAGATAGAATACATAGAATTATATATAGATAGGCCGGGCACGGTGGCTCATGCCTGTAATCCCAGCACTTTGGGAGGATGAGGCGGGCGAATCACAAGGTCAGGCGATCGAGACCATCCTGGCTAACATAGTGAAACCCTGTCTCTACTAAAAAAAAAATACAAAAAAAAAAGGAATTGTATATAGATAGATAATCATAGATAGAAGTTATATATAGAGAGAAATGCATTTATATGCATATTTTAAAACTGTTAATATAGTATTGTATACCGGAAGTTGTCTGTGATTGTCTCTCCATGTGATTCTTCTTGAAACTTTTTTACACTTCCTCTCGCTGGCCAACAGTGAACAGGCTGATTTCAGAGATGTGAGATGTGCCTCTAGGATCAATGGAATATGGTATTTGGAAAGAAGAAGGGGACCAAGAATGAAGGTCGGTTACCTGAATGTGTGTTTAGGGAGATTGATCCAATACTCCACACCATTGAATTCTGCTTGCTAAGTAATTCTGTTTCCACTTGGAAACAGAACAACTTCCTTTATATGCTTTGGCTACAACTTCCTTTATGTGCCTTGGCTTCTCCAATCAAAGTCCTCAGCAATTACTGCCTCATGTACAACAATTTTCTCTTTTGGTTGAGTTTTCTAGGGCTGCCTGCCATAACAAAGGATCAAACCCAAAAATTGTCTCACAGTTCTGAAGGCTTGATGTCCAAAATCAAAGTGTTGGCATGCACTTGCTCCTCTCCAGCCCCCATGGCTCTAGGGGAGAATCATCCCTTGACTCTTCTAGCTTCTGATGTTTGCTGGCAATTCTTGATGTTCTTCCTGTGTGTCTTCCCGTCATCTTCCCTCTGTGCATGGCTGTCTCTGTGTCCAAACTTCCCTTTTATAAGGACACCAGTCATGTTGGATTAGGGCCCAACCTAATGACTTTATTTTAACTTGCTTACTTCTACAAGACCCTGTTTTCAAATAAGATCATATTCTGGGGGATGTTGGGGGATAGGAGGACCTTAACATATCTTTTTTTTTTTTTTTGAGACAGAGTCTCGCTCTGTCACCCAGGCTGGAGTGCGGTGGCGCAATCTTGGCTCACTGCAAGCTCCGCCTCCTGGGTTCCTGCCATTCTCCTGCCTCAGCCTCCCAAGTAGCTGGGACTACAGGTGCCAGCCCCCACACCCGGCTATTTTTTTTTTTTTTTTTTTTTGTATTTTTAGTAGAGACAGGGTTTCACCGTGTTAGCCAGGATGGTCTCGATCTCCTGACCTCGTGATCCACCTGCCTCGGCCTCCCAAAGTGCTGGGATTACAGAAGTGAGCCACCGCACCCAGCCAGGACCTCAACATATCTTTTTGGGAGGACACAGCTCAGCTCATAACACCTTTCATCCTTATGCCAGTCATTCATTTCACTCATCCAACAATATTTACTACATACCAGGCGCCATTCCTGCCCTAATGGAATTTCCAGTCTAATAGGTAGGGGATCAGACATTAGACAGACAATAATACAGATGAACATAATATGAAAAAAAAATTTTTTTTCTAAAAGAGGTTTTTTTTTGTTTTTGTTTTGTTTTGTTTTGTTTTTTGAGACGCAGTTTTGCTCTTGTTGCCCAGGCTAGAGTGCAACGGCGTGATCTTGGCTCACTGCAGCCTCCACCTCCCGGGTTCAAGCAATTCTCTTGCCTCAGTCTCCCAAGTAGCTGGGAATATGGCTGCCCACCACCATACCCCACTAATTTTTTGTACTTTTGGTAGAGATGGGGTTTCGCCATGTTGGCCAGGCTGGTCTGGAACTCCTGGCCTCGGGTGATCCACCCACCTCAGCCTCCCAAAGTGCTGGGATTACAGGCATGAACCACCACCGGGTCTGAAAAGAATTTTAAGGGGAAAGTGAAGCATAGGATAAGGGACTACAATGGGTGAGCTGGTTAAGATTTTTGTTTAAACTTTAACGTATTCACATATTGCATTTTGTGACATATTGCGTCACAAACCTTACGGAAGTGTATATTGTGCCTTGAGGTGTTAAGGGATAAGAAACAACCTAATGCAGTGAGATTTAAACTGAGATTTTAGGGGTAAGTAGGAGTTTAACAATGGTGGGTGAGATAGGGACAGGAAAGAGCAGGGAGGAAAAGTGATTGGGGCATCTTTGAAAGACCCAGACAGGAAGGAACATAGAGAGTTTGAGGAATGGAAGGAGGGCAGTGGGGCAGTGGGGCTGGGTGGTGGTGAGCAGGGGGTGGGATGAGAGAGAGGCCAGGCAGGCAGTGCAGGCAGGCAGTGGGACCAGTGAGAGGCTCTGGAGACCACAGAGGTAGCTTGGATATTCTACTGAGCATGATAGGAAACCAGGGGAAGGTTTTGAGGATGGGAGGGACTTGATATGATTTGTGTTTTGAGAAGAGCGCTCTGGCTACTAGGTGGAAAATTGAATATGTAGGGGTAAGAATGTGAGGAGATGCTGCAGACCATGTTGGGGACTGTTTTCCATAGGGAGGAGCTAACACACAAGGAAGTGCCCAAGGCAATCAACCCATTGGGTGCAGGAAGAAAATATTGAACTTCCGTTTCTCTTATTTTTTATCTGACAATGCACTCATTCATTGGATACCAGTGTTTTGTGACTACTGCATTTTTCATTAATCTGATTAAATGGATTGGAAGATTATCCAATTGAGTTTTAACTAAAAGGAGTCTCAAAAAATGAACAAGTGTGGCCGGGCGTGGTGGCTCACGCCTGTAATTCCAACACTTTGGGAGGCTGAGGCAGGTCGGGAGTTCGAGACCAGCCTGACCAACATGGAGAAACTCCATCTCTACTAAAAATACAAAATTAGCTGGGCGTGGTGGCGCATGCCTGTAATCCCAGCTACTCGGGAGACTGAGGCAGGAGAATCCCTTGAACCTGTGAGGCAGGGGTTGTGGTGAGCCAAGATCGTACCATTACACTCCAGCCTGGGCAACAAGAGCGAAACTCCGTCTCAAAAAAAAAAAAAAAAAGAAGAAGAAAAAAACGAAAAAGAACAAGTGGCTTTACAAGATTCCTGCTAAGAAGTCGTATGTTGGAAGTCATATTATTAATATTAACAATACAATCACAAGCAAATTACATGAAAATGGTGGATCTGACATTCTTGTTTTCCTAGTATGAGATCTTTTTTAGCCACACTTTGAGATTAAAAAAGACAATTTGATCAAATCTTACACTTGTGTCCAAGTGAAATGTGGAATTAATAAAAAGGCTATTTGAAATGCGTATTTTTATTATAGTTAATCACAAACCTTACATAAGTGTATATTGTGCCTTGAGATGTTAGGTAAAATGATCATATGAAGCTATCACAATTAGCAAGACATTTAAAAACGGCCTATTTTCTCTTTATGTCATCCTTTATAAATTTCTATTTTATGTTTTATAATACATATTAGTAGGTATCTGCATGTAATTTGCCAGTTAGTAAATATACATATATTAGGGGTGCAGGGTCAGCTTCTATTTCTATATATTTCAAATTACATAAAGTATAATTCTATCTTCATCAGGGAAGATACCAAATAAATGTGGAAACCACTGGTCTGCTTATGATGGTGGCTTTGGTACAAGTGATGGATATGGTGAACCATGGTTGAATTCTGGATATATAATATTTTGAATGTAGAGGTGACATAACTTGCAAACAGATTGCAGAACAGAATAATGACTTCTAGGCTTAGGGCTGAAAATGGAATGAAGGGTGGAGAAGATTCAGTGAGGAAGTGATGGGAAGGAGGGTGCAGAATATCAAAGGTTCTAGTTAACCCATGTTAGCTTGAAGATACCTAATGGACCTCCAAGCGGATATGCCAGTTGTGTATGCAGTTAGATATATGAACTGGGCCAGGCACAGTGGCTCATGCCTGTAATCCCAACACTTTGGGAGGCTGAGGCCAGTGGATCACTTGAGGCCAGGAGTTTGAGACCAGCCTGGCCAACATGGTGAAACCCTGTCTTTACTAAAAATATAAAAATTAGCCAGGCATGGTGGCTCATGCCTGTAATCCCAGCTGCTTGGGTGGCTGAGGCATGAGAATCACTTGAACCTGGGCAGCAGAGGTTGCAGTGAGCCGAGACTGCACCACAGCACACCAGCCTGGGTGACAGAGCAAGAGTCCATCTAAAAAAAAAAAAAAAAAAAGATAATGAACCTGGAGCTCTGGGGAGAAATTGAGGCACAGAGGTAATTTGAAAGGGATGAGTACTTAGCTGTCATTGAAAGCCCCAAGCGTGGATGAGATGTTGGAAAGAGGAGTGGCCACTTGGATAGGAGGATGCTATGGTCTGAATGTTTGTAGTCCCCTAGAATTCATATGTTGAAACCTAATCACCAAGGTAATGGTATTAGGAGGTGGGAGGTGATTAGTTCTGAAGGGCAGAGCCGTCATGAATGGGACTAGTACCCTTACAACAGGCCCTAGGTGTGGTGGCTCACACCTGTAATCCTAGCACTTCGGGAGGCCAAGGTGGGAGGATTGCTTGAGCTTAGGACTTGGAGGCCAGCCTAGACAGCAGAGCAAGACCCTATTTATGCAAAAATTAAAAAAAAAAACAACTAGCTGGGAGTGGCGGCACATGCCTGTGGTCCCAGCTACTTTGGAGGCTGAGGTAAATGGATCACTTGAGCACAGGAAGTCGCAGCAGTGAGTCATGATTGCACCACCTCATTGCAGCCTGGGTAACAGAGCAAGACCCTACCTCAAAAAAAAAAAAAAAGAAAAATAGACCTAAGGGAGCTCGTTTGCTCCACCTACTATGTAACGATATAGCTAGAAACCTCTGTCTGTGAACTGGAAAGTGGGCCCTCTCCAGACAACAAGTCTGCTGGTGTCTTGATCCTGGACTTCCAGCTTCCAGATTGTGAGAAAAAAAAATGTTATTGATAAGCCACTCAGTTTATGGTATCTTGTTATAGCAGCCCAAAAGGACTAAAACAGTAAAATCAGGAGAATTTGCTGAATGTAAATCCAGTGAAAAATGGGTTTCAAGAATGAGGGAGTGGAATACTATGCAGCCATAAAAAGCATGAAATCACGTCCTTTATAGCAACATGGATGCAGCTGGAGGCCATTATCTTAAGCCGATTAATGCAGGAACAGAAACTCAAATGCCACACGCTCTCGCTTATAAGTGAAGCTAAACACTGGATACTCATGGACATAAAGATGGCAATACCAGACAGTGGGAACTACCTTTTGTAGTTCCTTTAGGGGGAAGGAATGAGGGGAGCAAGGGTTGAAAAACTATTGGGTACTATGCTCACTATCTGGGTGATGGGATCAATTGTACCCCAAACGTCAGCATCACACAATATAGCCAGGTAACAAACCTGCACATGTACCCTGTGAATCTAAAATAAAAGTTGAAATTATAAATAAGTAATAGATAGAAAAAATTAAAAATGAAGCTGGGAAAAAAAGAATGAGAGAGTTGTTTACATTTTTAACAGTTATCTTTTAGAGATGCTGAAATATTTTACCGACAAAATGATATAATGTATAGGATTTGCTTCCAAATAATAGGGAGGGGAAGATGCAGAGGTGAGTCTGGGCAGGACTTCCCTGGCTGTGGGTTGGAGGTGGTTGGGCTGAGTGGTGTGTATGTGAGTCTCATTGTTTCATGCTCTCTCCTTCCTTTTTTTTTTTTTATTTATTTTTTGATGCAGAGTCTCCCTCAGGCACCAGGCTGGAGTACAGTGGTGCGATCTCAGCTCACCACAACCTCTGCCTCCCAGATTTAAGTAATTCTCCTGCCTCAGCCTCCCGAGTAGCTGGGATTACAGGTGCACGCCACCATGCCTGGCAAATTTTTTTGTATTTTTAGTAGGGAAGGGGTTTCACCATGTTAGCAAGGATTGTCTTGATCTCCTGACTTCATGATCCTCCTGTCTCTGCCTCCCAAGGTGCTGGGATTACAGGCATGAGCCACCACACCTGGCTTTTTTTTTTTTTTTTTTTTTTGAGACAGAGTTTTGCTCTTGTCACCCAGGCTGGAGTGCAATGGTGAGATCTCGGCTCACTGCAATCTCTGCCTCCTGGGTTCGAGCAATTCTCCTGCCTCAGCCTCCTGAGTAGGTAGCTGGGATTACAGGTGCTGCCACCACGCCCAGCTAACTTTTGTAATTTTAGTGGAGACAGGGTTTCACCATGTTGGCTAGGCTGGTCTTGAACTCCTGACCTCAGGTGATCCACACGCCTCAGCCTCCCAAAGTGCTGGGATTACAGGTGTGAGCCACCACGCCCAAACTCATGCTCTCTCCTTCTGTACATGTGCAAAATTCTCCGTGATTAAAGGAGGCAGCAGTGGAGGAACACAGGGCATGATTCCCTCTGCCACAGGCTGCTCTGAGGTGGGATACAATGAAGGCTGAGAATGGACTGTTGTTGGGTTGGGCAAGGTGACGGGCACTAGATTGCTTTGACAAGAGGAGTTCTGCCTGAATGGTGGGCATCCAGGGATCACGGCACTGGCAGAGGGGGTGTGAGGAGAGGAAGGCAATGAGGACAGGCCACTCTCTTGAGCAGACCTTTTTTTTTTTTTTAAATATAAAAAGGAGAGCTGAGAAATGAGGTGGTAGCTAGGGGACATGAGGAGTTTAGGCAAGGGTTTTTGATGTTTTGTTAACATCAGAATATTGCAGGAGATGTTCAGTGTGTTTGTACTTGGTTGGAAATGACAGAGATTAAATGAAAAGCTGCTGATAGAAAAACAGCGTTGGGGAGAAAGAGGACTGTGGCAGTGCAGTAGCTGGGTCCGGGGTGGGCTCTGTGACAATTTTAGGGTTCTGTTACAAAAGAGAGAAGGGGAGAATGGACATTGAGGAATAACTAGCAGCCTTAGACACACTAGGATTTGGGCAAGAACAGTAGGTGAAAGAGGAGGGTGAGTGGCTTGAGGATGGGACCTAGGGAGAGGAGGTATTGATGAGAAATTATTAGGAATTCTTTCAGCTGTGAAGGCAGGACATTGGGCCAGAGTGGCTGAAGTAGATTGAAGATAGGTGGCTGCTGGTGTAGGGTCATTGGTTCAGTCGTGTCAGGGCCAATGACTGTGCTGTCCTCCTCCCGTTTACACATGCTCATTAACCCAGGGAGGCTGCATACACCCTGGAAGGCAATGCTTTCACAGAAACCACCCCCGCTTTTGGATTTTGACTTCCATCCCATTTGACTGAAATGGGTCACATGGCTACTCCTAGCTCCAAGGGAGGCTGGGGCATTGGGGGAGATTGTCATGCTGGGAGTTGAAGTGTTGGCTGGATCATTTGCACAGATCCCAGGGTGCTAGGAAGGTATGAAGAATGACGATGGGGCAGTGGCAGAGAGACACAGCGGTGACCAGAGTACTCCGTGAATGAAGAAGAGATCTGAAGAGGACTGTGACAAAGAGGCAGGGTGTGGCCTAATGTCAATTGTTTCAAAAAGGCTGGGGGTTTATGGAGGACCGGAAGGGAGGACAGCTACCCCTATCTCAGGCCAACTGGAATGAGGAACATGAGAGGGAAAATAGCCCTCATTTGAGGAGGCCATAGGGGAAGTGTTGCTTGCAGGCATCAGCCAGTTTTCCTACAGGGCAAGAAGGTGAAGGGAATATTCAGAGTGCAGGCTGAGGGCACAGGGGGTTTGTGTAGGGGTGCACTGCAAATTCCAGAAGACACCCTAGGGAGGCTGAGGGAGGATGGGAGATGGGGTCAGCTTATGGCTATGCAGAGCTGTAAGAGGTTAAAAATCTACATGAGGAGGATGACCTGAGCTTGAGGGTGTCCCATCTGATAGTTTTAACTTTCTCTGAGGAAGGATGCAAGACTGAGTGAGCGGGGAGTTGGAGGAGTGGGAGTTGGGGGAAAGAGGAGAAGGTTAAAGCAGCTTCTCCAGAGAGTGGAAGGTGAGTTGGCCAGGCAGCCATGAGAAAGGCCCTGGCTGTAGCTTCTCTCTCGCTCTTCCTGAATTCCCCAGGTGGAATTACCACACCCTTTTCTGCATTCCTATGGCATTTTTCTAATGGAAAAATTTAAGAACAGTCTAATAGCATGGAATTTCTATCCCTGAAAAACATATTTGTAAAAAATCAAAAATCGAACCTGGGTTATGGCTCTCATACCTTCGGTTTACATCAGTGATTGGATTGAAATTGTTTTCAGTTGGCTAAACTGCTCCAGGAAAAAAAAAAAAGGTGTGGAGAGGTGGCGTGTGTTTTGTCCCAGCCAACTAATAAACTCAAGATATTTTAATTAAGATGAGAAAAAGAAAGAATAGCCAGAATGAGTTGAGGAGAGGTTTAATTACGCTTGGAGATAAATGCAAAGATTATCCATCCTTCCTTCCATGAATTGCTTTTGTACTTTTATTGAAAAATCAGACCGGGTGCAGTGGCTCATGCCTGTAATCCCAGCACTTTGGGAGGCCGAGGCGGGCGGATCACCTGAGGTAGGGAGTTCAAGACCAGCCTGACCAACATGGAGAAACCCTGTCTCTACTAAAAATACATAATTAGCTGGGGGTGGTGGCAGGTGCCTGTAATCCCAGCTACTAGGGAGGCTGAGGCAGGAGAATCACTTGAACCTGGGAGATGGAGGTTGTAGTGACCTGAGATCGTGCCATTGCACTCCAACCTGGGCAACAAGAGCGAAACTCCATCTCAAAAAAAAAAAAAAAAAAAAAAAAAAAAAAATCAGACCAGGCGTGGTGGCTGACGCCTGTAATCCCAGCACTTTGGGAGGCTGAGGTGGGCAGATCGCCTGAGGTCAGGAGTTTGAGACCATCTGGCCAACATGGTGGAACCCATCTCTACTAAAAATACAAAAATTAGCCGGGTGTGGTGGCACACACCTGTAGTCCCAGCTACTCAGGAAGCTGAGGCAGGAGAATCACTTGAACCCAGGAGGCAGAGGTTGCAGTGAGCCGAGATCGTGCCACTGCACTCCAGCCTGGGCAACAGAGCGAGACTCCCTCTCAAAAAAATAAAAATAAAAGATAGACCAGGCGCGGTGGCTCATGCCTGTAATCCCAGCACTTTGGGAGGCAAAGGTGGGCGGATTACCTGAGGTCAGGAGGTCGAGACCAGCCTGGCCAACATGGAGAAACCCTGTCTCTACTAAATCACAAACATTAGCCAGGCGTGGTGGTGGGCGCCTGTAATCCCAGCTACTCAGGAGGCTGAGGCAGGAGAATTGCTTGAACCCAGGAGGTGGGGGTTGCAGGGAGCCAAGATCGCGCCACTGCACTCCAGCCTGGGCGACAAGAGTGAGACTCTGTCTCAAAAAATAAAAATAAAAATAAAAATAAAAATATAAATAAGTAAATAAAATGGTTAAAATGTTCCTATGTGTAAAAAAAGGAAAAAATATGTATATATAATAAAATAAAAAGGAATACAATGGTTAAAATGGTCAGTTTTATATTATCTGTATTTATTATAATAAAAAATCTTCAAGCTAGAAAAAAATCAATTGAGCATATTTGTATTGCCTATTTCTAGGTTTTTAATGCTAGTTCACTGACCTATGTGTCTGTTTTTCTGCCAGTACCACACAGTCTTAATTACTGTAGCTGTGTAATAAATCTTAAAAGCAGGTAGCATGATTCCTAGCACTTTATTACTTTGTTGTTGTTCAAAATTGTTTTAGCTATCCTAGTTCCTTTGTCTTTCTATATAAATTTTAGAATAAGCTTATCTATATCTAGGAAGAATCTTGCTGGAAGTGCATGAAACTTACAAATCAATCTGGGGAGAATTGACATCTTTGCTACGATCCTCCCAGTATGAGAACATGTGTATCTCTTCACTTAGTTAGGTCTTCTTGGATATTTTTTCAGTGTTTTGTAGTTTTCAACATACAAGTTACGTACCTGTTTTGCTAGATTTGTATCTAAAATACTTTTTTTTTTTTTTTTTTGAGACAGAGTCTCACTCTGTTGCCCAGGCTGGAATGCAGTGGTACGATCTTGGCTCACTGCAACCTCCACTTCCTGGGTTCAAGCGATTCTCCTGCCTCAGCCTCCTGAGTAGCTGGGACTACAGGCGCACGCCACCATGCCTGGCTAATTTTATGTATTTTTTAGTAGAGACTAGGTTTCACCGTGTTAGCCAGGATGGTCTCAATCTCCTGACCTCGTGATCCTCCTGCCTCAGCCTCCCAAAGTGCTGGGATTACAAAATACTTCTTTTTTAAAACAATTGTATATGGTATTTTATATATATATATATATATACACACACACACACATATATACACACATATATACATATATACACATATATACACATATATACACATATATATGCACACACATATATATATAAAGGAGGAAAATATATATATACACACATATATGTATATATGTTTTCCTCCTTTCTTTTTATTTATTTAATTTTATTTTATTTTTGAGACAGGTTCTGGCTCTGTTGCCTAGGCTGGAGTGTAGTGGTGTGATCTCAGCTCTCTGCAACCTCTGCCTCCCGGGCTCAGGCTCAGGCGATTCCTGTGCTTCAGCCTCCTGAATAGCTGAAATTACAGGCTTGTGCCACCATGCTCGGCTAATTTTTTTGTATTTTTTTTGTAGAGATGGAGTTTCATTATGTTGCCCAGGCTGGTCTCAAATTTCTGAGCTCAAGTGATCTGCCCACCTTGGCCTCCCAAAGTGCTAGGATTACAGGTGTGAGCCACCACGCCTAGCGCCCGATTTTTCCTCCTTTCTAATGTATGAGTTTAGTGCCATACATTTTCTTCTTAGCACTGCTTTAGTTGTGTCTCACAAATTTTCACACATTATATTTTCATTTTCATGCAGTTCCATTTAAAAAATTTCCCTTGAGAGTTTCTCTTTTGACCCTAGGATTGTTTAGAAGTATATTTAGTTTTCAAGTGTTTGGAGATGTCCCTGTTATCTTTCTGTTAATGATTTCTGGTTTTATTCCATTGTGGTTGTTAAATACATGCTGTATGATTTCAGTTTTTTTTTAAATTTATTGAGGTTCATTTTATGGCCCAGGATATGGTGTATCTTGGTATAATGCTCCATGGGCACTTGAAAAGAACGTGTATTCTGCTGCTGTGAGGTGGAGTGTTCTTCTATAAATGTCAATTAGATCCTGTTGGTTAGTGGTGTTTTTGAGTTCTTCTATATTTTGATTTTGAGTTTTTTTTTTTTTTTTTTTGAGATAGAGTCTTGCTCTGTCACCCAGGCTGGAGTGCAGTGGCACAGTCTCGGCTCACTGCAACCTCTGCCTCCTAGGTTCAAGCAATTCTCCCGCCTCAGCCTCCCAAGTAGCTGGGATTAAAAGTGCCCGCCACCAAGCCCGGCTAAATTTTGTATTTTTAGTAGAGATGGGGTTTCACCATATTGGCCAGGCTGGTCTCCAACTCCTGACCTCAAATGATCTGCCTGCCTCGGTCTCCCAAAGTGCTGGGATTACAGGCATGAGCCACCACTCCCGGCCTATATTTTGATTTTCTGTATAGCTGTTCTATCAATTGTTGAGAGAGATGTTGAAGTCTCCAACTGTAATTGTGGATTTGTCTGTTTCTCCTTTCAGCTCTATCAGTTTTGCTTTATATATTTTTACAGCTCTGTTGTTTGGTGCATACGAATTTAGAATTGTTGTGTATCTTTGTATTCTTGGTAGATTGACCCTTTATCATTCTGCAGTATCCATTTCTAGACCTGGTGATTTGCTTTGAAGTGCTTTATCTGTTATTAACATAGCTATACTTTGTTAATTTAGAATTAATTAAGATGTTTGCATCTTTTTTCATCTTCTTACTGTCAACCTACATACATTATTATATCTGAGATGAGTTTCTTGTAAATGACATATTGTGTCATATATTTTTTAAAATCCTTTCTCCCAATCTGTCTTCTGATATATTTAAACTATTTACCTTTAAGGTAATTATTGATTTATTAGGGCTTAAGTCTGCCATTTTATTGTTTGTTTTTCTGATTTTTTTTCTCTTTTTTTACCCCTTGCTTACCTCCAGTTTACTTAAACTTAAAAAAAAATCCATTTTGATTTATCAATTGTGTTTTTAAATGTATTTCTTTTGTATAGTTTTCTTTTAGTATTTTATCTAAGTATTCATTATGTACATATAGCTTACCATGGTCTCCTGGTGAAGTACAGTAAAGTATAGAAAGCGTGCCTCCTTTTAGCCAGGTGCGGTGGCTCATGTCTGTAATCCTAGCACTTTGGGAGGCTGAGGCAGGTGGAGCACTTGGGGTCAGGAGTTGGAAACCAGCTTGGCCAACATGGGGAAACCCCCATCTTTACTAAAAATAGAAAAATTAGTCGGGTGTGGTGGTGCATGCCTGTAGTCTCAGCTACTCAGGAGGCTGAGACAGGAGAATCACTTGAGCCCGGGAGGCGGAGTTTGCAGTGAGCTGAGATCACACCACTGTACTCCAGCCTGGGCAACAGAGCAAGACTCTGTCTCAAGAAAAAAAAAAAAAAAAAGAGAAAGAAAGAAAGCAAGCTTGCCTCCTTTTAAGTCTCTTTATCCTCTCCCACTTATAATTGTCTTAAATATTTCCTTTACAAATATTGATAACCACATTAGGCAATATTACAATTTTTGCTTCAACCATCAAACATAATTTAGAATACTCAAGAAGAGAATGAAAGCTTATTGTATTGACCATATTTTTACTCTCCCCATTGTTCTTTCTTCTTTCCTGATGTTCTAAGATTCCTTCTTTCATTATTTCCTTTCTGTTGTAAAGTCTTCTTTTAACCATTCTTTTTCTTTTCTTTTCTTTTCTTTTGAGATGGAGTTTCGCTCTTGTTGCCCAGGCTAGAGAGCAATGGCGCGATCTGGGCTCACCGTAACCTCCGCTTCCCACGTTCAAGCGATTCTCCTGCCTCAGCCTCCTGAGTAGCTGGGATTACAGGCGTATGCCACCACGCCTAGCTTATTTTTGTATTTTTAGTACAGATGGGGTTTCACCATGCTGGTCAGGCTATTTTTGAACTCCTGACCTCAGGTAATCCACCTGCCTCTGCCTCCCAAAGTGCTGGGATTACAGGCGTGATGCACCGCGCCCGGCCCTTTTAACCATTCTTTTAGGAAGTAGGTATCTGGGGGTGATGAACTCTCTTAGTTTTCCTTCAGTTGAGAATGCCTTAATTTTTCCTTTATTCCTGAAGGATATTTTCACTGGATGTAGAATTCTTCACATAAAACTTCTAGACACAAAACAGTTCTCAAAACAATATTTGAAAATATTGTGCCACTTCTGCCTGGCCCCATGGGGCCTCCACTGACACCATGGGTAGGGGAACCTCCTTACCACAGAGAAATGGAGGGAGTTCCAGCTTCCCACTCAGCCTTCTCTGACCACCTCCAGGCAGGGAGGAAGAGGGGTGCCTCATTCTCACTTGGTTGTGGTGAAAGCCCTCACTCTGCACCAGGCCTCCTCTGCCACTGCCCCAGCAGGGAAAGAGAGAGCATCCTAAACTTCGGATGGATGTGGAAGTCCAGGTTCCCCAAGTGGCCTCCACTGACTGCAGGGGCTGGGCCTCATTGCCACTGGATGGAGATATAGGTGCCAGCCTTCCACTTAGCCTTCTCTGACACCACCCTGGCAAAAGAAGGGGCCGCCTCATTACAGCTGTGCGAGGGTGGAAGTCCAGGCTCCCACTCAGCTTTTCCACCATTTGTTTACCCTGTGGAGTTTGGCTGCACTAGAGTGATTATTGGCTAAAAGTTTCTGTCTTGCTAGGCTGCTCCTTTCCTGGTCGCTTGACTAGAGAGCAGCCCTTCTTGGGGCCTCTCTTGTCTGTGTCCATTGTTGTATTAAGTTGTCAGCTTCTCCAGGATCCAGTTAAGATATAATTAAGGCCAAATTAAAACCTAGAGGCTGGGTGCCATGGCTCACAGCTGAATCTCAGCACTTTGGGAGGCTGAGGTGGGAGGAGCACTTGAGCCCAGAAGTTCGAGACCAGCCTAGGCAACATAGTGAGACCTCATCACTACAAAAAATATGGGCACCGTGGCTCATGCCTATAGTCCCAGCACTTTGGGAAGCTGAGGCAGGTGGATCACCTGAGGTCAAGAGTTTGAGACCAGCCTGGCCAACATGGTGAAACCCTGTATCTCTAAAAAAAAAAAATACAAAAAATTAGCCAGGCGTGGTGGCAGGCACCTGTGATCTCAGCCACTCAGGAGGCTGAGGCAGGATAATTGCTTGAACCCAGGAGGCAGAGGTTGCAATGAGCCAAGATCGTGTGCCATTGCACTCTAGCCTGGGCAACAAGAGTGAAACTCCATCTCAAAAAATAAATAAATACATACATACATAAAAATTAAAATATATTAGCTGGTTATGGTGGCACATGCCTGTGGTCCCAGCTCCTGGGGAGGCTGAGGTGGGAGAATTGCTTGAGTCTAGAAAGTTGAGGCTGTAGTGAGCCATGATTACACCACTGCACTCCAGCCTGGGCAAAAGAATGAGACCCTGCCTCAAAAAAAGAAAAGAAAAAGAAAACTCAGAGAACTTGCTGCTGTGTCTTTCCCTGGGTCCCAAGTTCCCCAGCCAGTCTCCTTTCCCCTCAACCTTTCAGAGTCTTCTTATGTTTAGTATATATGATATTCAAGAGTTTTTAGCTTTACATAATGGGAAGAATAGGAATAAATGTGTCTACTCCATTTTGTGTAGAACCAGAAGTTGTGGGAATCATTGTTTTTATTAAAACTTATATCCTGGAAGAGCATTCCATGCTCATGGGTAGGAAGAATCAATATCGTGAAAATTGCTATACTGCCCAAGGTAATTTATAGATTCAATGCCATCCCCATCAAGCTACCAATGACTTTCTTCACAGAATTGGAAAAAACTACTTTAAGGTTCATATGGAACCAAAAAAGAGCCCGCATTGCCAAGACAATCCTAAGCCAAAAGAACAAAGCTGGAGGCATCACGCTACCTGACTTCAAACTGTATTACAAGGCTACAGTAACTAAAACAGCAGGGTACTGGTACCAAAACAGAGATATAGACCAATGCAACAGAACAGAGCCCTCAGAAATAATACTACACATCTACAACCATCTGATCTTTGACAAAGCTGACAAAAACAAGAAATGGGGAAAGGATTCCCTATTTAATAAATGGTGCTGGGAAAACTGGCTAGCCATACGTAGAAAGCTGAAAACTGGATCCCTTCCTTACACCTTATACAAAAATTAATTCAAGATGGATTAAAGACTTAAATGTTAGACCTAAAACCATAAAAACCCTAGAAGAAAACCTAGGCAATACCATTCAGGACACAGGCATGGGCAAGGACCTCATGTCTAAAACACCAAAAGCAGTGGCAACAAAAGCCAAAATTGACAAATGGGATCTAATTAAACTAAAGAGCTTCTGCACAGCAAAAGAAACTACCATCATAGTGAACAGGCAACCTACAGAATGGGAGAAAATTTTTACAATCTACCCATCTGACAAAGGGCTAATATCCAGAATCTACAAAGAACTGGAACAAATTTACAAGAAAAAAATCAAACAACCCCATCAAAAAGTGGGCGGAGGATATGAACAGACACTTCTCAAAAGAAGACATTTATGCAGCCAACAGACACATGAAAAAATGCTCATCATCACTGGCCATCAGAGAAATGCAAATCAAAACCACAATGAGATACCATCTCACACCAGTTAGAATGACAATCACTAAAAAGTCAGGAAACAACAGGTGCTGGAGAGGATGTGGAGAAATAGGAACACTTTTACACTGTTGGTGGGACTGTAAACTAGTTCAACCATTGTGGAAGACAGTGTGGCAATTCCTCAGGGATCTAGAACTAGAAATACCATTTGACCCAGCCATCCCATTACGAGTATATACCCAAAGGATTATAAATCATGCTGCTATAAAGACACACGCACACGTATGTTTATTGCGGCACTATTCACAACAGCAAAGACCTGGAATCAACCCAAATGTTCATCAATGATAGACTAGATTAAGAAAATGTGGCACATACATACCATGGAATACTATGCAGCCATAAAAAAGGATGAGTTCATGTCCTTTGTGGGGACATGGATGAAGCTGGAAACCATCATTCTGAGCAAACTATCGCAAGGACAGAAAACCAAACACAGCATGTTCTCACTCATAGATGGGAATTGAACAATGAGAACACTTGGACACAGGGTGGGGAACATTACACACCGGGGCCTGTCGTGGGGTGGGGGGAGGGGGAAGGGATAGCATTAGGAGATATACCTAATGTAAATGACGGGTTAATGGGTGCAGCACACCAACATGGCACATGTATACATATGTAACAAAGCTGCACGTTGTGCACATGTACCCTAGAACTTAAAGTATAATAATAAAAAAAGAATAAAGATTGTGTCTTACAGACTAAAAAACAAATAACAAAAAAACACAAAACTTATCTCCTTTGGGCAAAAAAAAGAAAAAACCTTATCATATTGGGTTATATTCGAGCAACCTCTTTAAGAGTTTGCCGCATTTTCTATACTGTAAATTCTTAGAAGGAAAGAGCTGTGTTTTCTTTGTCTTCATATCCCTAGTTCTTAACAGAGTAGGGACTCAATAAATTATTTTTTAAATTGTGTTGTAGTATGTTATTAAGTATTCATTATTTACCCAAAGAAGTTAGGAATTTGTGCAGATACAGACAAGTTACCACTAGAGGGCAGCAGCAACAACTCTTTACAAAGTGCTGTGAAGCCTACATGCCACTCCGGAATTAAACCTTTCCCAAGAACTGCCTATCCTTAGTTTTCATAAGAAAAGCAGAAGCCTGGGAACTGATTGTAGTTGAGCCTCCCAGGGAGACAAAGGACCCTGGGTGACTGACAGGCTGCACTTGGAACACTGGGGCTCCATTCTTTTGGAGAAAGATGCTTCTCCCTCTTCCCTGTTAAGGGAAGAGAATTCACATATTTCCAGCATCTGGTGGGACAGCCATGATGTGCTGGGTTCTCCTCATAGTGGTTCTGCAAGGCAGGCATTATTTCTTCCTTTTTTTTTTTGTGATGGAGTTTCACTCTTATTGCCCAGACTGGAGTGCAATGGCACGATCTCGGCTCACCACAACCTCCGCCTCCTGGGTTCAAGCGATTCTCCTGCCTCAGCCTCCTGAGCAGCTGGGATTACAGGCATGTGCCACCACGGCTGGCCAATTTTGTATTTTTAGTAGAGACGGGGGTTTCTCCATGTTGGTCAGGCTGGTCTCGAACTCCCGACCTCGGGTGATCCGCCCGCCTCGGCCTCCCAAAGTGCTGGGATTACAGGCGTGAGCCACCATGCCTGGGCTATTTCCTCCCTTTTACACATGAGGAACTGAGGCTCAGAGGACCTCTCATAGCCAATAAGAGAGTGCTGAAGGCATGACCCAGGCCTGACTGATCCCAGTCTCTTTCCACTAGTCTACACTGCTTCCCCCAGGAGATGCAAGGACAGCCACCTCCCTGATACAGTAGACAGGAGAAGGGAGCTCCTTGGGCAATGGAGGGCCCAGCATTGTGGCGGTAGGGAGCCAGGCTAGGGGACATGGGCAGAGGAAACTGCATCCCAGCCCTCCCTGCCCCACACCCTGCAGCCTCTGAGCCCTGAGCCCTGGGGCGGGTCTCCTGGGGACATGGATTTTCCTCTGCAGCGTCCATTCTGCCCAGGGTCTCAGGACTCCAGTGGTACGTGGTGGTCTCTGGGGGAATCCATCCCTTTGTGGCAGTATTTCTGGGCATGAAAGGGCCCTGAGCCACCTTTCTTTAATGTGGTGATGATCTACTCAGTGTTTAAGAGTTGCATGATCTGGGGCCAGTGCAAAGTGAAAATGCAGGACCCCTTGTTTAAAAATTAAGAATTTCAAGATGGCAGCATCAGAGCAGGAAACAAAGCACGGGTGCCTGCGAAGCATGCGAGCCTGTGCCATGATACACGCCACATGTCCATGAAACCAGCCCTGTCTGGGGCACTATTTCTAATAATGACATGATAACAGTGTCCATCTTTTAGGCAACTACTTTGCGCTATAGTCTGTCACTTTAAATATTTTATTTCTTTTAACCTTTCTAGGGCTGTAAACCCTGTGTGTTTTTATCCCTACAGTGAGGAGGTTGGACTAGACCAGTTGTTCTTAACTCTAGTTACACATTAGAAGTACATACGGACATTAAGAAAATACCCAAAGCTGGCCCCATCCCCAGAAATTCTAATTAAACCGGACTGGGGGAGGGGTCTGGGCATGTGAGTAAACGGCTCCCTTGTTCTAAGACTCTGGTTTCTATCTGAGGGTGATGAAGACAAAAATATCCTTCCCCTCCTTTGAAAAAGCAGCTGAGGGATCTGGACCACTCTTGCTGCAGCTGGGCAGGGAGTCTTGAGGTCTCAGGTCTGTGAAGTTTTGCTGACAGTCACACGAAGAATATGTGTCCTTGGTGGGTCTAGCTAAGGGGCGGGTCTCCTGGGGACTGTGATTTTCCTCTACAGCATCCACTCTGCCCAGGGTCTACTCCAGTGGTAC
The DNA here is from genome assembly GCF_028885625.2 of Pongo pygmaeus. NCBI lineage: Eukaryota > Metazoa > Chordata > Mammalia > Primates > Hominidae > Pongo > Pongo pygmaeus. The sequence goes on along the minus strand of NC_072389.2, from coordinate 95,202,946 downwards.
CTGGTGGTCTCTGGGGGAAACCATCCATTTGTAGCAGGATTTCTTCTGGGCATGAAGAGACAGCAGCGGCGTTCGTTCTGCTTCTGGGATCTTCCAGCTTGCCTAGCTTCCTTCGTAAAGCCAGAGCAATTTGTGAGAAGCTGTTATAGAGAAGAAAACAACAGGAAAATAAAGTTGACCACACACTTTCTGAGTCCCTGGCATTGTGCTGAGGAGCATTTGCATTTGATCCTCCAAAAACTCTTCTGGATGAGTATTTTTTTAAGTCCCTGTTTTTATAGCTCAGAAAGGATACGTTGCTAGGCATCACACAGCTGATGAAGTGGTCCCTCTACTGACTGCGGGGCAGGGGCCAGGACTGTGGTTCAGAGAGGCTGTGGAGGGTGGACTGGGGTACAGAAATGGTCAGAGAGGTGCGCTGTCCTCTATCTGACCCCTGCTAGCCTGAGGCCTGGGACCCTATGCTCTTCCTCAAGCTCCACCCCCTCCTACCCCAGCAGTACTCCCTGGCCAAACAGTGTCTACGGGCCAGTGTAATCCCAGACCTTTGTGGGACTGGCCCTCCTTTTTCTAGCCAGGGGAGCTGAGCTGTGGCTACAGCCAGTGAGGTGTGGCTCAGGCCTGTCTTATCAGGACTGCACAGAGCCCAGAAACCCCTCACCTGTGAGAATGATCTGGAACACTGGGTCCATTCACCGATCCGGGAACCCAAGGACAAAAGGCAGGTCTCCTGGGGAGGCCGCCCAGTCTCCTCATGGGAGCCCATCAGGAGATGGGGCTAACACAGACTCAGGCTGAAACTCTGTATAAAATCAAACACCTTCTCTGAATCTTAGTTATGCTGCAAAGAACCAGAGTGTGGCAGCCAGGGTGGGAGCAGGCCACACCCTGATGTCCATCAGCCTCTGGCTCCACCCAATGGGGGAGCCTCACTTTTGAGGAAGGAGCTCAAATTCCCCTCACCACAAACACAATACTCAGAGGGGCTTGTAGAGGTTCAGGGGAGCTGTGAGTTCCCAGGTGAAGGAATGAGAAGGAATGGAGACCTCAGTTTGAGTTTCGGGGAGCGAGCAGGATTGCAACCTTCCTAATAGAGCCTTGGCCAGAGCAGAGGGGAGGGCTGCAGCTGAGGCCCCACCCTCCTAGGAAGCCACACTGTCACCTTCAGGACTGTGAACTTGCAGTTTCACAACCCTGAGCAGGGCTAAACCAGTGAGACCTGGACCAGCTAATGGGAGCATGAGCAAAGATTTCTATCACACTGTGAATTCTAGGGCTGCCAAGTGGTTTGAGAGTAAAGGGCTGGAGGATCCATTTTGAATTCATTCTTCAAAAGTGTAGGGTCGAATGAAAAGTGTTTTGTGAGATGAAACTATGATATGGGTTGGACGGTGGTGATGATCGCACAACATTGGGAGTATATTTCATGTACAAGAATGTTTACAGCAACCTTAGTCATAATAGCCCCAAACTGGAAACAGCCTAGATGTGCATCAATAATAGGAAAATGGGTAACAGTACTAGAGTCACACAATGAAATACTACTCAGAATAAAAAAGATCAAACTACAGACACATGTGGTAACATAGGTGACTCTCAAAATCATTACGTTTAGTGAAGGAAGCCTTACACAAAAGAATATGTTCAGTATAATTCAATTATATAAAGTTCCAGAACAGGCAAATCTAACCTACGGAGGAAAAGAATTACAAGAGTGGCTTTGTCTGGTAGATGGGGCAGGGATTGACTAGGAAGAGGCAGGAGGTAATGGTGATGGGGTTAGACACTGCTCTATATCTTGGTAGGGATTGGGTTGCACCGGTTTATTCATTTGTCAAAATTTGGAAAAGTTTCACTTAAGATGCTGCATTTTTTTGCTTATGAATTTCACCTCAAAAAATTAAACAAGGCTGGGCGAGGGGGCTCACACTTGTAATCCCAGCACTTTGGGAGGCCGAGGTGGGCGGATCATGAGGTCAGGAGTTCGAGACCAGCCTGGCCAACGGTGAAACCCCGTCTCTACTGAAAATACAAAAATTAGTCAGGTGTGGTGGCATGCGCCTGTAATCCCAGCTGCTCAAGAGGCTGAGGCAGGATAACAGCTTGAACCCGAGAGGCGGAGGTTACAGTGAGCTGAGATCATGCCATTGCGCTGTAGCCTGGGCGACAGAGCAAGACTCCGTATCAAAAAAAAATAATAAATTAAACAATACTGAACTCTAGTTAATGAAAGGCATGCTGAAGTAATTAGAGGAAAGGGTGTTGATGTCTGCAATAGATTTTGGGATCCATAAAAAATAAAGTGGATTGATGGATGGATAGAGATGAGATGTGGCAAAAGTAGTAAAAATTAATAGTACAATCTGGGTGATGGGTGTAGGAATTTTGACTGTAAAATCATTATGTTTAAAATTTTCTATTTAAAAATGTTGAGAAAAGATATATTGCTATATCATGGAGTAGCACGTAAAATTTATGTGACTTTTCCGTGCTAGAACAGGAGTGTTTCAGCAGACCCTTGAATAAGTTTGGCCTAAAGCACCTGCTGTTCCCCACACTTACCTACCATTACTGATTTTTTTTCCTTTCTTTCTTTTGGGAAACAAATGAGCTAGCAAACTGTGCCTGATATGTGGTCTGTCTCTCTCTCTCTGTAGCCAGAAATTCTACCTGTTTGCTCTTTTAACAGACTCAAGAGGGCTGCCCACTCCACTTGTCTGAAATATGTAACCAAGTTATGATTGGTTATTTGGATGTCACTAAGGCCCATAGTTTCTGCCCAAGGAAAAGTAATAAAATAGGTCAGGTCACCTCTCCCCTTTAAAGCAGCTGCGTTAATGTGAGCAACATGGCTGAAGGTTGGCACGCCAAATTCTGTGTCCACATCCTAAGATTGAGATGAAATAAGTAGAGATCTAGACTCTTCAGAGTTTTTTTTAATTGTTATTGTTTGTTTTGTGTTGTGTTTGTTTTTGTTTTTGTTTTTTAGAAAGAGGGTATTGCTATATTGCCCAGGCTAGTCTCAAACTCCTGGGCTCAAGCAATCATCCTGCCTCAGTCTCTGAAGTAGATGGGACTATAGGTGCACACCACCACACCCTGCTGGACTATTCAGACATTTGAAAGACACTATTGTATCCGTAGAAGCTGAAAAACCAGAGTGGTTATTATGTGAATATCTTGAGTATTGTCTTAGGCAGAGGATAAAGAGAAGAAAAGAAAACCCCTGTGACTGGAGTCTGCCCCTTGGTGGACTAACTCTTCTGACTCATCGTTTCTTACCATAAAAAGTGGAACTATTGCCTTCCTGAATTGAATGCAACAAGCATTTCAGACAATGAACTTCAAAGAAACACTGTGTTCCTTGTGGACTGTTTGGGGCACGCCCTTCGACCCCTGAGAGTTATCCTCACTCTTTCTTGTTCCTAGGGCCACTGTATTAGTTTCCCTGAACTGCCTTAACAAAGTCCCCAAGACTAAGTGGCCTAAAACAGCAGCAATTTATCCTCTCACAAGTCTAGAGGCTAGACATGATATCAGTGTTGGCAGGGCCATGCTCACCCAATGGTACAGGAGGGACTCTCTCCCCGCCTTTTCTAGATTCTGATGCTGGCCCTCCTAGTGTTTCTTGGCCTGTAGATGTATTGCTCCAGCCCCGTGGCCAGCTTCTCCCTGTGTGTCTTCACATCCTCTTCCCTCTGCATGTCCTCTGTCTCTGTGTCAAATTCCCACCTGGTTTTTTTTTTTTTTTTTTTTTTTTTTTGAGACAGAGTTTTGCTCTTGTTGCCCAGGCTGGAGTGCAATGGCGCGATCTCAGCTCACTGCAACCTCTGCCTCCCGGGTTCAAGTGATTCTCCTGTCTCAGCCCCCCGAGTAGCTGCGATTACAGCACATGCCACCACGCCTGGCTAATTTTTGTATGTTTAATAGAGACGGGGTTTCATCATATTGGTCAGGCTGGTCTCGAACTCCTGACCTCAGGTGATCTGCCTGCCTCGGCCTCCCGAAGTGCTGGGATTACAGGGGTGAGCCACTGCGCCCAGCCTCCCACCCTTTTTTTTCTTCAACTTTTATTTTAAGTTCTGGGGTACATGTGCAGGATGTGCAGATCTGTCACATAGGTAAACGTGTGCCATGGTCGTTTGCTGCACAGATCAACCCATCACCTAGGTATTAAGTGAGCATCCATTAGCTATTCTTCCTGATGCTCTCCTTCCCCCTACCCCTACCAACAGCCTGAGTGTGTTGTTCCCTGCAACCCATGTGTCCATGTGTTCTCATCATTCAGCTCTCACTTAGAATTGTGAATATGTGGTGTTTGGCTTTCTGTTCCTGCATTACTTTGCTGAGGATAACAGCTCCTAGCTTCATCTGTGTCCCTGCAAAGGATATGATCTCATTCCTTTTCATGGCTGCATAGTATTCCATGGTGAATATGTACCACATTTTCTTTATCCAGTCTATAATTGATGGGCATCTGAGTTGATTCCACGTCTTTGCTTTTGTGAATAGTACTGCAATGAACATATGCATGTGTGTCTTTATCAAATTCCCCTTTTCGTAAGGATACCAGTCATATTGGAGTAGAACCCACCCTGATGACCTCATTTTAATTTCATTACTTCTATAGAGGTCATCTTTACAGGTAGAGACTATTTCCAAATAAGGTCTCATTTATGAGTACTGCAGGTTAGGACTTGAGCTTCTCAGGGGACACCATTCAACCATAACAGGCACTTTGGAAAAAAAAGATTTGAGGAGCATTGCATTCATTATCTCGTGTAATTGTTAGAATAATATTATGAGGTGCATCGTGGTTGTTTTTAACATCTGAGGAGACTAAGGTGGAGAAAGGCATTAGATGACTTGGTCACTGTCACCACAGTGGACACTTATTGTCATAATGCACAGCATTCATCCTTTTTTTAGTGACGGCACCCTCATTTCCGTAAAGGTAGAAATTGCTTCCCCTCAAGTCCCTGGCTGTGCCCGCAAGCTCCTTCATCTCTATCTTGTACACGTAAGCCATATTTAGACAGGATCATTTGAGAAGGGCTGCCTATGGACATAAAAGTAAAATAATAAATTTTATACAGAAATGAGGGTATCCTGATCGTCATTTCGTTAGAGGCCCTCTTTATTCAGAAATAGCATCAAGATGAATATATTCCAATATTTTGATTTGCATTCAGAAATTCAGGTTGAGCCTGGCACAGTGGCTCACGCCTGTAATTCCAGCACCTTGGGAGGCTGAGGCAGGAGGATCACTTGGGCTCAGGAACTCGAGACCAGAAATCTAGGTTGTTTCTAACATTGTCCAGTGGAATACCGTATGCCTGAATTAATTGTTCCAGTGGGGAAAAAAGGCATTTTATAGTCTACTTGATTATTTTCAAAATAGTAATATTTTTTAAATCAGAAAATAAGAAATAAAATAAATGCTATTATTTAAAAATTTCAGATGACACAGTTACAAATATCATCCAGAATTCTACTGCTATTAACATTTTGATGTATATATCTGTGTATGTAGCTATTCTTTTAAAATGGGAGCATAGTATGTTTATTATTTTATAATTTGACTTTTTAAACTTAAAATTATATTATTAGTAATTTTACATGCCAATGAGCAACTCCACATTATCCTATTTAAACAACAAGATGAATTGCTTGGAGAAAAATTCCTCCAGGTATAAAACCCAAACCTTGGCCAGGTGCAGTGGCTCACGCCTGTAATCCCAGCACTTTGGGATGCTGAGGTGGGTGGATCACTTGAGGCCAGGAGTTGGAGACCATCCTGGCCCACGTGGTGAAACCCTGCCTCTACTAAAAATACAAAAATTAGCTTGGCGTGGTGGTGCGGGCCTGTAGTCCCAGCTACTTGGGAGGCTGAGGCAGGAGAATTGCTTGTGAGTGGAGGCTGCAGTGAGCCGAGATCGCACCATTGCACTCCAGCCTGGGAAACAAGGGTAAAACTCCGTCTCAAAAACAAAAAACAAAAAAACCCAATCCTCCTGTCCAGGCAGCAGGACCTGATGGCAGTATCCCAGGGCTGCCTCCACCTCTGCTTCTGGCCTCATCTTGGTCCCTTTCATCCTCCCTTACCCACCTAACCAGCTTTCGTGCCCCTCTGCAATCACTCCAACATCAGCCAAGAATCTTTCCTAGACTTTCTATACACTTATGAAAACACCCAACTTTATGTAAATAAACATCAACAGTGGCTTTACCAATTCCGAGTTTATTTTTTTTGCTTAGCAAGAGGTTTAAAGGAAGGCGATTCAGTGTGGGAGCAGCATTTCCACGATGTCATGAATGTTTCAGGCCACTGTCTTTCCATTCCAGGGTCCTTGCCATTTGGCTTTACCCTCTGTGTGGTCACTAAGTGACTACTTCACCTCCAGCTTCATGTCTGTGCTCCAGACAGGAAGAAGGCAAAAGGAGGAAAGAGAAGAAGGAGGAAGCGGTGACACCTGTATTAAGAAACCAAAAAGCTGACCAGGTGCAGTAGCTCATGCCTGTAACCCCAGCCTTTGGGAGGCCAAGGCGGAAGAATCACTTGAGCCCAGGAGTTTGAGACCAGCCTGGGCAACAAAGTGATATCTCCTCTCTACAAACAATAAAAAAATAGCCAGACGTTATGGCATGCACCTGTGGTCTCAGCCACCTGGGAGTCTGTGGCAAGAGTATCCCTTGAGCCCAAGAGGTCAAGGCTACAGTAAGCTGTGTTTGTGCCATGGCACTCCAGCCTAGGTGAGAGAGAGAGACCCTGTCTCAACAATAAATAAATAAATAAATAAATACATACATACATACATACATACATACATAAATAGAAAAAGAAAAGAAAGCAAAAGCTGTCCCAGAAATTTCTAGAACACTTCTACTTAGCAGAACTGTGTCACATGGCCACCCGTAGCTGCAAAGGAGTCTAGAAAGCTGAGTATTTTGTCTGGGTACATTGTCATCTTAAAAAAAATCAGGCTTCTGTTAGTAAGGAAACAAGAGAGAATGGATATACGTATTTTTTTGTTTAGAGACAGTGTCTCATTCTATTGCCTGGGCTAAAGTGCAGCGGCATAATCATAGCTCACTTCAACCTCAAACTCCCGGGCTCAGTTGACCCTCCTGCCTTAGCCTCCCAAGCTCCCAAGTAGCCGGGACAACAGCCAAGTCAGCCGTGCATCACCACGTCTGACTAATTTTTTGTATTTTTTTTGTAGAGATGGAGTCTTGCTATGTTGCCCAGGCTGGTCTCAAACTCCTGGCCTGAAGCAATCCTCCCATCTTGGCCTACCAAAGTGCCAGGATTACAGGTGTGAGCCACCAAACCCAGTCTCATTTAATCTTCACAACCTTTCAGAGGTGAGAAACTGAAGTTCAGAGAGGTCACATAACTTGTTCAAGATCACTCGATAGTTTAAGTGGTAGATTTGTTTGTTTGTTTGAGACAGAGTTTCGCTCTTGCTGCCCAGGCTGGAGTACAATGGCACAATCTCAGCTCACTGCAACCTCCGCCTCCCGGGTTCAAGCAATTCTCCTGCCTCAGCCTCCCAGGTAGCTGGGATTACAGGCACGTGCCACCATGCCTGGCTAATTTTGTATTTTTAGTAGAGACAGGGTTTCTCCATGTCGGTCAGGCTGGTCTTGAACTCCCGACCTCAGGTGATCCGCCCGCTTTGGCCTCCCAAAGTGCTGGGATTACAGGTGTAAGCCACCACGCCCAGCCTAAGTGGTAGAATTTAAGTCAACTTTGTGTAACAAATTACTCATGCTACACCTTACAATTATCTCAAACTCAGCCGGGCGCAGAGATGTCATGGTGGAGAACTATGACTCTGAGAGTTTATCGTCTAGTAGGGGCAACAGACACAGACACAACTGATCATAACACAAAGCAGACAGAGGTGAGCACTTTAATGAAGGGACAAGGATCGTGCAGCAATGCCTCAAGGACAGGTGAGGTTTGAGCAGAGCTTTGAAGGATAGACAGGACTTGGGATTTTTATAGGTCGCATTGTGGGAGGGTGTTCCAAGCAGAAAGAGCAGTGTGGACAGAAGCAAGGAGGTGGGAAGCTGAGTTGAGCGGAGGCATTCACATGGGGCAGAGTGGGAGATAAGGGTGGGAAGCTGTGCTGTGGGTGGGTTGTGGTTCTGTAACTGCCTAGCTCAGGAGTCTGGGCTTTATCTTTATTCTCTGCAGGCTGGGAAACCAGAGAAGATTTTGAATGAGGAGAGAACTGAAAGAATTGCATTTCGGTTTTCACTGGGGAGGAAAAATTGTGAAAGGAGAAGAAAAAGGGAAAGGCATGGATTCCAAAGATGTAGCCTTTGGAGGACAAATTTGTCACCATTCCCCAAGTGCTGGCAGCCGAAGAAGACTCAAGCCTAGAAGCCCCACATTCTCCCCAGCAGGCACCTGTGCAGATGCTGACTTTGGTTCGGAGCTGATGGAGGGTGGGAGAGGGAAGCCTTTTATCCAAGCCCCTGGGGAAGTAGGGGGAACAGAGCTGGGATGATGTCCCTAGAGCCAGGGCTGGGAACCAAGCATCAGGCCAAGGGGACCCTCCCAGGTAATTGCCTGTACCACCCTGTCCCCGGCCCTCTGACTTTTACTGCCAAGTTGGGTGACTGTGCATTTAACCCAAGAGTGGCCTTGGTCCAGCCTGAGCTGCTCTTGCCATACTGGCAGGGGTTGAGGTGGGGACAGGGTTGGCTTGGAAAGACTTCAAGTCAAATATGAAGATAATTTGATTCATTCAGCTAAGGGCCAGTTGGGATGGGCAATTAGTGCAATTAGTGTGAGAACTGAGTGGTGTAGGAAGTGTGGTCAGCATTGTTGGTTCTTAGCATAGACACATTCCATTTGAAGATGACAGGGAACACTGCACAAGTCAGAGTTGCTGAGTAGGTGACATTGTCCCCACAGGCACCTACAGGCCTAGCGTCCTCTCATCTGAGCATCTCTGACCTCATGGGTGTGGTCCTGGGGCAGCCCAGTTCTTTTTTCCTTACCTGTTATGTTTATTTATTGAGTGTCCTTGTGTGTTTATCCTGATTACATTCATACACACACACACACACATACACATACATATATATAACCTTACACATATACCTATATTTCTTACTAAAAGCTAATACTTGCTTATCACAGAAAATTTAGAAAATACGCATAAGCAAATTGAATAAATTAAAACCATCACCCAGAGTTAACCTCTATGAAGCCTGTTATGTAGTTCCTGACAATGTTTATTTCCCAGTGGGTACATACCACAAATAAACACTGTCAGGAACTACATAACATTTAAAAAATAGATTATATCAATTTTAAAAATAGATTATAGGCTGGGTATGGGGGCTCACACCTGTAATCCCAGCACTTTGGGAGGCCTAAGCAGAAGGATTGCTTGAGCCAGGAGTTTGAGACCAGCCTGGGCAACATAGTGAGACCCTGTCTCTACTAAAATTTTAAACATTTAGCCAGGCGTGGTGGTATGTGCCTGTAATCCCAGCTACTTGGGAGACTGAGGCAGGAGGATTGCTTGAGCCCAGGAGTTTGAGGTTGCAGTGAGCTGTGATTGAACCACCACACTCCAGCCTGGACAAGAGTGAGACACTGTCTCAAAAAAAAGAAGGAGGAGGAGGAGGAGGAAGAGGAGGAGGAGGAGGAGGAAGAAAAACACCATCTTGCAATCCCTAATCCTAATGAAATAATTGATTCAGGCAAGGAGTATCAATGGATGTTAAAACCATTAGGTAAAAAGTTTCTGGGGGAAAAATGACTGGTCTAAGGAAGAAAATACAGTTACACTGGAGGGAATTGTGTCCACCATCTTAGCATTACTGCTAGTAGTATACATCCTGTGCTTTCCAAGGCGATGGATTAGGCAGTCCACATCACCTGGGATATATTCTTCCCAAAATATTAACCTGAGATCAATCAAGACTTTAAATCTAACTTACAGTTTGTAGGAAATGCAAGGGATATGGAACATATTAAGTGACACCACAAGGAAAGAGTCAGATATATAGACAGAACAATTCAACTAGACACTGGCATGGGTTCTTCAAATCAATGTTAAAACACACACACACACTCACACACACACACACACACAACACAAAACAAAACCAGTGGGGATTCCTTGAGATTAAAGACACATAAGTTACATGATAACCGAATCCAATTCTTGGTCCACAGTTGGATTCTGCTTTGAATAAACCATCTAAAGAAATCATTTTTAGGGTAGTAAAAGAAATTTGTGTAAGAACAAGGTATTAGCTGATAATAAGAAATATGTTAATTTTTTAAGTGTTATGGTAGCTTTGAAAAGATGCCTACTGAAGTATTTAAGGACGAAAACATTTTAATAGCTCCTTTGATGTTGTCACTTTAAAAACTTAAGCAGAAAAAAATAGATGAAAAAATATGGCAAAATGTTAAAACTGTTAAATTTGAGTAATGAGTATATTTGGATGATGGGTGTTCATTATAGTATTCACTCTATTTTTCTATAAGTTTGAAGTTTTTCATATTAAAATATTTTTTAAAAGAATAATATTTGCTCAGTGGCAAATTTGCTCAAACAAAAAATCTGGAGATGTCATATAGAGAATGCCTGGCCAGATGCCTGCTTCTCTGGAAAAAATCAGAGTACCTGGCTGTTGGACCTATATTTTCAAATGGAAACATCTGGCCCTGAGCAGTGGCTGCTCCTTCAGGTCCCCTCTGGCCCCCAGCAGTTCTCCTCTGCCCACTTCACTCAGTTTGCCTAAAAAGGCCCAATAAAACATAAAAGCAACAATGAAGCCATTGCTTCCAGGATACCTGGAGAAGGAAGGCCCCTGGTAAGAAGGAGGGACCAGCTTTATGCTGATGACTCCTGCGGCTGAATGAGAACCTGAGGGGATGCAGGTGGGTTCTGTCCCAGGCAGCAGGTCAGTACCCAGAGGCCTTTCTCAGGGTAGTGGTGTTGGCTCTGTGGTGTGTCTCAGTCATGTGATTTTAGGTCGCTGATATATGTGAACATTTATCATTATTCTTGGCTGCTCATGCACACTCTTCTTCTTTTAGGGTGTCCTTCACGTTTTGAGTCTGTGCCTCCCAGGAGTAGGAACTGGAAACTTACTTTCCCAGCTTCCTTTGCAGCTAGGGCACAGACATGTGACCTGCTCTTCACCAATCAGATGCAACCTTGGAGCCTAGGAGTTGGGAAGTGAGAGTGGTTTTGACAGCGTGGTGGCAGAAGCACTCAGGCTTTGAAGGCAGCTGTGGCAGGGTTGTGTGGTGGCATGTGGAGCCCTGCATCCACTACATGAGGGGCAGCGTGGCCTACGGGCAGCAGAGTTGTTTCCTCATAGTGGCTCTGCCTTGTCACAGCTGTCAAGCCTGACCTCTGCCTTCACAGAGATTCCTTGAGAGGCACAAAAAAGCCTTTTCTGCTTAACTTGCCAGAGTGGGTTCTGTTGTTTGCAGCCAAAAACTCGGAGTGATTTGCCACTTAATCTCTCTAGGCCTCTTGCTGTGAAGAGTGAAGGAGATAACATAGCCTGGAAGCTAAGCTCTCTACTTCCCCCAGACCTGGTCATTTTGAGAGTCAGCTCCCACTGAGATGTGGAGCCCCAGGGTGCTGGGAAGGCATCAGCAAGGAAGGTGCAGAGAGAGGAAGCTGTTGTCCTCTTAGTGAAATCTCCAGATGAAGAGCCTTGTCTTGGCCGGGTGCGGTGGCTCACACCTGTAATCCCAGCACTTTGGGTGGCCGAGGCAGGTGGATCACTTGAGGTCAGGAGTTCAAGACTAGCCTGGCCAACATAGCGAAACCCGTCGCTACAAAAAAAAAAAATACAAAAATTAGCCAGGCGTGGTGATGCATACCTGTAGTCTCAGCTACTTGAGAGGCTGAGGCACAAGAATCACTTGAACCTGGGAGCCGGAGGTGGCAGTGAGCCAAGATTGCACCACTGCACTTCAGCCTGGGTGACAAAGCGATATTCTGTCTCAAATGGAAAAAAAAAAAAAAGAGCCTTGTCTTGTCTACCTTGACATTAAGCATTTGATTCATGTTTCTTCACAAGGAAGAGTTAGTCTTGCTAATCAGATAGGGCAAATGAGAAGTGAACTTCTTCCAAGCCAGACTATGAGCTGTTCCCTTTGGGTCCTTTTGAAACTCAGGAATCTCCTGTGATGAATACCTCTTTCACAATGCTCCCAGAGCTTAATGGATTAATATCACCTTGGTCTTGGGACTCTATGTTCCTTTGATCGTTTGATCCCCAAGACTCCCAGAGAAAAACGAAAGAAGAAAGCCACACCGCAAATTCTGGTGTTGAGAAAGAATACATTGGAGTTATCCAAATCAATTAGCCACATGATATATAGCAGCCATGTCTAAACAATGTTCTCTGTCATTCATTTCTCATTTATGAATAAAAAAAATTCCTCTTTGGCTTCCCAAAGTGCTGGGATTACTAGCGTGAGCCACAGTGCCTGGTCTAAACGAGGCTCTCTGATTCATCTGTACTGGTACCAATCGGGATGAAACATCCACCTCAGAGCCCCCTTTCATCAGCCCAGGGGCTACTCACAGCATGCAGTCAGTGGAAAGAGGAAGACTTCCACTGCCCTGACTCAGTTACATTTTCAGCTCACCCACTCCGATCTCCTTCTTAACCACCTGGGTCTGCCCACCTTCCTGCCTTCCTCTGGGATTTGATCATGGAACTTAATCCCTGAGGCTCATGTGGAGACAACCCGGCAACCCAGCCATCCAAAAGTCAGGAGCTGAGTCACTGGGGCCACTTGGACTGCAGATTAATAATAATTTACTACTAATAGTGACAGCCAACATATAGTGATGACTGTATGCCAAGCACTGTTCTAAGAACTACACATACATTAACATTTCATTTTCATAATAACTCCATGAGGTAAGTACCATTATCTCCATTTAATGAGGTAGAGAAGTTAAGTGACTTGCCCAAATTCACATAATCTCATTCCCACGCTCCCAATTGCCTAATTACTCATACGGGTAAGAGGCAAAGTGGAAAGTGAGTTTGTAGAATTGTATCATAATTCCCAGGTGAGCTTTTCACTCTGAGAAGGTCTTGGAGGATGAGGACATTTCTCTGGACTTTCTGTGAACACGAGACAAGTCTTTTCTCAGTATTTTCAAGGGTTTGCAATGGCCCTCTGGGTGTTTAGTTGCCTAGACAAGCAGCCACAGGCGCTCAAGGAATCTGACATCTTAGTGAGATGGCTTGGCTCTCCTGTGACCAGGTGTACAGTTCACTTAACCTCTTTGAGACTCAGTTTCTTTTTTTTTTTTTTTTGAGATGGAGTCTCGCTCTGTGGCCCAGGCTGGAGTGCAGTGGCGTGATCTCAGCTCACCGCAAACTCCGCCTCCCAGGTTCAAGCAATTCTCTGCCTCAGCCTCCCGAGTAGCTGAGATTACAGGTGCCTGCCACCATGCCTGGCTAATTTTTGTATTTTTAGTAGAGACAGGGTTTTACCATCTTGGCCAGGCTGGTCTTGAACTCCTGACCTCATGATCCACCCTCCTCAGCTCCCAAAGTGCTGGGATTATAGGAGTGAGCCACCACGCCCGGCTGAGACTCGGTTTCTTTATGTGTTAATCAAGAATGAAAATACTACTCAGCTCATGGAGTTGCTGTGAGGATTAAATGAGATTATGTATGGAGAGTGTTTACGCAGAATAAGTGAGTATTCATTGTAATTATTAGCTGTATCGTGTCTTCCCCATTGTCCATTATCCACACACGAGAGTTATATTCTATGTAACAAATACAGGGAAGATGGAGAGCCTCCAAGCCACGTAACTCTGCTAATCCTGTGAGAGGACTGTCAAACCTCTGAAGATCAAGGTAAAGCAGAGGTCACCAGACAGTGCTAAACTTGAACTAATACCTGCAGGATGTTAGCCACCTGTTGGGTGTCACAAAAGTCATGAAAAAGTAGAAGAAGACAAAACAAAGCAGGGAGGGAGACTTGTGACAGCCCTACCTTAACCATAAAGAAGGCACCAAAGGATAAGACAATAGAGAAGACACTATACCTATTCAGGGAGAATCAAAGGGGAGAGAACAAAACAGGCTTGATTTAAATCATCCTTCAGCTGCAGATGTCAGCGCTGAAGCCGGTGCCCCGCATTGCTCACCTCTAGTCCTTTGGATAGTTTAATTTTAACACCTTCTTTCCAATTATGTTTTCCTTTCTTAAGAAAGTTATGAGTGTAATTATATATTTCATACATACAGAATATATTAAAAACTGAACAGTTTTAAAGAAAAATAATAGAATGAGTACCTATATACTCACCATCCAACTTTAAGAATGAAGTTACCAGTGCCCTAGAAGCCACTGTGTGTCCCCCTTCCGTGATTCCACACCCCTCCCTCCTCACCATTCTTTTTTTGTTTTGTTTTGTTTTTTGAGACAGAGTCTCGCTCTGTCACCTGTGCTGGAGTGCAGTGGCACGATCTTGGCTCACTGCAACCTCCGCCTCCCAGGTTCAAGTGATTCTCCTGCCTCAGCCTCCCGGACTACAGGCGCGCCACCACGCCTGGCTAATTTTTGTATTTTTAGTAGAGACGGGGTTTCGCCTACTATGTTGGCCAGGCTGGTCTCGAACTCCTGACCTCAGGTGATTTGCCCGCCTCAGCCTCCCAAAGTGCTGCGATTACAGGTGTGAGCCACTGTGCCCAGTCCCTCATGACTCTTCTGAATTCTGGATCACTCATTTCTCTGACTTTCTCTATCTGTGAACCACTATACATGCCTCCCTAAACATTACGCCGTTAGCTGTGCCTCCCTCTCAACTTTATCTCCTTTCTTGTTTTCTTTTCATTTTTAAAAACTTTTTATTTCATTCCCCCAACCATCCTACTTGTTTGGAATTTATATGGTTTATGTCTGGTCTTTTTAGTGGTTATCCTAGCTCTTTGTTTTTTTATTGTGGTAAAATACATATAACACAAAAGTTACAATTTTAACCATTTTTAAGAGTTTAATTCAGTGTTGTTAAATACACTCACATTGCTGTGCAATTGTCACCACTATCCATCTCCAGAACTTTTTCATCATCCCAAACTGAAACTCAGTACCCATTAAGAAGTAACTGTCCTTCCCCAATCCCTGGTAACTACTATTCTACCTTCTGTCCCTAGCTCTAACATGCATACCTAACATAATGAAGCCAAAAGTCAATCAATATCTGTACATTCCTCCCAAATAATACAGGAATCTTAGAATGCTTTAATTCCAATCACACTTCCCTGACTTATATGGTATTCTCCCACGGCATTTGAGCTCGTTTCCCATGTCACACACACAGATTTCAGAGTATTTAATATTTTCATAAGGACAATATAAACTTAATCTTATTCACATATTTGCCAACATCTTTGCTCACCATTTCTTTTTCTCCTTTCCTTCCTTCCGTCTCCCTTTTCCTTTTCCTTTCCTTTCCTCTCCTTTTTCCTTTCCTTTCCTTCTTTCTCTCTCTTTCTTTCCTTCCTTCCTCTCCTCTTTCTTTCTCTTCCCTTCTCTTTCCTTCCTTCCCTCTCTCCCTCCCTCCTTCCCTCCCCCCTTCCTTCATTCCTTCCTTCTTTCCTTTCTGTCTATCTTTTTCTTTCTTCTCTCACTCTGTCGCCCAGGCTGGAGTGCATTGTACAGACATGGCTCACTGCAGCCTCTGCCTCCCAAGGCTCAGGCAACCCTCCCACCTCAGCCTCCCGAGTACCTGGGACTATAGGTGTGCAATACTATGCTCAGCTAAGTTTTAAAAATTTTTTGTAGAGACTGGGTCTCGCCATGTTGCCTAGGCTGGTCTTGAACTCTTGGGCTCAAATGATCCTCCTGCCTTGGCCTCCCAAAATGTTGGGACTACAAGTGTGAGCCATTTTCCCAGCCCCATTTATTTTTCTATCTCAGTTCTTCCATCTGGGATACCTGAAGTACATTCTTTAAATTTTCTTTAGTAATAATTTGTTTTGTAGCACACTCTGTTTGTGTTTGTCTGAAAATGATTTTATTTCACCATTCTTGAAAGATATGGAATCTTGACAGCTGTTTTCTCTTAGGACAGCAAAGATATTATTCTGCTCTCTTCTGGTTTCAGTTGTTGCTGTTGAGAAACTGGCCATCAGTCTAATTGCTATTTATTTGTAGGTGACCTGTGTTTCTCTCCAGCTGCTTTTTGGATTCTCTCTCTCTGACTCTTGTGTTTGTGTTATAGTTTTGCTGTGAGGTACCTGAGTTTGGATTTCTTTTTGTTTACCCTGCCTAGGATTCACTGAACTTCCTGAATTTGAGGATTAGTATCTTTCAACAATTCTAGAACATTCTCAGCCATCATCTCTGCATATTACCTTTTTCCTATTTCATTACTTATTTCCCATTGAAACCATTATTTTATATAGTTGAGACTTTTCACTGTATCTCTTAATATTTTTTATCCTCTTTTTAATATTTTTCACCTCACTGTCTTCCTGGGCTGTATTTGTTGTATTTTCTTCAGCTCCATATTTTCAATTCACTAATTCTTTTTTCTACTATATCTAATCTTAAATTTGAAACGGGTTGGCAAATTATATCTTAGGAGCGAAATCTGGCCCATAGCTTGTTTTTACGTCTTTTTGTTTGTTTGTTTTGAGACATGCTCTTTATCACCCAGGCTGGAGTGCAGTGGCACAATCACAGCTCATTGCAGCCTTGACCCCCTGGGCTCAAGCTATCCTCCCACCTCTCAGTCTTCTGAGTAGCTGGGACTACAGGCATGTGCCACCATGCTCAGATAATTTTTGTGCTTTTTGTAGAGGTGGAGTTTCACCATGTTGACCCAGGATGGTCTCAAACTCCTGGGCTCAAGTCATCTACCTGTTTTGACCTCCCAAAGTGCTTGGCTTACAGGTGTGAGCCACCACACCTGGCCTTTTTTTATATGGTCTTTGAGCTAAGAATGTTTTTTAAATTTGTAAAGCATTGTAAAGAAAACCAAATAATATGTGACAGAGATCTATATCACCCTTGAAGCTTAAAATATTTCTTACCTGGTCATTTGCACACACACAAAAAGCCAACTAATTTAAATCATTCCCTGTTGAAAAATCTTTTTTCTTTGTTCTTTCTAATTTTTTTGAGACAGACTCACTCTGTCACCCAGGCTGGAGTTCAGTGGCGTGATCTCGGTTCATTACAACTTCCGCCTTCTGGGTTCAAGCAATTCTCCTGCCTCAGCCTGCCAAGTAGCTGGGATTACAGGCCCTCACCACCATGCATGGCTCATTTTTGTATTTTTAGTAGAGATGAGGTTTCATCATGTTGGCCAGGCTGGTCTCAAACTCCTGACCTCAGGTGATTTGCCCACCTCAGCCTCCCAAAGTGCTGGGATTACAGGCGTGAGCCACTGCGCCTGGCCCAAAAATCTTTTTTCAATTATAGAAAAAAATATATATATATAGAAAAGGATCGTGACCTAAATTCTTGTGACCTAAATTCAAGCAATTTAATGTTTTGCCATATTTATTACATTTATATATTTTTTTTGCTGAACTATCTTAAAATAAATACTAGACTATTAAGTACTTCAGCATGTATCTCTTTTAAGAAAGAACACTCTCCTAAATAACCCAATATGATTATCACACTTAATTAAATTAATAATAATTCCTAAATACTGTCTAATGTCCAGTCCATTCAAATTTATCCAGTCATCTCCAAAATAGCTTTGTTTGTTTGTTTGGGTTTTTCTTTTTGTTGTTGTTTTTTGTTTGTTTGTTTTTTGAGACAGGGCCTCACTCTGTCACCCAGGCTGGAGTGCAGTGGCGTGATCTTGGCTCACTGCAACCTCCACCTCCCGCGTTCAAGTGATTCTCCTGCCTCAGCCTCCCAAGTAGCTGGGATTACAGGCGGCCACCACCATGGGCAGCTAATTTTTTGTATTTTTGTAGAGACAGCATTTTGCCATGTTGGTCAGGCTAGTCTCGAACTCCTGACCTCAAGTGATCTGCCCACCTCGGCCTCCCGAAGTGCTGGGATTACAGGCATGAGCCACTGTGCCTGGCCTTCCAAAATAGCTCTAATGGCTAGATTTTCAAACCAGGATATAGCCAAGGACCGCACACTGTATTTTGTTGTTTTATCTCTTAAGTTTCTTTTAATTTAGGATCATCCCTCCTCTTTTCCCAGTCCCCCCTTTTTTTGACAATGGCTTTTTGATTAAACCAGGACAGTGTATTATGTCTACTTTCTGGATTTGTCTACTTCCTCATGGTCATCCAAGGTATTTTTTATTTAATTGTTTCGGTTAGGTATAAAAATTGATTTGGTTATTTTTCAAACCTGCTTGATATTTTATTTATGGTGGTCTATAGAATGATGGAGATACTAATAATGGCTATTGTGCATCTCTTCCCAACTTCGTGTTCAGTGACATCATGTTGGCAGCTTGAAATCAGCCATGGTGGAAATATTTACAGCACTGAAATCAGCAAATGCTATAAACCAAGGCATGGTTTATTGTTTTACTGATTGTCTAGACTTAAGAAAGTGATGGAAAAAATGTTAGTAATTCAAATTAAACTTAAAGTTCTGTTGTGTCTATAGTCATTACATGTGAATAGCACAGCAAATCAAGGAAATATTCATCCAGTATATGGAAATTATTATCTGATTCAGCAAATAAGCAAATAACATTATTGATGGATGAATGAAGTTCTAACATATTGATATGGTTTGGCTCTGTGTCCCCACCCAAATCTCATCTTGTAGATCTCATAATTCCCATGTGTTGTGGGAAGGACCCAGTGGGCATAACTGAATCATGGGAGTAGGTCTTTCCCACGCTGTTCTCATGATAGTGAATAAGTCTCATGAGATCCAGTGTTTTTAAAAATGGGAGATTCCCCTGCACAAGCTCTCTCTTTGCCTGCCGCCATCCATGTAAGATGTGACTTGTTCCTCTTTGCCTTCCACCATGATTGTGAGGCCTCCCCAGCCATGTGGAACTGTAAGTCCATTAAACCTCTTTTTCTTCCCAGTCTCGGGTATGTCTTTATCAGCATCATGAAAATGGACTAATGCAGTAAATTGGTACCAATAAAGTACTGCTCTATTAGTACCAATAAGGTACTGCTGTAGATACCTGAAAATGTGGAAGTGACTTTGGAACTGGGTAACAGGCAGAGGTTGGAATAGTTTGGAGGGCTCAGGAGAAGACAGGAAAATGTGGGAAATTTTGGAACTTCCTAGAGACTTGTTGAATGGCTTTGACAAAAATGCTGATAGTGATATGAACAGTAAGCTCCAGGCTGAGGTGGTCTCAGATGGAGATGAGGAGCTCATTGGGAACTGGAGCAAAGGTGACTCTTGTTATGCTTTAGCAAAGAGACTGGTGGCATTTTATCCCTGCCCTAGAGATGTGTGTAACTTTGAACTTGAGAGAGATGATTTAGGGTATCTGGTGGAAGAAATTTCTAAGCAGCAAAACATTCAAGAAGTGACTTAGGTGCTGTTAAAGGCATCCAGTTTTATAAGGGAAGCAGAGCATAAAAGTTCAGAAAATTTGCAGCCTGACAATGCAATAGAAAAGGAAGTCCCATTTTCTGAGAAGAAATTCAAGCTGGCTGCAGAAATTTGCGTAACAAGGAGCCAAATGTTAATCCCCAAGATAATGGGGAAAATGTTTCCAGGTCATGTCAGAGGTCTTCATAGCAGCTCCTCCCATCACAAGCCCAGAGGCCCAGGAGGAAAAAAGATTCTGTGAGCCAGGCCCAGGGTCCCCATGCTGTGTGCAGTCTAGGGATTTGGTGCTCTGCATCCCAGCCATTCCAGCTCTGACTAAAAAGGACCAAGGTATAGCTCAGGCCATGGCTTCAGAGGGTGCAAGCCCCAAGCCTTGGCAGCTTCCATGTGGTGTTGAGCCTGTGGGTGCACAGAAGTCAAGAACTGAGGTTTGGGAACCTCTGCCTAGATTTCAGAGGATGTATCAAAATGCCTGGATGTCCAAGGAAAAGTTTGCTGCAGGGGCAGGGCTTTCATGGAGAACCTCTGCTAGGGCAGTGCAGAAGGGAAATGTGGGGTTGGAGCTGCCACACAGAGTCCCTACTGGGGAACCACCTAGTGGAGCTGTGAGAAGAGGACCATTGTCCTCCAGACCCCAGAATGGTAGATCCACTGACAGCTTGTACTGTGTGCCTGGAAAAGCCACAGACACTCAATGCCAGCCCATGAAAACAGCCAAGAGGTAGGCTGTACCCTGCAAAGCCACAGGGGTATAGCTGCCCAAGACCATGAGAACTCACCTCTATGTCTTCCATCACTGTGACCTAGATGTGAGACATGGAGTCAAAGGAGATCATTTTGGAGCTTTGACTGCCCAGCTGGATTTTGGACTTGTATGAGACCTGTGGTCCCTTTGTTTTGGCCAATTTCTCCCATTTGGAACAGTAGTATTTACCCAATGCCTATACCCCATTTGCATCTATATCTAGGAAGTAACTCAACTTGCTTTTGATTTTACAGGCTCATAGGTGGAAGGGACTGGCCATGTCTCAGATGAAACTTTGGACTGTGGACTTTTGAGTTAATGCTGAAATGAGTTAAGACTTTGCGGGACTGTTGGGAAGGCATGATTGATTTTGAAATGTGAAGATATGAGATTTGGGAGGGGCCAGGGGCAGAATGACATGGTTTGGCTGTGTCCCCACCAAAATCTCATTTTTTAAAAATATATATATATATTTATTATACTTTAAGTTCTACGGTACATGTGCACAACATGCAGGTTTGTTACATATGTATGCATGTGCCATGTTGGTGTGCTGCACCCACTAACTCGTCGTTTACATTAGGTATATCTCCTAATGCTATCCCTCCCCCCTCCCCCCACCCCACAACAGGACCCAGTGTGTGATGGTCCCCTTCCTGTGTCCAAGTGTTCTCATTGTTCAAGTCCCACCTATGAGTGAGAACATGTGGTATTTGGTTTTTTGTCCTTGTGATAGTTTGCTGAGAATGATGGTTTCCAGCTTCATACATGTCCCTACAAAAGACATGAACTCATCCTTTTTTATGGCTGCATAGTATTCCATGGTGTACATGTGCCACATTTGCTTAATCAAGTCTATCGTTGTTGGACATTTGGGTTGGTTCTCAGTCTTTGCTATTGTGAATAGTGCCGCAGTAAACATATGTGTGCATGTGGCTTTATAGCAGCATGATTTATAATCCTTTGGGTATATACCCAGTAATGGGATGGTTGGGTCAAATGGTATTTCTAGTTCTAGATCCCTGAGGAATCGCCACACTGACTTCCACAATGGTTGAACTAGTTTACAGTCCCACCAACAGTGTAAAAGTGTTCCTATTTCTCCACATCCTCTCCAGCCCCTGTTGTTTCCTGACTTTTTAATGATCACCATTCTAACTGGTGTGAGATGGTATCTCATTGTGGTTTTGATTTGCATTTCTCTGATGGCCAGTGATGATGAGCATTTTTTCACGAGTCTGTTGGCTGCATAAATGTCTTCTTTTGAGAAATGTCTGTTCACATCTTTCACCCACTTGTTGATGGGTTTATTTTTTTCTTATAAATTTGTTTGAGTTCTTTGTAGATTCTGGATATTAGCCCTTTGTCAGATGAGTAGATTGCAAAAATTTTCTCCCATTCTGTAGGTTGCCTGTTCACTCTGATGGTGGTTTCTTTTGCTGTGCAGAAGCTCTTTAGTTTAATTAGATCCCATTTGTTAATTTTGGCTTTTGTTGCCATTGCTTTTGGTGTTTTAGACATGAGGTCCTTGCCCATGCCTGTGTCCTGAATGGTATTGCCTAGGTTTTCTTCCAGGGTTTTTATGGTTTTAGGTCTAACATTTAAGTCTTTAATCCATCTTGAATTAATCTTTGTATAAGGTATAAGGAAGGGATCCAGTTTCAGCTTTCTACATATGGCTAGCCAGTTTTCCCAGCAACATTTATTAAATAGGGAATCCTTTCCCCATTTCTTGTTTTTGTCAGGTTTGTCAAAGATCAGATGGTTGTAGATGTGTAGTATTATTTCTGAGGGCTCTGTTCTGTTCCATTGGTCTGTATCTCTGTTTTGGTTTGGTACCAAACGTGATGTTTGGTACCATGCTGTTTTGGTTACTGTAGCCTTGTAGTAGAGTTTGAAGTCAGGTAGCGTGATGCCTCCAGCTTTGTTCTTTTGGCTTAGGATTGTCTTGGCAATGTGGGCTCTTTTTTGGTTCCATATGAACTTTAAAGTAGTTTTTTTCCAATTCTGTGAAGAAAGTCATTGGTAGCTTGATGGGGATGGCACTGAATCTGTAAATTACCTTGGGCAGTATGGCCATTTTCACAATATTGATTCTTCCTATCCATGAGCATGGAATGTTCTTCCATTTGTTTGTATTCTCTTATTTCGTTGAGCAGTAGTTTGTAGTTTTCCTTGAAGAGGTCCTTCATATCCCTTGTAAGTTGGATTCCTAGGTATTTTATTCTCTTTGAAGCAATTGTGAATGGGAGTTCACTCATGATTTGGCTCTCTGTTTGTCTGTTATTGGTATATAAGAATGCTTGTGATTTTTGCACATTGATTTTGTATCCTGAGACTTTGCTGAAGTTGCTTATCAGCTTAAGGAGATTTTGGGCTGAGACAATGGGGTTTTCTAGATATACAATCATGTCAACTGCAAACAGGGACAATTTGACTTCCTCTTTTCCCAATTGAATACCATTTATTTCCTTCTCCTGCCTGATTGCCCTGGCCAGCACTTCCAACACTATGTTGAATAGGAGTGGTGAGAGAGGGCATCCCTGTCTTATGCCAG
Source organism: Pongo pygmaeus (assembly GCF_028885625.2). Classification (NCBI taxonomy): domain Eukaryota; kingdom Metazoa; phylum Chordata; class Mammalia; order Primates; family Hominidae; genus Pongo; species Pongo pygmaeus. The sequence continues at coordinate 95,180,098 of NC_072389.2, read as the reverse complement.
TTTTCAAAGGGAATGCTTCCAGTTTTCGCCCATTCAGTATGATATTGGCTGTGGGTCTGTCATAAATAGCTCTTATCAAACCAACAAAGATCAAAAGAGACAAGGCTATTACATAATGGTAAAAGGAGCAATTCAACAAGAAGAGCTAACTATCCTAAATATATATGCACCCAATACAGGAGCACCCAGATTCATAAAGCAAGTCATTAGAGACCTATAAAGAGACTTATACTCCCACACAATAATAATGGGAGACGTTAACACCCCACTATCAACATTAGACAGATCCACGAGACAGAAAGTTAACAAGGATATCCAGGAATTGAACTCAGCTCTGCACCAAGCGGACCTAATAGACATCTACAGAACTCTCCACCCCAAATCAACAGAATATACATTCTTCTCAGCACCACATCGCACTTATTCCAAAATTGACCACATAGTTGGAAGTAAAGCACTCCTCAGCAAATGTAAAAGAAAGAAATTATAACAAACTGTCTCTCAGACCACAGTGCAATCAAACTAGAACTCAGGATTAAGAAACTCACTCAAAACCACTCAACTACATGGAAACTGAACAACCTGCTCCTGAATGACTACTGGGTACATAACAAAATGAAGGCAGAAATAAAAATGTTCTTTGACACCAACGAGAACAAAGACACCACATACCAGAATCTCTGGGACACATTTAAAGCAGTGTGTAGAGGGAAATTTATAGCACTAAATGCCCACAAGAGAAAGCAGGAAAGATCTAAAATTAACACCCTACCATCACAATTAAAAGAACTAGAGAAGCAAGAGCAAACGCATTCAAAAGCTAGCAGAAGGCAAGAAATAACTAAGATCAGAGCAGAACTGAAGGAGATAGAGACACAAAAAACCCTTCAAAAAATCAATGAATCCAGGAGCTGTTTTTTTGAAAAGATCAACAAAATTGATAGACCGCTAGCAAGACTAATAAAGAAGAAAAGAGAGAAGAATCAAATAGATGCAATAAAAAATGATAAAGGGGAGATCACCACCAATCCTGCAGAAATGCAAACTACCATCAGAGAATACTATAAACACCTCTATGCAGATAAACTAGAAAATCTAGAAGAAATGGGTAAATTCCTTGACACATACACACTTCCAAGACTAAACCAGGAAGAAGTTGAATCTCTGAATAGACCAATAACAGGCTCTGAAATTGAGGCAATAATAGCTTACCAACCAAAAAAAGTTGAGGACCAGACAGATTCACAGCCAAATTCTACCAGAGGTACAAGGAGGAGCTGGTACCATTCCTTCTGAAACTATTCCAATCAATAGAAAAAGAGGGAATCCTCCCTAACTCATTTTATGAGGCCAGCATCATCCTGATACTAAAGCCTGGCAGAGACACAACAAAAAAAGAGAATTTTAGACCAATATCCCTGATGAACATCGATGCAAAAATCCTCAATAAAATACTGGCAAACCAAATCCAGCAGCACATCAAAAAGTTTATCCACCATGATCAAGTGGGCTTCATCCCTGGGATGCAAGGCTAGTTCAACATACGCAAATCAATAAACATAATCCAGCAGATAAACAGAACCAAAGACAAAAACCACATGATTATCTCAAAAGATGCAGAAACGGCCTTTGACAAAATTCAGCAGCCTTCATGCTAAAAACTCTCAATAAATTAGGTATTGATGGGACGTATGTCAAAATCTCATCTTATAGCTCCCATAATTCCCATGTGTTGTGGGAGGGACCAGGTGGGACATAATTGAATCTTGGGGGCGGGTCTTTCCCATTCTGTTCTTGTGATAGTGAATAGGTCTCACAAGATCAGATGGTTTTAAAACTGAGAGTTTCTCTGCACAAGTTCTCTTTGCCTGCTGCCATCCATGTAAGATGTGACTTGCTCCTTCTTGCCTTCCACCATGATTGTGAGGCCTCCCCAGCCATGTGGAATAGTAAGTCCATTAAACCTCTTTTTCTTCCCAGTCTTGGGTAGGTCTTTATCAGCAGCATGAAAACAGACTAATACACATATGTTGTTGTCATTTCATTTTGTCTTTATCCTTATCATAAGCGTCAACCAACATTCCTGTTAGAGTTATGGTGAATTGCAACAATAGGTTGGCTATGGATATGAAAAAATGTTCAACATCAGCAGTCACCAGAGAAATGTAAATTAAAACCACAATGGGCTATCATCTTACACCGGTCAGAAAGGCTATTACTAAAGAGAAAAAAATAACAGATGTTGTTGAGAATGTGAAGAAAAGGGAACTCTTACATTGTTGGTGAGAATGCATATTAGTACAATCTCTATGGAAAACAGTATGAAGATTTCTCAAGGAACTGAAAATAGAACTACATTTAATCCAGCAATCCCACTACTGGGCTTCTACCCAAAGGAAAAGACATTAAAAAGATACCTGCACTTATATGTTTATCCCAGCACTATTTATGATAGCAAAGACATGGAATCTATCTAAGTGTCCATTAATGAATGACTGGATGAAGAAAACGTGGTAGACATACACAGTGGAATGCTATTCAGCCATGAAAAAGAGTGAAATCATTTGCAGCAACATGGATGGAACTGGAGGCCATTATCTTAAGCGAAACAATTCAGACACAGGCAAATATCACGTTTTCACTTATAAGTAGGAGCTAAATAATGTGTACACATGGACGTAGAGTGTGGAGTGATAGACAATAGAGACTCAGAATGGTCTTCAGAGGGGTTTGAAGGGGGTAGGTGACAAGAGATTACTTAATGGGTATAATGGACATGAGTTGGGTGATAGATACACAAAAAACCCAGACTTCACCACTACGCAATTGATGCATGTAACAAAATTGTACTTGTACCCCATAAACTTATAAAAATAATTAATAAATAAGTAAATAAAAGCAAACATCGAGAACAAAAAAAAATAGGCTGGCTACGGATACAAGAGTTTGGCAAAAATCAGCAAAAGTATATTATAAGAATCAGTTGTCTATATGGAATTTACAACAAAGAGTATTACATATTTTATCATTATTATTTGTAAATTATGTGCTATACATCCTTTATATCTGTACAATTTATGTGTGTATATATGCACGCTTTTTTTGCCACATCATGGGGTGGACCCTAAGACTTATCTCCTGACCTCCCACCTGGGGCAGCCATCAGAGTGCAAGCTAAAAGTCTCCAGGATCCTGCAGAAACCCTCAGAGTACCAGCTGGTTTCAAGGCTCCTTAATCCTCAGTTTTGGGGTCTATGGATTACTTATGTTTGTGTCAGTTCACAAGGATATACCTAAGAGGATATACCTCAGTTCACTGAGGATATACCTAAAAAGATATTTTATTTAATTTTTGTCTGTTTGTTTGTTTGTTTTGAGACAGAGTCTCGCTCTGTCACCCAGGCTGGAGTGCAGTGGCGTGATCTTGACTCACTGCAAGCTCCACCTCCTGGGTTCAGGCCATTCTTCTGCCTCAGCCTCCCAAGTAGCTGGGATTACAGGCACCCGCCACCACGCCCGGCTAATTTTTTTGTATTTTTTTAGTAGAGACGGGGTTTCACCATGTTAGCCAGGATGGTCTCAATCTCCTGACCTCATGATCTGCCCTCCTTGGCCTCCCAAAGTGCTGGGATTATAGGCGTGAGCCACAGCGCCTGCCCTTGTTTAATATTTTATTCAGCATTTAGGTTTTTCTTTAGGAGGATCATTCGGACTCATGCTTGCCATTGATTCCCAGCTACACGGGGCTTGGCTAACCTTTAGGATTTGCTTATTAATTATACCTGTTCACTCCACAAGGATGCAGATTCAGCCCTCTAAGTACGGGCAGCAAATGAGCAGACTATACCTGATTGTTATGCCACTTCCTGTCTCCTCATGAAACATGCTTGGATTTAGGGTGTGAGGCTTTGGGTGGCCCCATTGTTCTGAGTTGCTTTGTTGTGCTTTCATTTTGTGAATGGGTACAGGTAACTTTGGCTTGGGTGTGAGTTATGATTAGTCGTAGTAGTATTTTGGTTCTTCTGCAGTCCTGCTCAGGTTGAGTAGAGCAGCATTCCACAAAAAGGGGGGTGGGATTCATTTTAATTGGCATCCTTGGCTGACTGGTAAGCACCTGGGCCCCTGTCTTAGTCTGCTCTGGCTGCCAACACAAAATACCACAGACTGGGTGGCTGAAACAACAGTTATTTCTCCCAGTTCTGGAGGGTGGAAGTCCAAGATCAAATGTCAGCCAGCTCACCTCCTGGTGAGGGCTGTAAGCCTCCTGGCTTACAGATGGCCGCCTTCTCTCTGTGTCCTCACATGACAGACAGTGAGCGAGCAAGCTCTCTAGTGCCTCTTCTCCTAAGGTCACTAATGCTGCGGGATCAGGGTTTCACCCTTGTGGCCTCATTGAAACTTAATTAGTTCTTTACTCCAAATACAGCCACATGGGGGATTAGGGCTTTAATATAAGAATTTAGAGGGGACACAATTCCGTCTATAGCAGGTCCTCTGAAGAGAAGGCCCAGTATGAGTTCTAGAGTCAGACAGATCCAAGTTCAAAGCCCAGCTCTGCCATTCACTAACATTGTGAAATATCTTTCTGACCCTCAGTTTCCTATTCTGAAAAGTAAAAACAAAAAGTTCAATTTCAGAGGGTGACTGTAATGATTACGTTAAAAAATGTATAAAAAGTAGGCAGCACAGTGCCTGTCACACCACAGGGGCTCCACAAATAGTTGCCAAGATGATGTTAGTTAAAGTGTGGTTCGCAGACCAGCAACAGCAGCATCACGTGAGGTCCTGACAAAAATACAGAATGTCAGGCCCCATCCTGGACCGGCCAGATCAAGATCTGCATCTTAACACCATCCCCAGTGATTTGAATGCACGTTGAACTTTGAAAAGCACTAAAGTAAATGCTATGAGTTGGCCCAGTTTGGCAATAAGGCATATTGGGAATGCTGTGACATAAATCAGGGGGCCATCAGGGGAGCCAGGGCCAGCCAGCATTGTGATTTCATTTGGCCCAGCTCAGCCCTGAGCAACGCTTGAATGGAGGAAGGGAAGGGAGCCAAAGCCTGGCGACCAAGACTCCTGAGTGCTGACCGCACGCAAAGTTTCCCAACCGTCTAACTGCATCGTCTCTAAGGGCAAAGCTGGGTGAGGCCCCAGCTGGTGCTGCTGCTATCTAGGGGCTCTGGCTGGTGGGCTAGGTCAGTGGTCAGCAGTGGATACAGAAGACTCTTCCTCAGCCAGTTTCTTTCCCGCCTTGTCTGAGCTACCGGCTGTTGAGAGAACCTACCACTTCTCTCTCAACTCTGGGCCTTTGCACCTGATGCTTTCTTCAGTGCTTTTTTCTCCTGGCTCTTTCCTACTCATCTTTGAACACCCAGCTTAAAGCCACTTCCTCCAGGAAGCTGTCTCATAATAATAATAATAATTAAAAAGCTGTCTCATAATAATAATCCTCAGTTGCTCCTGTCCTCGAAGGTGTCTATCCAGGGCTCACTCTCACTACACTGCTGTATGGATGACTGTGCCCCTGTCTGCCTCCCTGCTAGCTCCTTGAAAAAGTCTAAACAGGCTTGATGTCTGGGGGGTGAGCTTAGGATCCAACGGTGCCTCTGCCACTTTCCATCTCCATGACTTTGAGCAAGTCTCTGAATTTCTCAGAGCTTCACTTTCCTCATTGGTAAAATGGAGACAGCTCTTTTGAGGCTTGAATAAGATTAAAGGAAATGCACTGCGTAAAACTTTGCAGCCACAATTCAGGTGCACAAGAAACATCACACTTACTTATTTTCTTTAGTTCAGGTTAAGTCTGACTGCAGTAGGCTGGAGGGAAGTTTCATTGCCCCTACTGGGCCTTCCTTCCTTCCTTCCCTCTCTCTCTGCTCACACAGTAATATTGGAAACTTTCATGATGTGCAGAGAATGAGAGAAAGGCCTGAGATCTGGAGTCCTACCCTGGACATCAGAGATTTGTGCACTGGAGTGTGCAGGATGATGTAGCAGGTAAAAGGGAGGCAGTCCCACCTCCACCACACACCAGCTATGTAGCCATAGGAAATTTGCTTGCTCTCTCTGACTGTCAGTTTTCTCCTTCTTAACATGGGGATGATGATAGTGCCAACTCCACAGGGTAGTTCTAAGCACACAGCTGATCTATAGAAAGCTTTTAGCATAGAGTGAGTGCAAAGCATGTTGATTTAAGAAAGGTTAACTAGGCCAGGCGCAGTGGCTCACATCTGTAATCTCAGCACTTTGGGAGGCTGAGGCGAGTGGATCACTTGAGGTCAGGTGTTCAAGACCAGCCTAGCCAACACAGTGAAACCCGTCTCTACCAAGCATACAAAAATTAGCTGGACGTGGTGGTGGGCACCTGTAATCCCAGCTACTCGGGAAGCTGAGGCAGGAGAATCACCTGAACCTGGGAGGCAGAGGTTGCAGTGAGCTGAGATTGCGCCACTACACTCCAGTCTGGGTGACAGAGTGAGACTCTGTCTCAAAAAATAAAAAAAAAAAAGGAAAGGTTAACTATTGCTATTATTAGTATGTATAATGGGAGTCAATGTAAATTAAAATGATTATTATTGATTGTATAGTCAGCCATCTTGCTAATTCTTTTATTTCTAATAATTTGTTTATTGATTCTTTTGGTTTTCAATGTAATCGTATAAACTGCCACTATAGTTTTGTTTCCTCCTGTCTGAACTTTACTCCTTTAATTTCATTATCTTGTCTTATGACCTGACTTTGACCTCTGCAGCCATGCTAGGTAGAAGGGGTGACAGTGGGCATTGTCCTCATGTGGATTTTAAAGGAGATGCTTTCTATATTCCCCACAAAGAATGATGTGTTCCCATAGCCCAGAGTTCCCCAAACTTTTTGGCACCAGGAACTGGTTTTATGGAAGACAATGTTTCCATGGAGGGAGTAGGGGCGGCGGGTATGGTTTCTCATAAGGAGCATGCAACCTAGATCCCTCACATGCACAGTTCACAACAGGGTTGGAGATCCTGCAAGAATCGAATCCCGCAGCTGATCTGACAGAAGGTGGAGCTGAGGTGGTAATGCTCGCTAGCCTGCCACTCACCTCCAGCTGTGCAGCCTGGTTCCCAACAGGCCACAGATCAGTACAGGGTGGTGATGGGGGACCCCTGCCATAGCCTTTCAGTAAATTAAGGTAATCAGTGTGTTTACCTTCCTTCATGCCTATTTGTGGATCTCTCTCCACTGACCTTTAGACCCTTGACAACAGAGACTGCGTCTGCTATGAACTGGACAAACTCCCCCAGGGTTGAACTTAGCAGAGACTGGCATTAGCCAAGGGTCTAGGCTGCCTGCTCCATCCTGAGGCTGCCCCTGAGTCCAGTCTTCCACCCCATCTCCCAGCCCTCACCTCTCTCACCAGATACTGAGTTCACCAGTGTTTTGATCTTGGACTTTCCCGCCTCCAGAACTGTGAGAAATAAATTTCTGTTAAGCCATCCATTTTCATTACAGCAGCCTGAGCAAGCTAAGACACCAGGTGAGGGGTCTGGGGCCTGGAGGACCATTGGTAGAGTCAGGGCCTTGGGGACTTGCTTTTGGAAACCCTGCCTGATATTATGTAGGAATGTGAAATCCCTAACATTTCACATTCAATACAATTTTGCCATAAAATAATTTGAAATTATCCGGGGACATTTCTTTCTCTTCTTTTTGCTACCAAAGCGTACTTTTAAATTTTGTTGCAACAGTTTTCATATGTACAAAAAGGAGACAAAGAATAATACCATACAAATCTGTGGGATTCACCACCTAACTTAAGAAATAAAATGTTACCCAGAGGGTTGAAACATCCTGTGTGGTCTCTCTGATCCACTCTCCTTACAGCAGAGATAACTACCACCCTAAATTTGGAGGATATTGTTCCCATTCATTTCCTTAAACTTTATATATATTCCTTACAGAGATCTAAAGTGTTTGCCTTTTTTTCAATTCTATTACAATGATCCATTAAAATAATTTTTGTAATTTTGCATGTGAAGTTATTTTGTTACGAGTTACATAGTTATGATTGTTCTGATTTTTTAGTCATTGTTACTCACTTAAATTCTTGAAGAAGGAGAAAAATCTAGCCAATAAATTGATTTCATGTGTTATGACATGTTTCAGATATAGTTTATAAAGTTGAAGTAATAGTGTGTTTTGTGGACATTTAGCAAAAGGGTCACTAATTTTGACTTTGCAGTTTTCCTTTCATATTTTGAAGCCAGTAATTTTTTTTCTCCAGTCTTATAAATGTTTATGTGAGTATGAAAACCTCCTAGGACCTAGCACTTTAAGGACTTCACACTACTGCCTCTCCCAGTCTTGCCACAAAGGTCCTCGGTGGGTACACAGCAGCAATGATATCAGAAGCCAAACTAAAGGTGGTGGTTTGGAGCACCCACTGAGCCAGGCCCCTGTCCTAAGCATTTTGCATCTGTTAATTCACTGACTTCTATAAGGTAGGTGCTACTGCCAGCCCATTTTCCGGAAGAGGAAATAGACACAGCATGGTCACGGCCAGGTAGAAAGGGGTGCGGCTGGGATGTAAACCCAGGCAGTTTGGACACTTCACGATGCTTGCTGCCTGCCATTTTCTGAGCCCCAAATGTACACACATGTACATGTATTTTCTCAGACTCCTCACAAAAACCAGGAATCATCCCCATTTTACAGGAGAGGAGACTGGCCCAGAGAGGCTCAGGGACTTGTTCCAGGTCACACAGCTGAAAGCGACAGATTCTGTGATTCCAAACACTGCCTGTGCCTTTAAGGACTCCACATGACTGCCTCTCCCAAACTTGCCACAAGGCAGCCAGGGTGAGTTCCCTATACCCACTCACTACCTCCATCTCACCCCTCTTTCTCCTGTACAACCTTGCCGGGGAGGGGGGCAGGGGGCGGTCCTGCACGTGTTAACAGAGGGTGTAGACAGGCACCAGGGGCCAGAGGACCTGACCTCACCGCAGTTCTCTGCCTCTATTAGCCCAGGGCCCCTGCAGTCAGGAGGGGGCTATTTGCAGGCCCTTGGCCCAGGCCTGGCCTCTCCCCACCCCTCCCCACCATCTTTCTCTCTCTCTGGGCTGCTGTCCTGCCCAGGGCAGGTGGGAACCTGGCTGGTTGCTTCCTAGGTGCGATAGTCTCAGCTGGCTGCCTCTCCTCCCCCAAGATCGAGACTTATCGGTCATCAGAATCATTCCTGCCATCCAGACCCAGCTCAAGGTCATCCCCAGAAGGTTCCAGCACCTGCTTGCTGCACAGGCCCCCTTCTGCCTTGCCTAGAAATGGGGAGAGAGGGGGTGGCTATTTTTTTTTTTTTTTTACGAGCCAGATCCTTGCCTGGAGTCCTCTATATTCCAGCGCAGGGAACAGAGCCAGAGTAAAGTTAGAAGATGAAAGGACAACGGGCTTTAGACCAGAAGACCAGGGTTTGGTCCCAGGCTCTGTGCCTCCCTCCTATAACCTTGGACTAGTCACTTTCTCTTTCTGGGCCTCAGTTTCCCCAACTAGAAAGGGTGTTGTAGGGCTAGACACTCTCCAAGATCTTTCTCTTCTAGGAGTGTGTGACTAAATCTGTCCCTTGCACCAGAATATTGGGTTTGTGACAGTATTGAGTTTATTATATTAACATAATAAAAATTATATAGCATATTATAAATTAATTTTTCTTTAGTCAGAAATACTGGCAAACTCATCCCTTGCCATTTCAGGAAGAAGACTCGCTGACTGTTCAGCCAAGAAGGAAAGAGGAGACTAAGATGGACCCAACATCTAGAGGAGAGAAGGAGGAAGCAGAGGCAGAAGCAGGAAGTGGGAAGCAGGAAGTGGAAAGGGAAGCCCAGCTTTCCAGTTCTGGCAGTGCAGAGCACTAGAACAGTAGATGGAGCTTTTGAAAATGGAATGCCCGAACCTTACTGTAGGCAATCAAATCGGAATTTCTGGGAGTAGAGCTGGGTACGAGTGTTTTTGGAAACACCCCAGATGAGTGTGATGTGCCACGAAGGTCAAGAACCACCATTTAAGAGCAGTGGTTCTCAAACTTTGGCGTGCCTCTGAACCCCCTGAAGAGTTTGGTAAATACAGGACGCCAGACCCCACCTGCAGAGTTTCCCACCCAGCAGGTCTGAATGGGGCCTGTATTCATTTCCTGTAGCTGCTGTAACAAATCACCACAAACTCTGTGGCTTAACCAACAGAAATCTGTTCTCTTACAATTCTGGAGTTATGAAATTAAAAATGAGTCGCACTGGGCTACCATCAAAGTGTTGGCTGTGTTCCTTCTAGAGGCTCAGGGAGAATCTGTTTCCTTGCTTGCCCCCTCTTCTAGAGGCCACCTGCACTTAAAAGCTTTTTCCCACTTTGTCTGGTGTCTTGATTCTTTTTTTTTTTTTTTTTTTTTGAGACAGAGTCTTTGTCACCTAGGCTGGAGTGTAGCGGTGCAATCTCAGCTCAGTGTAACCTCTGCCTCCGAGGTTCAAGCAATTCCCATGCCTCAGCCTCCCGAATAGCTGGGGCCACAGGTGCCTGCCACCACGCCCAGCTAATTTTTGTATTTTTAGTAGAGATGGGGTTTCGCTATATTGACCAGGCTGGTCTCGAACTCCTGACCTCAAGTGATCTGCCCGCCTTGGCCTCCCAAAGTGCTAGGATTACAGGCCTGAGCCACCGCACCTGGCCTTGGTGTCGATTCTTTATGCTCTTGAGATCCTTGGAATGTATATGTTCTTCTATACCTCCCTTCTGTTTCCTTCACTGAAATTCAAAGTGATTGATATAACAGTACCCCCTGTAGTTTCTTTTCATTTTAACCAAACCTAAATCAAAGTGATTTTTTAAAAAATTATAACTATTTTCTTATAGGGATACACAAAATGAAGCAAGAATATATAAGTCAAAGGAAGTAAGAATGAATACAGTACAAGGCTAACGACATAAAATTGAACCAGTAATGAAGCTGCTGTAAAAAGACACACCATGGAGTTGTTCATTTTTGCTGCAAGTGGGTGCATATTTGGTGTAAAGTTTCCTGGCAGCCAAGACCAAAAGGGAAAACTAGTTAGTTACATAGTTCATAACTGTCCATGTGGTAGAAAATTAATCTACTGCTTAGGGATCTACAGCTGAAAGACCAAAAAGACCCTGTGGAAAGTGGGAAGCCACACCCTCAAGAACATCTTTCCAATAGATTCAAAGACAAGTTTTATGAAATGTTTCTTTTGGCAAAACACAGGAGAGTAAAGCTGATTCTGTAGGGAATGTTGTGAGTCCACCCAGGGATTCATTCTTCTCTTGTTCTGGCTTAAACCCGGGTTAATTTTAGAGTGTCTGGATCATCTGGTTGACCTTAAAGGAGAGTTAGATTCCCAGAAGAAAGAAGGTCGGCCAGTTAGGAAGCATTCTGTTGCTTGATAATTGCAAGCAACAGGAAGTCCAGCCCTATTGGCTGAAACAAATATATTTCTGGACTCATGTGATTTAGAAGCTCAGTGGTAGTTTCAGCATCAGACAAGACTTTACTCAGAGCTTAAATGCTCTCACCCTCCAAGTATGGGAGTATCCTGGACCTCCGCAAAATGCAACTAAAAAGTTAAAGCCCAGCATAGCAGTGGGCCGGTGTAAATCCTTCCTTCCTATAGTGACTTGTCAGATTAGGTCTCATTAGTCAGATTTTGGAAACTATTCCTATATTTATTCTTTATATTGACCCGGGAAGAGAAGGTGTTTTCCCCATCGTTCTCAGTGAAAGTCCTGAGTTTCAATCTGATTGGATTAGATTAGGTCACACACTCATCCCTTAACCGATCACTGTAGACTGGAAAGCACTAATTAACCTAGGCTAGATTACATATCCTAACTTTGACCTCACTAGACCCAGGATGAGCAACTTGTCTGGGAACAGGGAGCAGAAACAGTGGAGCAGAAACTCTTGGGTTTTAGAATCAGACAGATCCAGGTTAGTTCATTTATTCATCAATTCAAAACACTGGGTGTAACGTACCAAATAAAACATATCTAGTCCCACCCCTAACAGAGACATTAAACCAGTGCATCAGTTATCTATTGCCGTATAACAAACCACTCCAAAACCTAGTGACCTAAACAATGACCATTTTATGTGCTCACCATTGTACAAGTCAGCAATTTGGGCTGGGCTCAGCTGGGTGATTCTTCTGGACTAATTCATGTGGCTGCAATTGGAGCTGGATGATCTAAATGGTCTCACTCCTAGGTCTGGCTGTTGATGTTGCCTGTTGGCTGAGCCAGGGGCCGCCAGAAGGCTAGCATGGGCTCTTCACTCAGCAACAGGGTTCCAAGAGGACAAGCCCAACACACATGTGCTTTTCAAGCCTGGGATTATCAGGGCTGTACTGCAACATCTGCTGCAATCAGCAACAACCACATAAGAAAGCAATGACAAGTTATGATTACTGCTCTGAAGAGAGTGAGCAGGATACTGTGAGAGAGGGTTACTATTCCAAGTGGCACCTGGGCCAGCAGCATTGGCATCACCTGGGACTTGTGAGAAATCCAGCATCTCAGGCTCCACTGCAGGTCTCCTAAATCAGAATCTACAGTTTAACAAGATCCTCAGGAGATGTGTGTGTAAAGTAAAGTTTCAGAAGCTGATGACTATTTGGGGGACAGAGGAGTGAAGGAGGGGGAAGAAACAGCACAGCTAGTTTATGCCACTTGGTGTGCTTCTCACATCCTCATAGTTTCTGCCATGACCTGGCTACCAAGCCAGCAGGGGGCCTTCTTCCACTGTCCTGGGGCTCCATAGGAGAGCCCCACATTCACAGTCTTACAGTGAGGACAGCTTTGGTTCAGTGGGTATCATCCAGAGGCAAGCACCTAAAACTGGAGTTCCACTGGGCTTGGCAGGGAGCTTGCCCCTGATAGGTGGGAACAAATGGGGCCTCTGTTTATGCATACACAGTGCCAGGTGGGGACAGAGGCCAGTGTTGGAGCAGCCAGTTCTGAGCTCCCTAAAGACCCCTAGGAAAGCCAGACCCTCAGGGCTGCTTGGTCTGTCAGCCCCTCACCTGGCATGGAGGATGATAGTGAGTTGTCAGGTCCACAGCCACAAGGCTGTGAAGAGGCTTTCCTGGTGGGCAAGTGGGTGGCATTCTAGAATGCCATGCTAGAATGACTGTGTGTCCCATTTGCACAGGGCAGTCCTGTTGACACCTGCCATCCTGTTGTAATTATTAATAATGCCCCTTCTCATTCTGGTTTGGATCATAAATTGAAAGGGTCACCCTAGTTAAAGCCTGAGTTTAATCTCAGAATTCAGGAAGGTACCTCTGAAAGAGCACTGGACCCTGAATCAGGAATAGGAACTCTTGTCTTGGCCTGCTTCTGGCGAGCTGGGGGACCTCAGGCATGTCCCTTTTTCCTTCTGGCTTCAGTTGCCTTATATGTCAGAATCGAGGGGTTGGATCAGACAATCCCTGCTAGCTGGGGAGTAAATGAATGTGAAACATTATCCTTGGGGGTTCTGCTCCATCAGCTCCATGTTGATGAGGACATTGTTCTCTCTCTAGCATCTTTGATTCTATGTCCTCTGGGGACCCCACATTCTGCTAGTTCCTCTCCTGGTCCGCAGCTTGCAGGAATCCTGAACTGGTGTCTCTGAGGCTCTGCCTTGGGGCTCTGTGCCAGTGGGGCTGCACTGCCTGTCCGCCTGCCTACTCCCCCATACTCTGCTCCACTGGGACCCTTCTTTAGCCTGTACTTCCTAGTTGTGTGACATTTGGGACAAATAACTTAATCACCTGTGACTGTTTCTCCATCTGCCATGTGAGATAGCAATGTCATTCTTGCAGGATCATGGATAGTGCACACGGTGTCCGGCCCATAATAGGGACTCACCAAGGCACTTCTGTGCCTCATATGTCTTCAAATTGACCACCTGGAGGGCTCAGCTCAAGTCTTCAATGAGTTGAGAACTAAAGGAAGTGATTTGCAAGTGTGAAGGCTCTAGAAGTTTCCTCTCTGTAACACTCTGCAACGCTCTGAACATTTCGTTTTTTAAAAAAAATTATTTACTTGTTCATTTATTTAGAGACAGGCTATTTCTCTGTCACCCAGGGCAGAGTGCAGTGGTGTGATCACATCTTACTGCAGCCTCCAACTCCTAGGCTCAAGCTATCCTCATGCCTCAGCTTCCCAAGTAGGTGGGACTACAGGCATGTGCCACCATACTCAGTTAATTAAAAAAAAAATATTTTGTAGAGACAGAATCTCACTATATTGCCCAGGCTGATCTCAAACTCCTGGCTTCAAGTGATCTTCCTGCCTTGGCCTCCCAAAGTGCTGGGCGTACAGGCATGAGTCACCATACCTGGTTGTAAGTGGAAGTTTCTATGAAAGTTCTCATTCCTCAGCTCTGCCTCACAGACTACATGCTCCACCTGCCATTTGACTAATTGCAGGGAGGAAGGAGGGAAGCAAAATGGACACTTTATCCTTTAAAAGGATCACGTAGCTCCTGAGGGCTTTATCCTAGCAACACCATGTTGTGAAATCAAACTTTCTTGCCTGACTCTTGCTTCTGCGGTCTTACTTTGGGACGTTTTGCTCCAGCAGAAAGAGCACCACCTCTGCAATCTGACAGCCTTGTCCCCTCTGAACTCTACCTTTCTCTTTTTGACAAAGAAACATTGTCCCCAACTCACAGAATCATGAGGGTTATGCTAGGTGGGATTGTAAAGTATCTGTCCTGTGGTAGGACTCAATAAACTTAGAGCTTTCCCTGCCTATTGCCCTGTTGTCTTTCTGATTGCTGAGAATATATACTTTTCTGTGGGGCAAGATAAGAAAGCAAGAGTTTTAATGTTCTAGTTTCTATTGCTGCAAAACAAATGATCCCCAAACATACCTGCTTGAAGCAATAGGTTTTTTGCTCATGATTTTGTGGGCCAGAAATTTGGGAGGCTTCTCTGGGCAGGTCTTGCTGAGGATTTCTCATGTAGTTATGGTCAGATACTAGATGGTGCTATCATCATCTGAAGGCTCAAATGGGCTGGGTATCCAAGATGACTCACTCACCACTGGCAAACAATGCTGACAGTTGGCAGAGGACTCCATTTGAGACTGTCAACCAGACCACCTACATGTGCCTCTTCGGCATGACAGTCTTGGCTAGTTGGATTTGTTACATGGAGGCTGACTTTCCCCAGGAGCAAGCAACTCAAGGAGACCGAGCAAAAACTGCATGACTTTTTATGACCTAAGTCTCAACAGTTACATACCATTGTTGCAGGACTTTTCCTTAGTTCAGTTAAAGATGGGGTTCTTGTCCGTCCTATGACCATGAAAATTTAAGTTCACAGATGGTTTGGAGGGTGAGTAAAGAAGGATTTTATTGGGTGAAAAGGGGAAAAAAGGGGGAAACAGTGACTCTCGCAAGGCCAGAGTCTCTCCCTTAGAGCACTTCCTGCCCCCGCCTTTCGAATCCCAGGTTCCACAAAGGAAGAGGAGGAGCCTGACTCCTTCCTGCTGCAAAGGGCATGAACTTCTGTGGCTCCACCCAGTGCCCAGGCTGGTTGGAGCTTTTTCCGGGGAGCCCCTCCCACCTGGCTGTCTCGCCATCACTTCTGCCATACTTATTTGCGGAAACCAGATTCAGGGAGGGGACATAGAGCGCACTTCTCCTTGGAAGGAATAGCAAAGTTACATTGTTGACCAGCATGTCGATGGAAGATTATTGAGGCCATCCTGTGAAATACAATTTGTCACATCTCCCAAAGTCATATGTAAATGTGAGCTTTTTAGCAGTCAGGATTCTTGCTCATAAACTACAGAAACTGACTCTAGTTAAAGTGAAGATAACTTATTTGAAGACCTTTAGGACTCACAGAATTGATGGAGGTTGGAAGAACAAGATTGGAAAATGGGTCAGAACCACGGAGTTCTGGAAGACTGGGCGGCAGGTGCCCCAACAAAGGAGAGAGCATAGGGGCTGTCCAGTCCAAATAGCCTGAGCCGCCACTACTAAAATAAATATGACCTCCACATACCCAGCTCTGAAGAGCAACACTTAGGAAGAGCGAGTTGATTGGTTGAGTCACATGCTTGCCTCCTGATTGGACCAGCATAGACAGAGGGAGGAGCCATTTGGACCTCTTGCTTTCCTAGTGGGAAGCTAGGACGTCCTCCCACAGAGACTGTGCTCAGTGTGAGATTCTGTAAAGGAGAGGTAGAATGCTTTGGGGGCTGAGTGGGGGAAGGGTGGGTATTCCCAAACGGCAAATGTCCACCAGAGAACCCACAGACTCAGACACCCCACCTGCTGTAGTTAATGCCCACATTACTACAAGGGACAGAGAGCTGAAGAGGAAGCTCAGAGGGAGCAGAATATCCTCAAAATATTAAAGGACTGGCACTTTGAGAAGGAATTTGATTTGTTCAACACACGTAGTTGTAGGACAGACTTTTGGCTCAATACCAGGAAGAACTTAAATTTTTAAAAAATTTTATGTTTAGTGTTTTGAGTAGGTAATGCAGTCATTGAAAAAATACTAAAAGCAATGCTGTGAAAGTCTCCCTCCCACTACTGTTCTTTATCCACTTACCCCTTACTTAATTCCCCACCTTCACTCCTGATGCTAGTCTTAATAGTGTCTTGTTTATGTTCCCATAGATTATTTTTCCTTTTGAGTTTTTGAATTTTACTTTTGGCCAAGTGTGGTGGCTCACGCCCATAAGTGAGACCCCATCGCTCCAAAAAAAAAAAAAAAAAAAAAAAAAGCCGGGTGTGGTGGTGTACACCTGCAGTCCCAGCTACTCAGGAGGCAGAGGTTGGGAGAATTGCTTGAGTCCAGGAGATAGACTGCAGTGATCGCACCACTGCCCTCCAGCCTGGGAGACGGAATGAGACTCCGTCTTAAAAAAAAAAAAAAAAGAAAGATAAAATTTACTTTAAAAATTGTGTTAAGATTCACATAACATAAAATCTACCATTTTAACAATTTTTAAGTATGTGGTTTAGTGACGTTAAATACTTTCACATTGTGTGAACATCGCCACCATCTGGCTCCAGAACTTTTTTCTTTTATTTATTTATTTATTTTTATTTTCTTTCTTTATTTTTTTGAGACGGAGTCTTGCTCTGTCTCCCAGGTTGGAGTGCAGTGGTGTGATCTTGCCTCACTGCAACCTCCACCTCCCAGGTTCAAATGATTCTCCTGCCTCAGCCTCCTGAGTAGCTGAGATTACAGGTGCCCACCATCACAGCCAGCTAATTTTTTTGTATTTTTAATAGAGATGGGATTTCACCATGTTGGCCAGGCTGGTCATGAACTTCTGACCTCAAGTGATCCCCCCGCCTCAGCCTCCCAAAGTGCTGGGATTACAGGCATGAGCCCCTGCCCTGGGCCCAGAAATTTTTCGTCCTGCGAAACTGACACACTGTACTCATCAAACAGGAACTTCCCATTCTCCCCTTCCCCCACCCCTGGCAACCAACGTTCAACTTTCTTTCTATGAATTTAATTACTCTAGATACCTCATGTAAGTGGAATCATACAGTATTGCCCTTTTGTGACTGGTTTATTTCACTGGGTATTATGTCTTCAAGGTTCATTCGTGTTGTATCATATGTCAGAATTCCCTTCATTTTTAAGACTGAATAATATTCCATTATATGTAGACACCACATTTTGTGGGTTTTTTTTGTATTTTTATATATATTATGGAAATCGTGTCTGGCTATGTTGCCCAGTCTGGTCTTGAACGCCTGGACTCAAGTAATCCTCCCACCTCAGCCTCCCAAAGTGCTGGAATTACAGATGTGAGCCACTACACCCACCACGTTTTATGTATTCACTCATTCATAGATGGACATCTGGGTTGCTTCCACCTTTTGGCTATTGTGAATAATGCTGCTATAAACATGGATGTACAAATATCTCTTCAAGACCCTTCTTTTAATTCTTTTGGCTATAGACCCAAAAGTAGAATTGTTGGGTTATATGGTAATTCTATTTTTAATTTTTTGAGGAGCTATATTATTGAGTTTTGAGAGTTCTTTCATATTTTAAATACAAGTCATTTATCAGATATGTAAATTGAAAATATTTTCTTCCAGGCCGTTATTTATCTTTTAATTCTCTTAGCAGAGTCTTTAAAAAATCAGAACTTCTTAATTTTGTTGAAGTACAATTTATCCCCCAAAATTTATGGATTATGCTTTTGGTGTCATGTCTAAGAAATCTTTTCTTTGAGAAGTCCTATTGTTTTCGATTTTACGTTTAGGCCTATGATCCACATTAAGTTAAATGTTGTAAGTAATGTGAGGTATAGATTGAGGTTCGTTTTGTTTTGTTTTTCATATGGATGTCCATTTGTTCTAGCACCATTTGTTGAAAAGTTTATTCTTGGCTGGGCGCAGTGGCCCATACCTGTAATCCCAGCACTTTGGGAGGCTGAGGCAGGCAGATTGCTTGAGCCCAGGAGTTTGAGACCAGGTTAAGTAACATGGTGAAATCCCATCTCTACAAAAAATACAAAAAAAATTTAGCTGGGCATGGTGGTGCACACCTGTAGTCCCAGCTACTTGGAAGGCTGAGGTGGGAGGATCGCCTGAGCCCCAGAGGTCAAGGCTGCAGTGAGCTGTGATCAGGCCACTGTACTGTAGCCTGGACATTGGAGAGAGAGACCCTGTCTCAAAAAAATGAAAATAAAAGTTTATTCTTTCCTTATTGAAATGCCTTTGCAGCTTTGTCAAAATTCAATTGACCATATATGTGTGAGTCTGTTTCTGGACTCTATTTTGTTCTATTGATATACACCAGGAGTGTCCAATCTTTTGGCTTCCCTGGGCCACATGGGAAAAAGAAGAGATGTCTTGGGCCACACATAAAATACACTAACACTAACGATAGCTGATGAGCTTTTAAAAATTGCACAAAAAAAACACCTCGTAATGTTTTAAGAAAGTTTATGAATTCGTGTTAGGCCACATTCAAAGCCATCCTGGCTGCATGCGGCCCATGGGCTGCAGGTTGGACGGGCTTGATGTATACTATCCTCTCACCAGGACCAACTATCTTGATTGTTATAGATTTGGAGTAAGTCATGAAATTAGTATAAATTCTCTAACTTTGTAGTTCTTGATTGAAATTATTCTGACTATTCTAGTTCCATTTTTTTTTTTTTTTTTTTTGAGATGGAGTTTCGCTCTTGTTGCCCAGGCTGAAGTGCAATGGTGCAATCTTGGCTCACTGCAGCCTCCACCTCCTGGATTCAAGTAATTCTCTTGCCTCAGCCTCCCGAGTAGCTGAGATTACAGGTGCCCGCCACCACACCTGGCTAATTTTTTGTATTTTTAGTAGAGACGGGGTTTTGCCATGTTGGCCAGGCTGGGCTCGAACTCCTGGCTTCCAGTGATCCACCCACCTTGGCCTCCCAAAGTACTGGGATTACAGGTGTGAGCCACCATGCCCAGCCCCATTGCCTTTTCATACAAACTTTAAAATCAGTTTGTCTACTTTTTTGTTGTTGTTGTTGTTTGTTTTTTGAGACAGAATCTCTCTCTGTCACCCAGGCTGGAGTGCAACAGCGTGATCTTGGCTCACTGAAAACTTTGCCTGCCGGGTTCAAGTGATTCTCCTGCCTCAGCCTCCCAAGTAGCTGATATTACAGGCGCACGGCACCATGCCCGGCTAATTTTTGTATTCATTTTTAGTAGAGACAGGGTTTCACCATGTTGGCCAGGATGGTCTTGATCTCCTGACCTTGTGATCCACCCGCCTCAGCCTCCCAAAGTACTGGGATTACAGGTGTGAGCCACCACGCCTGGCAGCTTGTCTACTTTTACAAAAAAAAAAAAAAATTCTGCTGGAATTTTTATTAGAATTGCATTGAATCTAAATCAGTGTGGGAAGAATTTATATCTCAGCAATATTGAATTTTCCAATCCGTGAACATGGTATGCCTCTTCTTCTTTTTTTTTAAGGTTTTCTTTGTTTTTGTTTTGTATTGTTTTGTTTTTGTTTTGTTTTATTTTGTTTTGAGATGGAGTTTTGCTCCTGTTGCCCAGGCTGGAGTACAGTGGCGCAGTCTCGGTTCACTGCAACCTCTGCCTCCCCGGCTCAAGCAATTCTCCTGCCTCAGCCTCCCAAGTAGCTGGGATTACAGGCACCAGCCACCATGGTCCTGGCTAATTTTTTGTATTTTTAGTAAAGACGGGGTTTCACCATGTTGACCAGGCTGGTCTTGAACTCCTGACCTCAGGTGATCCACCCACCTTGGACTTCCAAAGTGCTGGGATTACAGGTGTGAGCCACTGCACCTGGCCTCTTTGATTTTTTTTCATTAGTTTATAGTTTTCAGCAGACCTTGCGCATATTTTGTTAGATTTATACCTAAGTATTTCATGTTTTCTGGTACTACTGTAAATAAAGCTTCAATTTTTTTTAAAATTCCAATTGTTTATTGCTAATATATAGAAATTTATTTGATTTTTTTATGTTGACCCTTCCTTTTTATTGTTAATCTTCATTATAGATTAACTTCCCTCTTACCTTTCTTACATAAAGACTTTATGGCTATCACATTTTCTTAAGATGGAATGTTAAATACACTTTTAAATTGAGTGAGGAAATGAAAATCAGCTGTAAAGAAAGGAAAACAAACTGTAGAGAAAAGAAAACAGACTATCACTAATTAATTTGTTGTAACTCTTATACCACTCTTGTATAGAAAATGCTGTAATCCCATTAAATTTCTTTGTTTTCTACCTGTATAAGCAAGAACTTAACTCTTAACTTTGGAGCACGGATCCCATTACTCTGGAGTCTTTGTCTCCTGGATGATCATTTTCACCTTTTCACTTGAATAAACTTTAACGGGGCATATCTGAGACTGAATTCTTTTAATTCTGATCCTTTTAATTCTTTCAGGTTTACAGAGAGAAGATTGAAGTCTCAACAGGCCAGGTCAGTTGGACAAGGTGACCTTTAAGCCCTCTTCCAGCTTCATGAAAACAGATCTGAAACTTGCCTGATCTCAGGAATGGTAGTGAAAACACCGTGTATCTGAATGGTCTGGTGGCTGGTATGTCCTGTGCACTTAGTATTCTCTAAGTTCTGGGAGCGGCAGGTTATCTGCCAGAAAGAGGCAGGAGATTCCAGCATCCTGATGTGCTTAGCAGTATCATCTCATTCACCAGACAGGCAGCCCTTGTGCCTCTCCACTAAGGCTAACTGCCAGGAGGCTAAGGTGTGGGTGGGTTTTATTCACTGCTCCATCCTCAGAGGCTAGCAAAGTGCCTGGAAGAGGGAGAAATCTCTAGTGTTTATAGACAGACCAACACTTGTACCCTGAAAGGACACAGTACCACAGGGGATTGGTAGAGGTAATGATTACCGGCAACAGATTGTTCAAAACAACTATATTTAGGCAAGTATATTTTTGCAAAACAATGAAAGCCCAGTGTTCCTTTCAAAATGAAAACTTTCCTTTTCCATACCTCACTATCAATTATTTCAGTCTCAGATATGCCCTGTTCTGTTTCTCCCACAATATTTGACTTAATTAACAATACGGTCGATTATTTACAAGGAAGTTATTTCTAAAACTGTAGTTCAAAATCACATCTGATTTTTTCACCTGACATTTGTGGTATGGTTGTTTTTGTTTTTAATGATGTTGCCGGGGTTAACTTTTTCCAAAAGTAGTTTTTAAGAGTAAAACACTGGGGGGATATCATACATGGCCAAAGAGGTTAAATAAATTATGTTACCTTCATTAAGTAAAATATTTGCAGGCACTATAATGATGTGAAATTTTATTTACTGGTAAGAAAAGTTCGTAAGGCATTACTGAGTGGGGAAGAAATCAGTTTATAAAACACTATGTATAATGTGATTCCACCTTTTGTTTTTAAAAAATATTTTATATATTTAAATATATTAATATGCAAATATAAGAATACCTAAATATAAGTATATAAACGTTCTAGAACAATATACAACAAAATGTTGACAATGGTTATCTCTAGGATTTCAAATCATTTTTGTATTCTTTGTATTTGTTATAACAGGGTTTCTTTCTTTATTTTTTATTTTTATTTAATTTTTTTTTTTTGAGATGGAGTATGTCTCTGTCATCCAGGCTGGAGTGCAGTGTTGTAATCTCGGCTTACTGCAACCTCTGCCTCCTGGGTTCAAGTGATTCTCCGGCCTCAGCCTCCTGAGTAGCTGGGATTACACGTGCCTGCCACCACACCCAGCTAATTTTTGTATATTTAGTAGAGACGAGGTCTCACCATGTTGACCGGGTTGGTCTTGAACTCCTGACCTCAGGTGATCCACCCTCCTCAGCCTCCCAAAGTGCTGGGATTACAGGCATGAGCCACCATGCCCAGCCAACAGGGTTTCTTCATAATCAGGAAAGGCTACTGTCATCTTATGAAAAACATTTCAATAAAAGTACATTTCCCTCTGAGAACACAGCTCTGGAATTATAACGTGAGTAAGTAGAAATGAACAAGAACTAGATCTAATACAGGTTTCATAAAGTCTTCTGTTGCCCAGCTCTCTTGTGGCCCCCAGAGCTGTCCGTCTTCACTTGCCAACCTGTGCCCACAGCAAGCCCCCTTAACTCCAAGTCCTGGCACTCAGCACCACCAGCCTGGGCCTCAGCACCTCTCCCTAAGCTGGGCCTGCATGGAGCCAGAGTCCCAGCTGCCGGGGAGCCTGAGGTAGTGTTGCTGCTGATAAAGCCACTGTCCATCCAGCAGGGGTGAGACTCTTTAGACATCTGTACAATCTCTGGGCGCAAGAGTTTTCCTTTCTCTGTCTTCCCTCTTTTCCTCGTCCCTTTCTCTTTTCTTTCCTCGCTTCAACTTTCCTTCGCTTGCTTCCACTTCCCTTCCCTCATTTTCTCCACATCTCCCAAGCACCTGGAGGTCACAAGGGACACAATGATGAATCACCCACAGTCCCCCTTAAGGGACCTGCAACTAGAGAGGGAAGCAGGTGAGTCCTGGAGTCCACCTCTGTGTGCTCTGTGCCCTGAGGGAGGGCCTCCTGGAGGAAGTGACATCTGCCTTAAATCCTGAAGGATGAGAAGGAGTTGGTCAGGAAAGACAGTGGACAAGAGCCCAATCCTCATGGGCAAGTTGGTTGCTGCTTCAGGTTCCTGACTGGCCCTCCTGTTCCACAGGACCAATCCTGCCCAGGAAATGGCTTTAAGCCATTCGTTGGCTGGGCTGAGCTCTCTGGCCATCTCACACCACCGCCTCCCTGGCAGCCCAGCCCACCTGGCCCTATGATGGCAGCAGGGCTTGGCTGATGCTCACCCCATAAATGCAGCTGAGTCAGGGTATGTTTCCATGCTCAGGACTTCCTGGAGGGGCTTGCACAACTGCTCCTGCCAGGTCATGCCCAGGTTTTATAGTTCTCACCATCAGCTTGGCAATTCTTCCTCCTTTGGAATCCAGATCCTTCCTGCTGCATTCAATCCAGTGTCTTTTGCTTTATCCCCAAGGTTTTAAAAAATGAAGAAAAACCGGTCTCCTTGTTCTATAGGAGAACAGCTGTTCATCTAGAAAGCTGTCCCTCCTTCATTGTTAAGCCCTTGGGCTTTAAGCAAAGATGTGAGGACTGCTTTAAGCAAGAAAGTATCTGGGATCTTTCTCATTACTCTCGCTTCGACCATGGACCACCCTGGGCACTCAGATCCATTTGCCATTTGGGGGCTATAATTGAATTAAAGACCAATTCAGAGGTTATTAGCTCATATGGAACATTGATTGTCTCTGTGAATAAATCCACTACCTTCTCCAATTTTCTCCTAGTAACTAGTAACAGTTTTAAAAAGTATCCCGTAACTAGTAACAGTTTTAAAAAGTATCACTTAAGAAGATAGACGTTGGAGAGGTCAGTTTCGGGATGAGTCAAACTTGAAGTTAGACATGGGAGCTGGAGACCAGGATAGGAGTATTGCAGCAAGGGTGAGGAGGCTCCCTAAGATCATTCAAAGGAGAACAAATAAACATCCATTGTTGTGTAATTTTGAAATGTTTTAATACATTCTACTCATGGGGTGTGGAGGCTCACACCTGTAATCCCAGCGCTTTGGGAGGCCCAGGTGGGCAGATTACTTGAAGCCAGGAGTTTGAGACCAGCCTGGCCAACATGGCAAAACCTCATCTCTACTAAAAATGCAAAAATTAGCCGGGTGTGGTGGCGCATGCCTGTAATCCCAGCCACTCATGAGGCTGAGGCAGGAGAATCTCTTGAACCCGGGAGGCAGAGGTTGGAGTGAGCCGAGATTGCACCACTGCACTCCAGCCTGGGCGATAGAGTGAGACTCCGTCTCAAAAAAACAAAAACAAAACAAGAAAACATACATTCTATTCAACAAAGGAGAGGGAAAGATGGTTTGGAGGGAAGTGCTGGATACAGTCAGAAGGAAGCATCCATTGGGGAAGTTGGTTTGGAAGAGTTGGAATAAGGTCGGAGGCGGGAGTCTTGCCAGGATGGAACAGAATCCGGAACTGCTGCCTGGGCAGCTCCCACCACAGCCAGTAGAGACAGAGGGACCCTGAGGTTGGGGGACGCAAAGGACTTTGGGGTCAGCGTGGCTATGCAGGCCTTTATCTCTTTCCTGTATTCTGTCATCGTGGGTGGTAGCCTTCAATGGAGAGGCCACGTGGGCAAGCCCTATCCTCCTACTCCACTCGTATGTTCATCTGTCAAAGCCCTTTGAGTGCATCCTCAGTGCTCTGTAGGTCCAGTGCTCTACCCACTTTAAGTTCCTGTAGGGAGTTGGAGAAATAAGTTGTGACATGCACACCCATGTGACTTTTGCCCTCTCCCTGCACCTTTAACTTCTGATTCATCCCATGCATGCAGCTTCACCGGCTTGTGCCCATGGTGTGTTCTGGTGTCTTCCCTCATGCCGAAATCAATTCAGTCCAGACAGGAGGTGACTGGGAGCCACCATGGGGCATATCACTGGTCTTTAACTGGCTGTTAGGTCCAGAGGCAGGACAGTCAGAGACCCCTCTCAGGGCCTTTGCTCTGTTCTTAGAGGTAGAAGGCAGCCTGTGCCCCAACTCCCTCAACCCCTACAAACCACACTCCAGGCAAGGGTGGCCAGCAGTAGTCTGTGGGTCCTCTCTTCCTTGTGAGCACACCCTGCCATGGCACTGCTTCACAGGAGAGAGCCATGTGGACAAGCCCTATCCTTCTATTCTACTCTGTACTCATCCAGCAAGTGCTGCAGAGCCACCCCATGGTGGCTCTGCAAGTGGCTAAGGATACAGGGCTTAATAACACACCATCTTTTGTAGCCAGCCTCCAAGATGTATCCCAGGGATCCTTGCTTCTGGCATTCACACACTCCTCGGCCCCCTCTCACGTTGAATCAGGGCTGGCCTTGATCACTGGATTACAGTAGAAATCTCAGCAGATGACTTCCAAGGTGAAGGCATTGTAGTTTCCACCTTGCTCTCCTGAATGGCTCGTTCCAGGGAAAGCCAGCCACTAGACCATGAGGACACTCAAGCACCTCCATAAACTCCATAGGGAAAGATACTGAGCCCCTGGACAATATAAACTCCATAGGGAAAGATACTGAGCCCCTGGACAATAGCTAGCGTTCATTTTCCAGCCATGTGAGTGCCTACCCTAGAAGTAGACCCCCAGCCCCAATCAAGCACTCAGATGACATATGATTGCAACTACATGAGAGATCTCAAACAAGAGCTGCCCAGCCATGACACTTCCAAATCCACAAAAATTATGACCGATTTTTTTAAAAAAGATTATTGCTGTTTAAAGCCACTGCATTTTGAAGTGATTTGTTATGCATTAATAGATAGTAAAAAGCAAACTGACTTGGCCATTTTTATTACTGTCCTAAATTCT
This sequence comes from Pongo pygmaeus, assembly GCF_028885625.2. Classification (NCBI taxonomy): domain Eukaryota; kingdom Metazoa; phylum Chordata; class Mammalia; order Primates; family Hominidae; genus Pongo; species Pongo pygmaeus. The sequence continues at coordinate 95,154,197 of NC_072389.2, read as the reverse complement.
CTGCAACAACATCCCTCCTTGTGTCCTGCACACTGGGTAAACCACAGCACCTGCCATGTCCTGGATAAATGCATGGGAGTGGAATTGCTGGGAATTAGAATAGGGGTATGTTGGCTTTTACCAGTTTATTTTCCCACCAGTAATGTATGAGAGCTTTATCTCCTCCACCTCCTCAACAACTCTTGGCATTGTCCGTCTTTACCATTTTAAGCCATTCTGATGAGCGTATCATAGAATCTCATTGAGATTTTATTTTGCATTTCCCTGACAACTAATGGTGTTGAGTGCCTTTTCAGGTGCTTACTGGCCCTTTAGGCACCCTTTTTGGTAAAATGTTTATTCAAGTCTTTTGCCCCCAATGTTTGTTGGTTTGGTTGCCTTTTTCTTACTGATTTGTAGGAAACCTTTATATATTCAGGATATGAGTCCTTTGTCAGATATATGCATTGGGAAAATCTCTTGTCCTCTTCTTAATCTTTTGATTAAAAGAGGGTTTTGTTTTAATGAAGTCTAACTTAAAATTTTTAAAAATTTAGAGTAAGTGCCTTTTATGTCCAGCTTAAAAGATCTTTGCTTGGTCATGGAGACTGCCCCCCACCCTACTCTGTTTGCTTCTAGGAGGTTTATTGGTTTACTTTTCACATTGAAGTCTATGATTTATCTTGAATTAATGTGTATGGTGTGAGGGAGGGGTCAGAGTTCCTTTTTTCCCCTATGACTATGCATAGAAAAGAACATCCTTCTCTCTATAGAATTGCATCAGCTCCTTTGTTGTAAATCAAGTGACCATATATGCATGGATCCATCACAGACAGTTTTAAAAGTATAGATTTCCAGATCCTCAACTTCTCTATGTCTTCTTTTCTGATGTGGATCTATTTGCCTCTGCAGTCAAACCTCAAGCCAGTCTTCTTTTCCCATCTCATTCACCTTTCCAAATAAGGCCTTTAACCCAATCCCAGTCTGACCATGGTGCCTGAACTAGACATGTGCAAACCGCTGGGAACCCAAACAAAGTGGTGATTGGAGAATGCACACCCCTGAGAGAGAGACCCCTTCAAAGCACAGAGAGCAATGTCTGCTGTAGACATTGAGGGGAACAGCACCTTGTTCCATTTAAGGGACAAATTCCAGGTGGCAAGACTCTGTGCGTTGTCTGTCTATTTTGCTTAGAATTAGAATTTAGAATTGAAATGTTATGGGCGGGCTTTGTCTTGAGGCTGCGTATTAACACATTTATTTGAGTTTGAAAATGACTTCAGATTTTCTTTTGATGGTTAGTAAGACTAATTGGGCTGACTGGGTTGGCAATGAATTCTGGCTTTGCCAATTAGCTTATATGGCAGACATTTTCCATAAATTAAACAAACGAAATATGCAACTCTGAGGTTCTGGAGAAAATATACACAACATGAGGGAAATTATGTTTTTTTGCAGCTGTTAAAATTATGATATGAAATTTAGATGTCAACTTAAAATTGTGTAACAGAGTATGCAGTTTTCCAAAATTTATTTAGGGGATGTACAACAGGAAATGTTGAAGACCACTAGTCTAAGGCAGTGGTTCTCAACTCCGGTTGCAATTGGAATCACTTGGAAAGTTTAAAAGATGATGATGCCTGTGCTTCTCCCCAGGCCAATTAAATCAGAAAAGCCTAGAGGGAATAGTTTAAAAGCTCCCCGGGTGATTCAAAGTGCAGCCAGGCCTCAAACCACTTGCTCTGTACTCCACCCTGCCATGTTCCTCTGTACTCACGGCCATCTCAGCCCCTCTCTCTTCCTCACCCCCAATGCTCAAGGCTGTCTCCCCAACCCCCAGACCCATATCTAGCCCCAAGCCTAGATGTTACCTCTTGGACATCCACAGGCCTTTCAAACATAGCATGTCCCAAACCAGCCTTGGCAACATTTTTGATCATGCATTAGTAAAAACTGTGGGGAGTGTATACCCCAAAATATGTATATTTAAAAAAAGCATGCATATGAATCACTGTTAATATGTTATGTGCATTATTAAATGGTTATAAAACAGAAAATATAAAAGTATGAGGCCAAAAATTAGTAAAATATAGGTTTTAATATTTTCTCTCTACATTCTATGGACAACCTCCATGCCTTTACACATGCTGATCCCTCCTCCTGGAATTCCCTTCCTACTTGTCCTCATGCACAATTTTCTGTTCGTCCTTCAAGATGCAGCTTGCAACCCTCCCTTTAGATGCCTCTACAGGTGGAGCCGACCATGCCCTGCCTCCATGGCACTGCCAGGGGACCCTTATAGGCCTCTGTCTTTATACCTGTCATGGTGGCCGGGCACAGTGGCTCATGCCTGTAATCCCAGCACTTTGGGAGGCCGAGGTGGCTGGATCACGAGGTCAGGAGATCGAGACCATCCTGGCTAACACAGTGGAACCCCATCTCTACTAAAAATACAAAAAAAATTAGCCGGGCACGGTGGCGGACGCCTGTAGTCCCAGCTACTCGGGAGGCTGAGGCAGGAGAATGGCATGAGCCCAGGAGGCGGAGCTTGCAGTGAGCCGAGATAGCGCCACTGCACTCCGGCCTGGGCGAAAGAGCAAGACTCCGTCTCAAAAAAAAAAAACAAACCTGTCATGGTATATTAATCCTTGGTGTTTGAATGTCTCTCTCTCCCCTGCCAGGTCAATAACCTGTTGAGAGGAGCACCTAGCATAAGACCTGGCTTGTGACAGGTTTGTAATAAATGTATTGATGATGCAGTGAGTTGAATAGTGAAGTGAGCAAAGAGGAGGTGGTCAAAATATCTAACAACCCGTATAGTGGCTGGGTTGGGGATGGCGGTGGGAAGTTCAAGGGCATGGCACCAGCATCTGCTTGACCATCTGGTGAAGGCTTTCATGGCAGAAGGGGAGAGGGCAAAGAAGTACATGCAGAAGAGACCGCAAGGGCAAGCTGAGCTCACCTTTATGATGAGCTGCTCTCATGAGAACTAATGCACTTCCTAGAACTAACTCACTCCTGTGTTAATGGCATTAATCCATTCATGAGGGCTCTACCCTCATGACCCAATCACCTTTTAAGGCCCCACCTCCCAGTTCCATCAGTGGCAATTAAATTTCAGCATAAGTTTTTATGGAGACACTCAAAACATACTATATATATATAGTATGCCTCTGCAGTCAAAGCTCAAGCCAGTCTTCTTTTCCCATCTCATTCACCTTTCCAAAGAAGGCCTTTAACCCAATCCCAGTCTGACCATGGTGCACGAACTAGACATGTGAGATTTTATTTTGCATAAATATATATATATGTATGTATATATACTGTGTTTCAGGTGTCCCCATAAAAATTAACATTTATATATATCCTATTGTATATATAATATAACATTTATATATATCATATTATATATAACATTTATATATCATATTATATATAATATAACATTTATATATATCATATTATATATAATATAACATTTATATATATCATATTATATATAATATAACATTTATATATATCATATTATATATAATATAACATTTATATATATCATATTATATATAATATAACATTTATATATATCATATTATATATAATATAACATTTATATATATCATATTATATATAATATAACATTTATATATATCATATTATATATAATATAACATTTATATATATCATATTATATATGACATATATAAAATTTATATATATAAATTATATATGACATATATAAAATTTATATATATCATATTATATATGATATATATAAAATTTATATATGTCATATTATATATGATATATAACATTTATATATATCATATATAATATATGACATTTATATATCATATATAATATATAACATTTATATATATCATATTATATATAATATATAACATTTATATATATCATGTTATATATTATATATAACATTTATATATATCATGTTATATATAATATATAACATTTATATATCATGTTATATATTATATATAACATTTGTATATATCATGTTATATATTATATATAACATTTATATATCATGTTATATATAATATATAACTTTATATATCATGTTATATATAATATATAACATTATATATCATGTTATATATTATATATAACATTTATATATCATGTTATATATTATATATAACATTTATATATCATATTATGTATATATAATTTGGTATATTATATATAACAGTTATATATCATATTATATATAACATTTATATATCATGTTATGTATATATAATATGATATATTATATATAACATTTATATATCATATTGTATATAACATTTATATGTCATATTATATATAATATATAACATTTATATATCATATTATATATAACATATAATATTGATATATATCATATTATATATAACATATAATATGATATATATCATATCTTATATATTATATATAACATTGACATATATCATATCATATATATAATATATATAACATTTATCTATATACACAAACATTTGACCCTTGAACAACACAGGGATTAGGGGCACCAACTACCCAGGCAATCAAAAATTCACATATAACTTTTGATCCCCAAAAACTTAACTACTAATAGGCTACTGTAGATCAGAAGCCTTCAATAACATGAACAGTCAATTAACACATATTTCATATGTAATATGTATGATATATTGTATTCTTACAATAAAGTAAACAAGAGAAAAGAAAATGTTAAGAAAATCATAAGAAAGAGGAAATATATTTCGTATTCATTAGGTGGAAGTGGATCATCATAAAGGTCTTCATTCTCATCTTCATGTTGAGTAGGCAGAGGAGGAGGAGGAGGAGGGGTTGGTCTTGCTGTCTCAGAAATGGCAGAGGAGAAAGAGGTGGGGGAAGTGGAAGGGGAGGCAGGAGAAGCAGGCACACTAAGTTCATTTTTGTTGTTGTTGTTTTGTTTTGTTTTGTTGAGACAGAGTCTCGCTCTATCAACCAGGCTGGAGTGCAATGGCATGATCTTGGCTCACTGCAACCTCCACCTCCCGGGTTCAAGCAATTCTCCTACCTCAGCCTCCTGAGTAGCTGGGATTACAGGCACCAACCACCGCACCCGAATAATTTTTGTATTTTCAGTAGAGACAGGGTTTCACCATGTCGGCCAGGTTTGTTTCAATCTCCTGACCTCGTGATCCACCTGCCTCAGCTTCCCAAAGTGTTGGGATTACAGGTGTGAGCCACTGCACCTGGCCAGTGCACTTTTTATTGAGAAAAATTTGCGTATAAGTGAATCCATGCAGCTCAAACCTGTGTTGTTCATGGGTCAACTGTGTGTGTGTGTGTGTGTGTGTGTGTGTGTGTGTGTGTGTGTGTGTAGAGAGAGAGAGAGAGAAGGAGAGAGAAAATTCTTATAAGGAATTGGCTTACATGATTATGGAGGCTGCCAAGTCCCGAGATCTGCAGTCAGCAAGCTGGAGACCCAGGAGAGCTGATAGTGAAGTTCTAGTCTGAATGTCAGCAGGCTAGAGACCAAGGAAGAGCCAATGTTAAAGTTCAAGTCTGAAAGCAGGAAAAGCACTGATACCACAGCTGGAAGGCAGTTGACAGAAGGAGTTCCCTTCTCCTTCGGAGTGAGGGTCAACCTCTTCATTCCATTCAGACCCTCAGCTGATTAGATGAGGCCCACCCACATTTGAGGGAATCTGCTTTACTGAAATGATGATCTCATCCACAAACACCCTCATAGACGCACCCAGAAAGAATAGTGTTTGACCAAATGTCTGGGCACCCCATGCCCAGTCAAGTTGACCCATAAAATTAACCATCATAGCAGCCAAGGCAGAAATGGAAGTGAGACAGTGGTGGTGGAGGAGCTGCAGCCAGCACCTGAGGCCCTGCCCTGTGGGAGGTCCTACAGAGATAATGCAGAGCTTACCTGGCCCTGTCCACCTGCCCACCCTCAGGGGCACAGATACAGTCCTCCAGCCAAGAGCAAGGCTGTGCCAAGAGATTCCCTTCAGCTTAGGGCAAAGTGTAGATGCCATACCCCAGTGGTTCTCAACTGGGGCAGTTTTATCTCCCAGGAGACATCTGGTAATATCTGAATACCTTTTTTGTTGTCACAATGAGGGAGTGGTCATACTCCTGACCACTCGCATCCAGTGGGTAGAGGCCAGGGGTGCTGCTAACGCACAGGACAGCCCCCACAACAGAGACTGATCAGGCCCCAAATGTCATTGGCGCTGAAGTTGAGGAACCCTGCCCTCACCTTCTTTCCTCCACATCTTCCCTCAAGCTGCTCCTGGCATGCCCTTCTCCACTAAGCCAACTTGTTAAACCTCTTCACGGCTGAGATCATGCTACTTTCTTCTTCAGATCTGCCACCCTGTAGCTGGGTGACTTTTAGACAAGTGATCTGACCTCTCTGAGCCAGAGTTTCTACCTTGTAAAAAAAAAAATCCCTTCCTGCATGGTCAGCTGTCATGAAAAGGACACATGGTGATGGGCAGACCAAGACAAGGCTTAGCTTCATGTTTGACTCCTAGGAGCACCCAGTTCATAGACGCTGCTGCTGTTACTAATCTGTTTCCATCTTCCCCCGGGAATCCTGAGGTTTATCTGTGAGTCTTTGGACTGCTGTATGGACAACATACTCTGCAGTAGCATGAAGAAGTGAGTGAAGACCCTCCCTTGAACCATGTGCACTGAAAGAACAGAAGTCACATCTTGATATCTCAGTGCCTTTACAGTGCCAGGGATGGGGTACGTGCTGAGCGCCTGGTATGTGCTCACCCTATGCTGTACAAAACACAGAAAGCCCCACAGGGTTTGAACTGTAATTAGGTAGAGGGTGTGTGGGACTCCCCTTGGGTCTCTGACTTTGGCTTCTGCTCCTGGCCTTGGATAGGCTGATATTTTCTAGTAGATATCAGAGACTCCGGTTGATAGCACTACAATGGCTTTTCTCCCAACTTTTTGTTTTACATATTATCAAACCAACAGAGAAGTTGCAAGAATAGCACAATGAACATGCATATACCCTTCACCTGGATTCACCACTTTTGTTTCTTTCTCTCAGTATATATGTTTGTGTGTTTTGGAGACATATGACATTTTACCTCGAAACCAGGCATCTCCTAGGAAAAAGAGCATCCTCCCATATAAAAACAATACAATGATAACCCTTAAAAAACTTTGCATTAATAAATCCCATTAGTTAATATACCATTCCTAGTTCATTTTCCTCAGTTGTTCCAATAGCGTTTTTTTTTAAGATTTTGTTTTGATCCAGGAGCCAATCAAGAATCAATCAAAGCATTTTATGGGTTTGTCACGTCTCTTTAGCCTATAATCTTTGCCCTCCTTGTTTTTTTGTTTGTTTGTTTGTTTTGTTTTTTGACATCCATCACACCTACATTTCTTTTTAAGACTCCAGACCAGTTGTTTTGCAGAATATCCCTCAATTTGAGTTTGTCTGCTGCTTCTGCATGATTAAATTCAGGGTATGCATTTTTGGCAGGAATAGCACATTTGGGATTGTGTCCTTCTTGGAGCAGCCCATTAGGGAGCAGCACTTGATGTCCAGTTCCCCACTATTGCTGTTCTTATTTTTGATCCCATAAGTTGTCATGGAAAAGAGTTTTGCAGAGAGACCTACACCCTTTCCCCTCCCTCCGCAAGCCACCTACACTGAAGATCTCCCATGAGTACGGGGAGGCAGCCCTGTCTGTGGCTTTGAGGGACTAGAGATGATGGAGGCATGTCCAGAGCTGCTTCCCGGGGCCCCTAGCCCCTTCCCCCAACCCTAATCTCTGCTCCCAACTCCAGGGAGGGCGTGGGACCCCCTCTCCTGGGCCCTGCCTTTGCAGACTTTTCAGAGAGCAGCAGAGGGGAATGCCATTACCCACCATCATAGAAGCAGCACCAATTATATTTGTGACATTTTTCAGTTTACAAAAGACTTTCCTATTGCTTCCTTTTCTTTTCTTTTTCTTTTTCTTTTTTTCTTTTTTTTTGAGATGAGGTTTCACCATATTGCCTAGGCTGGTCTCGAACTCCTGGGCTCAAGCAATCCTCCTGCCTCAGCCTCCCAAAGTGCTGAGATTGCAGGCCTGAGCCATTGTGCCCAGCCCCCATTCATTTCTAGTGGCAAATGGTAAAAGCTGCCACTTCATCAAGTACATGCTACCAGTCTCGGGGTTAAAAGCATCATTATGCATTAAGGTCATCCCAGGTACTCCTGTCACCCTCTGTATGGATGGGGAAACCAAGGCACAGAGAAGTTAAGCAGCTTGCCCAAGGTCCTCCAGCTAGGAAGTGGCAGGGCTGGGACTGGAGCCCGGGCCTCCTAGAGCCTCTGGGTCACTGTGCTAAGCACCAACCTTCATGGTCTTTGAGCATCACAGCAAAACGAGAGCTGAGCAGTGCAGACACGGAGGCACCCATTTGCAAATCAAGGAAATCAGGCCCACACAGGGGGTGTGATCTGACAAAATTTGTGAAACTGGGACCAGCCCCAAGAACTTCTGAGTCCTGGCCTAGTGTCTTGCCACAGCCTCGGGCTGCGTGTGGGGCCAAGGCCAGAGATGTCAAGGATGCGAACAGTCATCTATCAAGAGGGATGAGTAGAAAGAAGAGTGATAGCAGGGACAGTCCCAGCACCACGCCCTCAACACAGCCACACCAGAGCAGGGGAGACTCCACCTCACCTGGAAGAAAGGCAGCCTGAACCACCTTCGCCTCGAAATCCATCTCCCTGCCTGCCAACGTGGCTACCACACCCTGCCTCTCCCTGGCTGGGGAAAGAACCATCGTGTCCCAGCTGCCAGTCATCCCTGCTTGTCAAGGCACACACATTTTAGGAGGAAGAGGCTGGTTCCTTAGGAAAACCCCTGCCTGGCCTGATAGACTTGAGCAGCAGGTTTCTTAAACCCCCATCTCAGAGGACAAGGCAAAAATTCCACCTCTTGGTTGTCATCTGAAGTACCAAGCTGGGGTGGGGAGAGGGAGGTAGCCTGGAATCATGTGGTAGGGCATACATGAGACAAGAAAAGCCAAAGGGCAAAGGGTGAAGGTCTACCTATTATCTGCCCTGCAAATCCTAGATCAAAGTCCACCTCTTCCATGAAGTCCACCCTGATCACCCCAGGGCCCATCAAGCTCTCCTCAGGTACACAGGAAAGTGCTCATTCTGCTTTAACCACTGGGGCAAACTTGTACCTCCTTTTCTATAGTGCAAATCTGGGGGGCATGCTTATACAGTTATTTGGGCCTGATATGGAGCTGTGTGCAGTGGGTGCTCCGTACATGTTTTAAATAACTGAATAAATTGAAAGAATCCATTCATCCATTCATTCCATTGGAAAAATAATTAATGGGCAACAACCGCAAGCTAGGATCTCTTCTAGGTGTCCTTGCCCTTGGTTTCTGATGTTCTAATGTAGGAAGACATCATATACAGACACGAGAAGCGCTAGGAAGAAACAGTGCATGAATGCATGACGTGGAGGTTGGGATAGGAGAGAGTGGGGAGAGAGACCTCCACCCTCCCGCCATCTCATCAAGCCCCTCTAGCCCCAGCCCCCTTTACCCACAAGGACAGACACTCCGCAGAGCAGCTGGGCCTTGCCTGAGGTGGGCGGGCAGGCTGCTGGCCATGCCTTATGTGAGCTGGAGACAGAACGTTCTGGGAGGGGACATTTTTCCTAGGCTTCTGGAATAGAGGCCATTTTTTCTCCCAGGAGCACCAGAAATAAAACTGCCGGCCACCCAGGGGAGAAACTGAGAGCTTGGCCCTTACTAATACCAAGGGCAGTTGAGGAAGGGGACAGCTGCCTGGGGTGTTCAGAAAAGGGCAGTCACAGCTGGGCGTGGTGGCTCACGCCTGTAATCCCAGCACTTTGGGAGGCTGAGGCCGGCGGATCACCTGAGGTCAGGAGTTCAAGACCAGCCTGGCCAACATGGTGAAACCCCGTCTCTACACAAATACAAAAATTAGCTGGGCATGGTGGCGGGTGCCTGTAGTCCCAGTTAGTCGGGAGGCTGAGGTGGAATAATTGCTTGAACCCGGGAGGTGGAGATTGCAGTGAGCCAAGATCATGCCACTGTATTCCAGCCTGGGCAACAGAGTGAGACTGAGTCTCAGAAAAGCAAAGCAAAGCAAAGAAAAAAGAGAAGAAAAGAGAAGAGAAGAGAAGAGAAGAGAAGAGAAGAGAAGAGAAAAGAAAAGAAAAAAAGAAAAAAAGGGCAGTCACATCAAAATGCTGCGGGCTGGGACTAGGGCACCAGCAGATGAACTGATTTTCCCTGCCTCCCTCCATGGGGCCTTCCTTGGCCGCTCAGTGTACATTGTACTCCTGGCTTCCTCTCTCCTGCTTTCCTCCCCTCCGCTCCACACAGCATGTGTCACCCTCACACATGCTGTCTGCTTTACCTATCTATTGTTAAACACAGTAGATAAGTAAGGTACATACTACCAGGTTGTTTGCCAACCTTCCCCACCATTCCTAGAATGCCAGCTCCACCACGACTGGGATTGTTGCTTCATTTGTTCACTGCCATGTCTCAGCACCTAGAACAGTGCCTGGCACATACTAGGTGCTCAAAGAATATTATTCATTCCTTCCTCCATCCTTCCAGAACACTCTCCAAGTGCCTCTTCTGTGCCTCACACTGTACTGTGAGCAGGGGACAGATTTATAAATAAGATGTTACCCATGTCTTAACAGAGTTCATGGACCCTCTCGGGAATGAATGACTTCAGAGGGTGGTGTGCTCCCCACCCACCTCATCCCAAAAGCTCTCTGTCCTAGCCCAGCTTTCAACTTGGACCTCCAGTAACTGGGGCTGTAGAGCCTGCAGAGCTGGTGTCAGCAGTTGCTGCTGCTGTCTGTGGTCTCATCTTCTCAAATATTATGCAGGGGGCACTAGGAGAGGGCCCCACTGTCTCAGGGTGGTAGGACCTCACACAGGGGACAGGTGCCATGATCGATGTGGCTGGGAGGATGCTGGGTGTGGGGAAGAGAGGAGAATGTGGAAAGGAGGAAGAGGGCACGCTGGGAGGAGAGGCGGAGGAAGGCGGAGAGGGCAGCCTGCAAACCCCACACAGGATGAGACACTGTGAATGTGGTTGAGGTCACTCCAGGATCAAGGGTGAGGCCTTTCCTGGGTGACTTAGGTCCTGGCAGGGCTGCAAGAGGCTGTGAAGCAATGCACTTAGCTTGTCCAACCAGAGAGAAGGCTGCATGTGAGTGGGGAAAAGCAACAGAGGGGCTAGCTCCTCTGGGCTGGGGGGCACCTTGCAACTACAAGCAGCTTTGGAAATGACCCATTCACACTGTTCATTTCACAGGTGAGGACGCAAGCCTAGAGAGGCTAAGAATTTGCCTGAGATCACCAGCAGAGGGAGACAGAAACTGGACCCAGACCAGGCCAGGACACCTTCCACCATCCCACACTTCCCTGCCTCAATTCTTCAACCTTGATTACCTATCTTTCTCTGGAGAATCTCAAGTGGCACGTGCTTTTTAATTGTTCCAGGCACTAGGAAAAAAATGAACAGGAACTGAGGGCATGTCACATGCCAGGCACTGTGCTGGGCTCTTCGCCATGCTGTATCTCAGAATTAAGTCTCACCAGCTGGGTGCAGTGGCTCACGCCTGTAATCCCAGCACTTGGGGAGGCCGAGGTGGGAGGATCACTTAAGCCCGGAAGTTCAAGAGCAGCCTGGGCAATATAGCAAAACTCCACCCCTACAAAAAAAAAATACAAAAAAACATTAGATGGGCATGGTGGCACAGACCTGTAGTCCCAGCTACTCAGAATAAGTCTCACCAAGACCCGGGGGGAGATAACTGTCTCGATTTTACAGATGAGAGAGTAGAGACTCAGAGATGTTGACAATTTGCCCAGGGTCACACAACTACTCAAGAAGCAGAAGTGAAACCAGGGACGTCAATGCCTAGCTTTCCCTCTGCTCCCCCTATTCTGCAGGGGGGGTCACACCACCCAGGCCCTCAGGCTGTGGAGGCTCTGACAGTTGGTCTTGCCGCAGAGAAAGGGATGAAGAGAAGACTTCTGGACTGGAAGAGGCTCCCTGAGCTCCTTCCTTGGTTGGTGATTGCTGGGGCTCACTGAGGTCAAGAGAGACCTAGCAGCTTCCTGGAATAAAACAAAGGGAGAAATACCATAAAGGGTTAAATACTATGTATGTTGATATACTATAAACAAATTATTTTTTTTTTGTCGAGATGAAGTCTTGCTCTGTTGCCCAGGCTGGAGTTCACTGCAACCTCCACCTCCCGGGTTCAAGAGATTCTTCTGTCTCAGCCTCCCAAGCAGCTGGATTACAGGCGCCCGCCATCACACCCAGCTAATTTTTGTATTTTTAGTAGAGACGGGGTTTCACCATGTGGGCCAGGCTGGTCTCGAACTCCTGACCTCAAATGATTCACCCGCCTCAGCCTCCCAAAGTGCTGGGATTACAGGCGTGAGCCACTGTGCCCGGCCGGGATTTGTTTTTGGATGTTAATTCATGATGACATATATTAGTTGAGTGGCCCAGAAATGTAACCCAAGAAAAAAACCATCTGATAGCAGTGTCTCCCTTGAACCTTGTATCCCCTTGGTAGTCTGAAGCCCATCATTTGTACCTTTAGTCTACCAAATATGAAGGTCAAGGGCAAACGGCCTTCTTGTGCTGGCTGTGGGTAGTGACTGTGCTTGGCTGTGGCTCCAGGTCTGTCCCACTGAGCCTCTGCAGGGCTCGTGAGTCAGCATCTCTCTCCTGGATCCTGTGCCCTGCCCCATCAAGGAGTCCCCCAAGGGGGTCCCGGGTTCCAGCACCACAGGTGTGCTAGAGAACTCTGGAGGAGGTCTGGATGGGAGGGCAGTTCTTACAATGAGCAAGGCACCCCAGCTTCCCTATCCTTTAAGCAGGCCAGCCTGGTGAGCAGGTCTTCCAACTGCCCTCTCCCAGCCCAGGCTTCAGGGACCACGCCACCCACTGCCCTCTATCCCATAATGCCACCGCTCCTGTGGGGAACCTAGACACTCATGAATCTACTTGCAGCAGCCTCCCCCATCCCAGCCCTTGTCTCCCTCCCTCGACTTACTCCCATTGCCGTGTACTTAGATGTTTTTCTCCCCAGCAGTGAATCCACATGCATGAAGTCAAACCCTCCTTCTAGCTCCTTCCAGAGGGGACAAGCAGAATGGCACAGTATAAAGACTACAGCCTTTGAAATCAGACAGCCCGGGGTTTGAATCTCCAGCAAGTTCCTTAGCCAATCTGAGAACTCAGGTTTTTCAACTGTAGGATGTACCTACAATGTCCACTTCGCAAGTGTTTAGTTGAGAATTTAAATATATATCAAAAGGATCCGGCAACCGCAGGCACTTAATAAATGGTCCCTATTGCTGGTATTGCTCATGCAGTGTCTGGCTGCTTCTTTGCCAAGGGAGTGGGGATACCTTGGTACCCCATGCTGGCACAGTATGGCCACACTCAAGTTCCAAGCACCCTGATTAGGTGCTTAGCCTCAGATGTTATGCATGGCATTAGTGGCTTTACAAATCTGGGATTTCAACTGGCAAGATTTTTTAAAGCCAGCATTGGCAAGAGTGCATGGGAAAAGTCACTGACCACTGGCTTACAGGGTGCACGCTTTGTCTGGTAAAATCTTTCTAGGGGAACATCTAGAGATATGTGTTAAAAGAGCTCTGCCTCCAGGAATTCACAGCAAGTTGTGCAAAGACTTACATATCTGGATGTTCGTGACAGCATGATTTGTAATACTAAACAAATAAAAAATGACCTCATCGCTCGTCACCTAACCCTAGGGATTGTCTAGATAAAGCATAGTATATCCTGCTATAAAAGTGATGTTGTGGCAGGCTGGGTGTGGTGGCTCATGCCTGTAATCCCAGCATTTTGAGAGGCTGAGGTGGGAGGATCACTTGAGCCCAGAAGTTCAAGACCACCCTGGGCAAGATAGGGAGACCCTATCTCTACAAAAAAAAAAAAAAAAATTAGCCGGGCGTGGTGGCGGGTGCCTGTAGTCCCAGCTACTCAGGAGGCTGAGGCCAGAGAATGGCGTGAACCCGGGAGGCGGAGCTTGCAGTGAGCCGAGATCACACCATTGCACTCCAGCCTGGGCGACAGAGCGAGATTCTGTCTCAAAAAAAAAAAAAAAAAAAAAAAAAAATTAGCTGGGCCTGGTGGCACACGGCTGTGGTTTCAGCTACTTGGGAGGCTGAAGTGGGAGGATCCCTTGAGCCCAGGAGTTCAAGACTGCAGTGAACCATGATCAAGCCACTGCCCTCCAGCCTGGGCATCAGAGCAAGACCCTATCTCAAAAAAAAAAAAAAGAAAGAAAAAGAAAAAAAAAGTTGTAGAAGTATAATATGGGAAGGTGTTTACAAAATATGAAAGGAGTTTAAAAGGCTATAAATTAGTATGATCGTTTGAAACACTCCCCCTCCTCCCCTCCAGCCCCTCTTCAATGAGCTAGAAAAAGACTAGAGTACATACACCAAAATATTAGTATTGCCTCTGGGTGGTGGGATTATGAGTGATTTTTACTTTCTTCTTTGTGTTTTTCTGTATTTTCCAAATCTCTACAATTATCTCCGTATTTTTAAAGAAAAATTAGAAAATCAAATTTATTTTGACAATATACAGGCTAAGCATAGATTTTACCTAAATATTATGGTTAACTCATGTCAAGATCACAGATCTTAACCAAAAGACAGTTTCTGATTATAGATCAATGAACTTGTGAAAAACTCTTAAATTGTTCTTACAATCCTTTATACGGGTTTTTTTTTTTCTTAAAACCCTTGTATTTTGGAATAATTTTAGATTTACAGAAAAGTGGCAAAGACAGTCCCCATATAGCCCTTACCTCCTGTTAACATTTTACATAACCATGACATTTGTCCCAACTAAGAAAACAACATGGGAACGTCACTATTAACTAATTTTCAGGCTTTATTTGGATTTTACCAGTTTTCCCATTAACATCCTTTTTCTGTTCCAGGGTCAAGTCTGGGGTAGCAGATCACAGATGTCTCCCCAGGCCGCTCTGTTGTGTGACAGTGTCCCAAACATTCCTTGTTTTTCATGTGCCCTGTGTGAATTTCATAATCAGAAAAAGAAAGGACAGATGATGATGCAGATGATGATGATGATGATGATGATGATGATGATGATGATGATGATGATGACTTAGGTCTGGGAATTCCTTCTGATCTCGTTGGGAGGCCAATGATCCCCCTGTTTCTCTGTTCAGCAGAACAAAAGGAGAAAGGCCCCAGTATCAACGGGACACACAGAAGTTGGGGCACCCTGATCCTCCTGCCCACTGCCTTATCAGCCTCTGCTCCTGCCGCTGTCCCCCAGCCCGACGCGGGGAATCTTTTGGGGCCCTCGGCTTGGGTTGGGCCCCCGCCAGTTGGGCTAGCTCGCGGGCGGTGCCCGAGTCAGCTGCTCCGCGCCCCACGTGGCCGCCCCGCCCCCCTGCCCGGGTCTCAAAAGCCCCGCCGGCCTCCGAGCGTCCGAACCGCCCGCTGCCCGCCCGGCCCGGCACCCCTGCAGCATGGCCTGGAACACCAACCTCCGCTGGCGGCTGCCGCTCACCTGCCTGCTCCTGGAGGTGGTTATGGTGATTCTCTTTGGGGTGTTCGTGCGCTACGACTTCGACGCCGACGCCCACTGGTGGTCACAGACGAAGCACAAGAACTTGAGCGACGTGGAGAACGAATTCTACTATCGCTACCCAAGTAAGTCCCGCCGCCTGCAGGCCCAGCGGAGGCATATCCGCGCCGGTCCCCACCTGGCCAAGGGCTCGGCCCAGAGCGGGGCAGAGGAGGGGATCTGCCCTGCAGCCGCGGACTCCGCATCTCGCCGGCCTCTGCAGGGCATTTGTGGGAAATTGTCAGATGTGCACAAACTCCTCTTCCCCGTGAAAAACTAGTAGGGAAAACACCGGGATGAGGTTTTTATTTGACCGCCCTCCCAGCCGTCAGAGCCCCCCAACATCCCTGTCAGAGAGCCCTGCTTGGTATCCTAAAAAGATCCGAGTCCTCTCGCCCCATTACCAACCAGTGGATGACCTGGCTCCCTTGTCCAGAGGAGCGCTTACTCCAAATAAGCGCCAGCCCTGCTGCGGGCAGAGGTGTTGTAGGACCACTGGTGGACCAGGAGGCCAGGACACCCACCCCCTTTTAGCTTGGAGAGGGAAAACAAGCGCCCCTGAATCTTCTGGTGTCAGCGGTGCTGTGGTTAAGAGCATGACCCTACAATCACATACCTCCCTTTCTCTCGTGATCTCGTGGCTCTTGCCATAAACCAGGTGGGTGTCCTCAGGCAAATGCCAACCTTCCTAAGCTTCAATTTCCTCATCTACAGAATGAAGATAATGATAGGACCTCCCTCACAGGGGTTGGGGTGAGGCTGTGGCGAGGCAGTGCATGTAAAGCTCTGGCACAGAGTTGGGGTGGGATCCTCTCTTCATAATGGAGCAATTGCTACAACAGCACCAAACACAGGTGCCCCAGGACTCAGGAGCAGGGAGAGCTAGCCCAAGGTCACTCTGAGCTGCCCGACCTCTGGACTCCCAACCCGGGGCTCTTCCCAAAATCAGAATGCCCTTGTACTTTCTGATTTTCCACTCCATCCGCCATCAGCCAATGACAATTATTCTAGCCGGTGGTGTTCATGTAGTCATTGACTGCTGGCTTTGAAAGGGACCCTAAAGCCCCTCTCCAGCAGCCGCCTATATCAACGGATATTCCCTCCACACCTTAGACATTCTCGGTAACAGGGGATTCTCTATCTCCAAGAAAACAACTGCACACTTTCAGAATGGCAGCCTGCATGAAAAAAGACTGCGTTTGGGGGGCTGCAGGCTTGGTGGGAGCCAGCCATAGTAAGTGGCTGCCAAAAAGTTAGGGCTATCATGGGCTGCATTAGTAGTTACATGGTGCCTAGAAGGGAAGTAACAGACAAGGGGTGCACCTGGGGAGACCACAGTTTGTCCTGGGCTCCATTTAGGGCTGTTTTTAAAAAGATGTCTTAGACAGCTGCAGCCTTAGGATTCAGGCTCCAAATCCACTGTTCACATTGTCCACCTTTCCTCTCCTCAGGGGGGGACTTCCCAGCAAACAGTGAGGCAGGCAACCTTGAGACCCTCCTTTGCCTGTTCTTCTCCCTCCCTCCCGCTCTTGACCCCAGAGCATAAGGGGCAAGGCCTCCCATGGACATTCACAGGTCCTCAGTGTGTGTGGAGAGTGGAGGACCTCAAGACCTTAAATAGGCTGGGTGCGATGGCTCATACCTGTAATCCCAGCACACTTTGGGAGGCCGAGGTGGGAGGATCGCTTGAGCTTGGGAGTTTGAAGCTACAGTGAACTATGACAGCACCACTGCACTCCAGCGTAGGAGACAGAGTGAATCTCTCTCTCTCTCCCTTTCAAAAAAAAAGAGAGACCCTGTAATAGGAGCTGCAGAACCTCACCAGTGGGGAGGTACAGTCCTTACATCTCCCCAGCTCTTATCCTCCTCCCACCACACTCACCCACCCACCTTTCACACCCCAGCTTCACGTGTTCATGCAACAAGCGCTTATCTGTAGTGTGATCATACAATTTATCATCATCAGAGGACACCTCTGAGAGTGAAGGTGGTGCTGGTAGTAATTTGCTGAGACCCGTGGATAAGCCATGACTCTCCCAGCAAACCAGGGCTATGGTCACTCTGGATAAATAAGTTGAATATCCTGGGTCTCTGTCCCCAGACTTTTTGGAAGCAGAGAGGGGCACCGTGGCACCCAGGGCCTCAGTGGGACCTAGTGCTCTGAGCAGAAGGGATCAGTGATGGCTTCTTGGCAAGTGGTGGATGCTGAGGAGGGGAGAAGCCAAGCAGCCAAGGGGACCACTAAAAGGGGGTGGTGTTGCGAGGAGGGGGAGTGGTTCTGTGTGGCCCAAGAGTAGGGTTTCTGAAAGGGATGGGGTAAGGATGCTAACAGGGGAAGAGCGCCAGCATCAAGGAGGACCTTGAGTTTCCCCTGCTAGTTCTCCTGGAGAGCTCTTGGCCACTGGAGCAGGAAGCAACAGAGGAGAGGGGTATAGGGAAAGAATATTGGCAAGAAGTAGTGGCCATCCCTCCAACCGCGTGTGCATTCTCTCCTTTAATCATCACCACCACCTGTGAGGGAGGCGCTGTGACGACCCCCATTCTATAGATGAGGAAACTAAGGCCAGAGAGGAGAAGTGTCTTGCAAAGGTCACTCAGGTGGGAAACCAGGGAAAGAGAGGAGCAGCCCTGGGGTCTGAGCCCACACTCCTGGCCCACTCTCCTTCCTAGTCTCAACCTTCCCCCTTTCCCCTGCTCCACTCACTGTGGCTGTGGTTAGGAGTTAGAGGGCACAAGGCTTCCTGGCCCATGTGAGTCCCCAAGCCTGGGTTCCTGGGCAGTGAGGTGATTCCTAGGGGATTGGGGTAAGGGCAGGCTCCGAGGTGCCTTCCCTGTTCCTGGATCCAGGCCATCAGCAGCTGTGCAGGCCTTGTTTTTACTCAGGGGATTAGTGAAGCCTGCTGGGCATCTCCAGTTTCCAGAGGAGTCCAGCTCCAGTTGGCTTGGCCCGAGGGTAGCTCCCCAGGCATGGGCTCTGCAGCAGGTAGCAGGCATGGAGCCAGCTGGGGACTCACCCTGGCAGTGCCCTCAGAGGCCCGTGATGCGGGCAGTGGCTGTGGCTGCTGAACACGCAGCTTCCCTATGGGCTGGTGCTCCAGGGTCTGGGTGAACCGCTGAGGGCAGTGGCTTCAGGGAGGCTGACCCAAGGAGGAGCCACCAGGGCTTGGACTCCAGAAGCTCCCTGGAAGACCAAGGGAGGAGTGGCACACATTTCAGGAGATGACCCAGGGCGGAGGAAGCTCTGGTTTCAAACACCGGAAGGACTGTGTCATGAGGCTGAAAAAGGCTCCATTTGATAAAGGACGAGCTTACCCACAGGCAGAAGGCAGTGGAACTTTAGAATTAAACAGATCCCATTCGGGTGCATCACTGCATGGAGGAGCCAACCACCTCGCCACAGTGAGCCTCAGTGTGCCCATCTTAAGTTAGAAATGTTATTTAAAGTACAGGATCTCTAAGAAGATTCAAGATGACAGGTGACTGGTAGGGCACTCATCTCCTGGCATAAAGGGAGAGGACAGTAAATGCTGCCACTGGGCTTCCCCAGAAGGGAGTAAGTACTCCTTCCATGAAGGTGTGTAAGTATCAGCACCTTGTTAGAAACATGGTGAAGACACGTCTCCCTGAATATTAGTTGGAACTATTACAGCATTTAAATCCTTTTGTGCACTTCCCAATCACAAAATGCTTTTTGCCTGCCCTGTCAGGTGGGGCATTTATAGTTTCCATTTTATGATGGAGATAATGGAGGTTCGAGAGGAGCTGGACGCTCTCAGCCAGCCAGTGGCACAGGCAGGGTCAGAGCCAAGCCCCCCTGCCCCAGGGCCTACCTGCTTTCCAGGGTCTTCTGTGGCATTGCGGCCACTCACCACCTCCCTAGGAGATTTTGCAGTGTTGATGTGGAAGAGGTGGGCATGGCGTCTTGGGGGAATTGGGGAACTGGACAGTAGGTCTCAAAGAAAACAGGCTGGGCTGCGAATGGGAGGGGGAGGGGGGCAGCACCCAGCCCCTGGAGGGCACCATCCTTCCTGTGCTGATGCAGCAGAGGGGAGGGCTGCAGAGGCGCATTAGTGTGGGACACTTTGTTCCCCTAGACTCAGCCAGCTTGGTGGGGGACTCATCTACAGAGGGAAGCAGCAGGAGCTAGAATAGGGCTGGGAGCTGGGAGTAAGGGGAGAGGGAGAACAGCTGGGTACTGGTGTCCTCTGGAGGCCAGAGTGCCAGCCCTGCCCCATCAGGGACCTCCAGGTTGAGGAAGCCAGTTCTGGGCAGGACAGCAGGTGTCACCAAAGCTGGGGAGGGAGACTGAGGGTCAACTTCTGTTGACCCTCAGCAAGTTGCCAACCCCATGCAACCTTGTCAGTCTTGAAAGAGAAAAAGAGAAATAATAACTTATATGATGGGGCAATTGCTAAAGAGCCAGCTGCCTCAGCTGCCTTTGCACAGGGCTTTGATTGGGTTATCCCATTACATGTGTGCTATAAAGCTCTGCAGTGAGCACTGTCCAGGGGCTGTTACTATCTCCCATTTGACAAAGAACCTGTAGATCTGAGAGGTTCTGTCCTTTGCTGAAGGTCCATACAGTTTGGACCCTCAAATCGTCACTATTAAAAATCTTTTATTTTTATTTTTATTTTTTTGAGACAAAGTCTTACTCTGTTGCGCAGGCTGGCGTGCTGTGGTGCAATCTCAGCTCACTGCAACCTCCGCCTCCCGGGTTCAAGTGATTCTCCTGCCTCTGCCTCTCGAGTAGCTGGGATTACAGGCATGCACTACCATGCCTGGCTAATTTTTGTATTTTTAGCAGAGATGGGGTTTCCCCATGTTGGCCAGGCTGGTCTCGAACTCCTGACCTCAAGTGATCCACTCACCTCGGTCTCCCAAAGTGCTAGGATTACAGTCACGAGCCACTGCGCCCAGCCTAAAAATCATTTTAGGTAGCATCAAACTTTACGAAACAGAAATTAATAAATGGATACATTTTGATGCTGAATTAAGACCAGTTTGACAGATAAAGAGACGGGAAGCAAGAGGACAAATGGGGGAGGTGCCCAAGGAGAAGGAAGTGGGTGTCTGTGTTCCTGACGGAGGGAAGAGAAAAAAAGAGACACCCCCAGACAAGGTGAAAAGGAGAGACAGGGCACCCACCAGAGCAGGGAGAAGAGCAGGGTGAGAGGGGACAGGCAGGGAGGATGGACGAGGGAAGTGAGGGCTCCCTGCTCCTGCTCTCAGGCCACACAGAGGCCAAGGCAGCCCTGAAACCACACACACCTTCCTCTGCAGCAGCAGCTCCCTTGGTCCTCTTCAGCTTCGCCCCTGCCAGCATGGCCCCTCTATACCACCAGGCAGCTGACACCCTTCTCATTGAAAGGACCCCACTTGCAGTGATGCTGTCTTTCCCCAGGGGCTCCTCCTACCTCCGTGCCAGCGCATCCTTCGTCTTCTCTGCTAGCTTCAAGGCACGGCCAGTTCTCAGCTTGGGTCACTCTCTCCCTTCATTCCCACATTGCAACTCACAGCTCTATTTGCAGGCCTGCCCAATCTCAGACCTCAGCTCCAAGCCCCAACAGCCAGGCTCCATTTCTCCCCCTAACCCCCGCCCACCAACCCAGCCCTCACCCCCCTGGTCATCTGAAATTCACCACGGCCAGGCCAGACCCAGCACCTCCCTCCCACACAGCAACCTCTTCCCACTGCCTTGTGTTTGTCAACAGCACTGCCATCCTGTCGTCCTGCCAACTCCCCTCCCCGCTTCTGGAATTGTCATCTGAATTTGTCACCTCCCTCTCTTTCACACCTCTCTTCCAGTCTGTCACCCATCAGTTCTTCCCAGAATAACCATAATACCATTTATGGTGCTTCACATACATCAGCTCAATTTCTTCCACAACAGTTAGAAATGTGATAAACCCTGCAACACGATCATACATGAAATCATTTGCGCACACTGAGAAACCTAAGCCGAGGTGTATTTGTTCATGTAAACTCAGCACCAACGCTAAATTCAGAGGGAAGTTCAGAGCACCACCCTGGGGCAGGACCCACAGCTCTCCCACACTGGCTTGTGCCCCTGCCCTTCAGTATGCCAAGCCCCCTAAGCCTCCTCCAGGTAGCTGCTAGCTGAGGGGGTCTGTGGCCTCGGCCTGGGCCTCAGGGAAGCCTGGAGGGGAAACAGATGAGGGCAGGTGAGGTCCAGGCAGCTGTGCCGTAAGCATTGCTCCTGCAACGTTGGCCAGGCTGCAGTGGGCACCAGAACCTGTCAGCCCTCCTGGTGGGAGGAGTTGGACTGGAGGGGGGCTGCAGCCCTTCCTGTGAAATCCCACCTGAGCTCCTGAACCACTGCTCAGCTGGCACACTTGGGTGCTTCTGAGACAATAACAATCATTCATTCATCCATAGCTATTAACTGAGAGTCTACCTTGGCACTCTCCTAGGTGCTGGGAATACCACAGTGAACAAAACAGGCATGGCTCTGCCTTCTTGGAGTTTTTTAGCCGAGTGGGATAGACAAACAAATGTGTAACTTCAAATTATAACAAGAACCGTGAAAGAAAAAAAGGAAGCCATAAGGGAGAGAACCTAGGAAAGAAAACAGGGTGCCGTAGGGAGAGAAGCTATCTTAAATGGGCGGGCAGGAAGGCCTCTCTAATGAGGTGACAATTTGCTGAGATCTGCTGGCCATTCTGCAGGAACAGCATCCCAAGTGGCGGGAACACCACAGGCAAAGACCCTAGAGTGTGGGGCTGAGAAGCAGAAGGGAGGCCAGAGTAGCTGGAGCACTGGGGGAGGTGAAGATGTGGGGAGGTAGAGATCCCCTGGGAGGCAGGTGGGTGAGGGAGTAGGAATCCCCTGGGAGACAGGTGGGTGGGGCTGGGACAGGCCCGTCAGGGCCCTGAAGTCTCTTTTCCTTTTGACATTTTACTTGGAAATAATTCCAAATTTACAAAAAGTTGCTCAAACAGAAATAGCACAAAGAATGCTACATTCTGGCCGGGTGCAGTGGTTCACATCTATAATCCCAGCACTCTGGGAGCCGAAGATGGGCAGATCACTTGAGGCCTGGAGTTTGAGACCAGCTTGGCCCACATAGCAAAACCCTGTCTCTACTAAAAATTAAAAAAAAAAAAAATTAGCTGGGTGTGGTGGCACATGCCTGTAATCCCAGCTGCTGCAGAGGCTGAGGTGGGAGGATCGCTTGAACCCCAGGAGGCAGAGGTTTTGGTGAGCTGAGATTGCGCCACTGCACTCCAGCCAGGGCGACAAAGTGAGACTATGTCTCAACAACAACAACAATAAAAGAACACCGTATACTGTAACTCAGACTCAGCTATTTGCTCACTCTTTCTCTACACGTATGCACACGCACATACACACATGCACACATACACATGTGTGCTTTGTTTTTCTGAACCATTTGAGGGTCAGTCACATACATCATGGCCCTCTACCCTTAACTATTCCAGTATATTTCCTAAGAATAGGGATATTCTCTTTCATAACCATGGTAATCAGCTTCATAAATTTCCATTAATGCAATATCTTCACCTGTTTATATCTGATTAATATAATATCTTAATCTGTTTATATCTGATTTTCTCAATGGACCCAATAATGACCATTATAGCACTCCCCCCCATTCTCCCAGCCCCATCAAATACAGAATCCAGTCTAAAGTAAGGTATTGACTTTAATACCTTTTGTCATGTCTTTTAATCTGGAACATTTCAAAGGTCTTTCATGACTCTTTTCAAGAATACAGCCTTTCCCCTTTTTAATAGCGTGTTCCTCATTTTGTGTTTGTCTGATGTTTTCTCATGATTAGATTGGGTTCTGCAGTCTCAGCTAGAATCCCACCTAGGGGATAGGTCCTTTTCAGGGTATCACTTGTGGAGGCATGAGTGATATTAATTTTGATCATCCAGTCAATATGTTGCCCAGTATAATTACTGTTATTTTCTTCCCCTGCAACTAATAAGCAGTCTATAAGGAAACCTTTTAAGACAATGCAAATGTCCTGTGCATACTCAAAATTTCCCCCTGCATTTAGCATCCACTGATTGAATCTTTACCATGAAAATGATGATTTTCCAACTCTAGCACTTTTTCCATATTTAACAGTGTAGCCTCAGCATTCCACTGTAGGCAAGAGCCCTATCTGCTACCTCATTTATTTGTTTACCAACTGATTATCAGTATGATCTCATGAGTTCCTTTTTTAATGGTTTTAATTCATTATAACACATAATTACTTTGGTGCTCAAATTGTCCCAGATTTGGCCAGTGGGAGCCCTTCCATCTGGCCCCTGTGTCCTGTGACATCTGCGGTTCCTATTAGTGTGTTATGCTTCTGCAATTCTCTGTGCTTCTCAAAGCTCTTTGTCTTCTGTTATTTTCTTGGAGTTGAGAACCATGCAACATAAGCGC